>NC_141542.1:76042500-76391500 GCF_021556685.1 Rattus norvegicus
GTCCTTGTTCCCAGTTGGTTTTTGATTGATTAATAAAGATGCCACTGGCTAATGGCTGAATGAAGGGTGGTGGGGAGGAAACCTTAGATTTGCACAGGCTAGGGCGCAGGAGGGAGGAGGTGAGAGAAATCTCCATGAAGGGATGGGATACGGATGGACACAGGAGCTGCAGGAGATAAAGCCGACCAGCCATGTGAGATTTCGAGGAAGTGACCACTGGCCACGTCCCTGTTTGGGTCTAGGATAGCAGGTGGAGATTAGAAATGCCCAACCCTTGAGCTGGCTGGCATCTTACAAATAAGCTAACGTGTATGTGTCTTTCATTCGAGGATAGGAAGGCTCCCTGATCAGGTAGCTGGAAGTGCGGCCTGCCGGAGCATAAGACAGAGTAGACAAACTCCTCGCTACATGGGCAGTTACATCCCAGGTCAAAAATAGAAGAACAAAAAAGGGGTAGGGATGCAGCTAAGTCGTAGAGCATGGGTAAGGCCCTAGGTTTAATTCCTAATATCAAGGGGAAGAAGTGCATTCTGGATTCATGACTCATGAATGAAGAGGGGTTTTGTTTTCTGTATTGATTGGCTCTAGGGTTCACTGGGGTTTCAAGCAGGCTGGTTAAGTGGTTCTCCCACTTGAGCTATGTAGTCTCAGCCCCCAAATCTTAACATTCTGTAGTACTTGTCTATTCTAGCCCAGCCATGGCGTGGTAAGAGAGTTCTAAGAAGTAGGCTAGGGTCTGAATTGCTGCACAAAGGCCCTGAGGATGCCCTGCTCTAGTTCTTGATTATGAAGGGCTCGGCAGAAGACAAGAACGGAAGCTTCGGAACTACGCCACAATAGGCTAATACTCAACTCTAGTCTCTGCTGTCGACAGGCCTTTAGGCTTTTGTTTTGGGGCCACATGGTTCTTTTCATCGTCTTCTATTTCTGTTACTGAGTCTTCCTTGCATAGTCCTTCTGCTCTGAATAGATCAGTAATGGCATCAAATTATCAACAGGTCTATGACAGAAACCACAAAGATTCCCAGTAATGTCCTTCAGGCTCCTCCTGTCTCTCAACTCCTGGAGGGGGGAGGGGGGTGTTCCAAAACACAGGCCAACATAAAGGTGATCTGTCTGTGTGGACTTGGCTTGGCTTGGGACAAACAAGAGCGCCACTCTTGAATAGCCAACAGAAACAGACTTGTGTGAGCCCCAGGGAATTCCTTCTGTCCTTAAAGAATCTGAAAGGAACCAGGTTCCAGCTTTCTTAAGACATCCTCTTTGTAGACAGGAAAAATTCTTGGAGTTAGTGCTCGGTGGTGCCCCTCCTGACACACACCCACAGGACACCTGTAAATGGCCCATTGTCTTGTCTGGGCTCAGTGTGAATTCCTCAGCAGTCAAAACTTTGGGCTTGTTTTTTGTTGTTGTTGTTTTTGGTTTTTTTCCTGCTCTGGACAGGCTGACACACTCAGACACCTCTCCTTTACTCCCTCCTGGTGACACCTCAAACAAGAAAAAACAATCCTTTTTACCTCCTACCTCGGTGATACTGAGGATGCTATACTACCAAGCTCAACCCAGAGCCCCCATGCCTTTTTTTTTTTTTTTTTTTCCGGAGCTGAGGACCGAATACAGGGCCTTGCACTTGCTAGGCAAGCACTCTACCACTGAGCTAAATCCACAACCCCTTTCCATTTCACTCTTAACACACTGAGGAACACTCATAAAACAGACGTTTTTCCAAAAACATGGCCAGGGAGATTGGGCAGAGTCAGAGATAGCTTACCCCCACCCCATTTAAAAATATTTTAATCATGTAATTATTTTCTTTAAATATTCATATGTGGCTGGAGATGAGGCTCAGTGGTTAAAAGCACTGGCTACTCCTCCTGAGGAGCTGGGAAGAGAAGGAGGAGGGGGAGGGGGAAGGAGGGGAGGAGGGAGGGGGAGGGGAAGAGGGAAGGGGAAGGAGGGGAGAAGGGAGGGGGAAGAGGGGAGGGAGGAGGAGGGGGAGGAGGAGAAAATGGAAGTCTCTTGCTATAAACACCTGCCAGCCATCAAGCTGACTCTTGGGTTATTCAAAACAGCCATGGAAACTGTGGTCTAAATGTAAGGCGGCCGAGGTCTTTATGGGCTTAGCCACAATACCTCAGCAGCCTCTGCGTTCTCAGGTCCAGGGATAAGGAGGTTCAGCTGCGGCAGTACCTGGGAATAGGAGTCAGAGAGGTTTGGCCTTGTCAAGAATGGAGGTGGTGAGGGTGGCTACTGGCATGGGGTGTGGCTTACAAGACAGCGTACCTGTATAGGCTGAGGACATAGCTCAGTGACAGAGTTCTTACCTAGAATGCAACAAGTCTTGAAAGAAAGGAAACAACGTTTGAAAGGAAGGAAAGAAGGAAAACAAAAAGCTTCTTGAAGGGTGTTCTGAATATTAAATTAAATAATTCACACACAGTGATTAACCCGGATACTTAAGTCTATGTAACTACTATTATCACAGTATCATCCCGTGTTAAATTAGTGGAGTTTGAGCAGATTCTTCTTCTCTTTGCATAGTTTTTGTACACAAGGGTTGCCCAATGGAATAGTCTTTATAAATTTATCAGCTTAGACCCAAAGCCCTTGCTGGGAGTCCCTCATCTTCCTTACTAGCACTGTGCAAGCCTGACAGCTGGGCCCGACCCCACATCAAGAGCCTTTGGGACTTTAAAAAAGCCAGAGAGGAAAGGGATGGGGGTCCAGCTGCTCTGTCTCTTTCTGTTGGGAAGTCTGTGGCAGGCGGGGAGCAGCAAGGGCTGGGACTTTGGCAGGAGGAGCAAAGTCACTAGCCAAGGAGTAATGGGCCAAGCATAAGAAAGTACTATTTACTGCCGTCACAGATAACCCACCTAAGCCAGGCCTGGTGGTGCAGGCTGTAATTCAGCTTCTCATGAGGTTGAGATAGGAGAACAGCAAGTTCAAGGCCTGCCTGGGCAACCTCAGCTCAAAACAAAAATTAACACTGGGTGGTGATTGCCTAGCATGGGCAAGGTCCTAGGTTAAATCCATCGGAACCGAAATAAATAAGACAAAATGTCCTCACGAGACACACCACTTCAATGCAGAGACAGCAACAGCACACACTGCACACACTGCACACACTGCACACACACACACACTGCACACACTGCACACACTGCACACACTGCACACACACACACACACACACGCACACGCACATGCGCAGCCATACTGTCCTGACTTTTATGCCCTTTCTCTTTATTCTCTCTACTGCAGACTAGTAGAGGAGCCTTTATCTCTAGTCTAGCATGGGCTAAACAAGGTGTCAAGACAGCTCATATGCATGGTGGGGAGGGCTATAAGAGACTGGGCTCGCGTGTGTCCCAGCTGTGGACTTGGCAAGAGGTGGGCTCCTTGTCTATAAAATAATTGTCTTACTACAGTCCCTACTGATGCTGAGACTACAGAAGACAAAAGGAGAGAGCAGTGGTGGGAGAAACCCAGAAAAAAGTAAGTACAGTACGCTGTGTCCTCTCATTAAATTCCCAAGCATCTGCAGAACCCCCCAAAGTATCTGCCAGCATCTCCAACTGAGGGTCTTAAAGAGGGAAGTCCATTAGCAAGTGGATTAATGAGAGTTGTATTGTCAACCCAGACCACTTATCTGAATGGAAGACTCCTTGGCTCTTTGTCCTCATGGCAACGGGGAAACTGTGGTTAGGCCACTCCTGTTCAAAGGTGTGTTCTCTCACACAGCCCTATCTCATGACAGAGACCTGGGTAGAATCCTGATTCGCTCACTTATAAACATACCAGGTTGGGACACTCGTTCAGTTTTGTTTTTGTCATGGCTGTGCCGTAGTATCCTCTTCTCTGACATGATTCTTTCCTATTAGGGGGTCCCAGGACCCTTCAAGAATCTGGTGAAAGTGAGTTTACAGATTTGCATAGATGCTGCTTGTGAATAGCGGTGGGTACTTGAGATCAGTTTCAGGCAGTGTAGGCACATTAGAGACTGCCTTCTTCCTGGCTTTGCCCTGCAGATTGGAGCTCGGCGCTGCTAAGAATCGGAGTTCTTCCACCTGGTGGATTCTGGGAGCCAGCTTGTTAAAGGCCTACACACAGTCTGTGGCTCTGTTAACACACTGTGCTCTGGCGATGAACCCACAGAGGGTCAGGCCACAGAAGGAGTTGCAGGAGTCTCCCTTTTTCTGTGTAATTTTCAGATTGACTAAACTCCCACGTTTCTGAAGAAAAATGGAAAAACAACACCTAGTAAAACAAAACATGGGAACTCCTCAATCTTCTACCATGAGAAAGCATGTGACCTTGACCCGCACTTCAGAGAGGAAGGATGTGCTCAACATATGCACTGCAGTCACAGAGGAGGCCAGGCAACAAGAACTGCTGTGAGCTGAGAACGCCATTAACCTGGCCAGCAGTTCTCTTGTGTCTGAAAGGAACAGTTATGCCCACGTCTTGATAAACAAATAGGTATACGGACCAAGAGTACGGACTTGCTAAAATGCCTCTGTGAGAGAGCTAAGGCCAGGGAGGACTAATCTGCACTGTGAACTCAATTGAATTTAGAGTCACCTAGGAGATTGGTGAAGCACCTCCTCCTTTACAAAGAAGATTAACTGAATGTGGAAGACCCACCTTGTATGTGGATGACACCACCCCATTGGCTGGAAGCATGGACAGAATAAAAGATTAAAAGTACCACCTCTCTGTTTCTCGTCTGCCCTGAAGTTCCTCGTCTGCCCTGAAGTTCCTCTGTCACACGCTACTGTCATTATGACATCCTGCCCAAGCATGCAGGGCCAAGCAATCACGGATCGCACACTCCAAAAACATGAGCAAAACACACAGTAATCCTCCTTTCCTTTAAGTTGTCCTATTAGGGAGTTTGGTCATAGAGATGACAAAAGGAACTAAGACAAAAGATCAGAATCTAGCAGTCTGAGCCCAGAGCCGAGCCTGCTGGTTTAATTACCACCTCACCTCTGCAACCATCTACCTCTACATTGCTGTGGTAGAAAGGGTAAGTGGAGGTCAGGAGAAAGAGACGTTTCCCACAGTGTTCACCTCTGGCAGCTTCTCTGATGATGTCATGTGCCAACAACCCAGAACCTGGGAAGTGAAGCACCTGCCAAACGGGGTTGGTTCCCCTATGCCCTCTGGTCTCTCCTGTGCACGGGCCAAAACAAGACTTCAGTGGTTCATGCACGTAGCCACCCAACAAGAGCTTCTGTACTTTCAGACTTGGGCAATGGGACCTCACCCTGTGATGGCTACAGGCCAGTCAGTCCCTTTGCAACATCCAGACTAGGCAGACAGAAAAGCTTTTATCTGGGTTGCATAAACTGAGATGTATCTTTTTACCCAAGAACTAAAAGAGTTGAAAGTGGGCACTACTATGTCTGAGGTCACCAGTCCCCACAAATGACCTAATTACAAGTTCTTATCCAAAACACTCGCCGCCGTGAGCAGAGCAGAAGCTGCACGCAGAGGCTCAACTGTCAACTTCACACTGCTGCTGACGACGGTGCCAGGGGAGAAACGGTTTTGAACAAAACCACAACGGTCCGGTCCTCTGCAAGGCTAATAGCAGCTTCCCTTCACAGTGTTCCAAGAGATAGTCTAGACTGATTGAATGACCATTCCACCAGTGTTCGAGAGTGGTGTGGGAAAAAAACTCAGCCCTATCTCCACCCTGGGGCCCGAGCTCCAACTTGATTTCTTCCCACAGTACTGTCAGTCATGGTCTGACACCGGTTTGATTGTTTCCTCTGAAGGGCCGGCATGAGAAAGTGATGGTAAGATCTGCATGGAGCTTGGAGAGTGTCCTTTTCCCCAGATTCGGAGAATGAGACCATGAGAAGTTAAAAATCACATCATCTACTTCCTCTATTGTGACTAGAGACTGAACTTTAGGCCTCAGTCTTCTTATAGGCTCCATCCAACAGATAAGAGATGGGGTTGGGGATTTAGCTCAGTGGTAGAGCGGTTGCCTAGCAAGTGCAAGGCTCTGGGTTCGGTCCCCAGCTCTGAAAAAAAGAAAAAAGAAAAAAAAAAAAAAAGAGAGAGATCTGACCTGGGCTGCCCCAGACCCCCAGTGTCTGTACGCTCATGGTGGACTGTTTGCACTCCACATAACATAGTGCTGATTTTTCTTTTCTTTCCAAAAAAGAGGAGAAAAGTCATGGTGAGTGCTGGGAATGTTTGTGCTGGTTCCTGGCTCGCAGGGTAGGTTCTCTTTCCGTTTAGAGTCTGTCCTTTTCTTCCACCTCGGGATGGTGTGTGATTTTTTGGGCCTTCCCAGCTTCTAGACCCACATGTATCACTGTTGCCAGGGGAGAACCAAATCCAAAAGGAGGAGAGGAGGAAAATAAATTTCTTGTTTTTGCAGCTAAACAGCCCAAAATGCAGCTAGAGAAGTTCCATAAAGGTTCAGCGTTCACCAACACAGAGTGGGAACAAAGCTGACCCCTCCCCGGGCCATGCCCTCTGACCCAACTGCAATGCAGACTGTCAGCTCAGCTTCAGGATTCCTTGGAGGGCGGCTGCCTTTGGGGGTTGGGGGAAGAGTTTTAGCACCAGACCCAGTTTCCAAATGGCAGGGGGAGTTTGCTCATGAATATTCATGAGCAGTGTTTAGTGCCTGGTGCAGTTTTTCATGCAAGGTGGGTTTAGAGGGAGGACTATATTACAGAAATTACCGTCTGCCACCATCTTTGGGCTCAAATTATAAATATTGAACAGGGCGAACCCCTCTCTTTCTGTCTTCGACTTCACTCTGTGTACATTAAACTCATTCTTTCTGTTTAACAGGCCCACTGTGTTTCCTCTAGAACTACGGTTCTGTGTCCACAGAGGCACAGAAAATGTCCATAAGCCCCTTCGGTCCCTAACATAATGAAGTCTTCTTCGCAGTTCAAGTTGCTACTGGCCACAGCCAGGGCTGCGAGAGGCTTGTGTCCGCTCCTCAGATCAGCTTACAACAGAAGGGCAAGAATCTGAGATCTCATTCGTTCACGGGGAGGTATGCCTTCCTTCTCACAGAAGATCGGAAGACAGCTGGAATTTCCAAATCGTCAGCAGGCAGACGCAGAAAGGGCATGGGCACTAGGATCTAGAGACCAGGGTTTTGAGGGCCATCCTGGACTAATATTTTCTCTCATCAGCTTCAGTAAAATGGAAAAAAGGTTTGTTATCAAGACAGACAAAGAGGGGTTGGGGATTTAGCTCAGTGGTAGAGTGCTTGCCTAGGAAGCGCGAGGCCCTGGGTTCAGTCCCCAGCTCCGGAAAAAAAAAAAAAAAAGAGACAGAGAGAATGGAAAGCCACCGTCCAGCAGCATGTAGGAACTACACCACCCTAGACTGTGAAGTCTCTGTGTAGTGTGAGGGTTATGACCACATAATAATAATTTTATTATTATTAAGCATAATAAAGTACGCACATTATGAGTTTATATGCAAATATATCTATATGCAAATGATGTTCTTAAGCATAATGAAGTAGAGTTGAGTCAAACTGAGGTGAAGACAAGTTTTCTGTCCTGAGCATCTCTGAGAGTCTAGTCCCTCACTTGGATTAACCAGATTTTTCTCTCCAGCAAGCATTAGCCTTGTGGATGAGGTACATTTTCAGTCTCCCTGTGGAGATGAGGAAGGAGCTCGTCAGAGGTACCTAGCTCAAGGCCACATGAAGCAGCACTGGCCAGGCCTCACCTGGAACCTTGCTTTCTTGTGACGTTGGCAAGATATTCCAGATCTCGAAGCCTCAGTGTCCAGAGAGTCCTGGACTCCATCCTTGATACTTCTGACAGGTACTGTAGCAGGCCAATGCCCTCAATACCAGATGCCAACTCCTCCCAGGGCCAGCGTCTCCTGTCAGTCACAGCAGGGAATGTAGAGTCCATGTCCAACAGCAGGAAGGCTCCTCACATGAGAGGCTACAGACAATGGGGCAGACCAGAGGGGCCTCGGCTGTTCTTTTGTTTTTAAGCAGAGGACTTGCTCTCCCAGGCATCCAGCCTCTCTGGCAAGAAGAAAACCCACCCTGCAGCCTACTCCAGGCAGCCTCTGTGGTATCCCCCCAGCCTCGTGCCCACACTCCGCAGTCATGCTCCTGCATCTTCCCCAGGGTGCCTCTCCCTTCCTCTCACCGGGTCCACAGACAGGAAGCCAGACAGAGCAGATTGAGGCAACCCAGCTGTCCGGCCATTTAAAAGACTCGATTCTGTGGGAGGCACTGGGCATGCTCCAAAACCAAAGTGGCCTAAGTGATTCCAGAGCGATTTCCTGTCTCACCTTCCTCCCACCGCCGGCTTTTCTGAGAATCTGAGAAGCAGGTATTCCGGAAAGCCGATGCCGACATGGGAGATTACATTCTGAGTTGCCATAACAGCAGCAGAGAGAGGCAGGCACACCGTGGGTAGAGGAAGGAACTTGACCACTAAGTAACTCTCGGCACAACCTCCTGTGGAGGCTTCACCAACTCTTTGCCTAGGTTTCCTCCAGAGTAAAAGTGAGGTCCAGTCCAGTGTATGACCGCCTTCACTGTGGGAGGGTCTTGGTGACTTCAACCCCTACAACCAGAATTCCCAGACCTGAATTTCTGTAAGATAAAAACGCTTTTTCATGCTTAATACTGATCCTGTGACCAAAGAGCAGCTGGCATAATTCAGTTACTGTTTTACTTGGCTCAGTCCAACTTAGAGACATTGTTCCCTTTTTAAAAAGATGTATCTTTAAGTTATGCATCTTTGTGGGGGGTTGTGAATGTGAATGCGGGTGCCTTCAGAGGTTGTGGGACGCCTTAGAACTGCAGTTAGAAGCACTTGTGATCTGTCCGACATGGGTGCCGGGAATGGAACTTGGGTCTTCTAGGAAAAAGTATAACACTCTCTTAACTTCTGAGCCATCTCTCCAGGCTCCCAGTCCTCTTATTTAAAACTTTTACAGAACCTGCTCCTTGCCCCAGCTGACAAATGGGTTTCATAGGAAATATTGATCCCTGGGAACTCCCCGGGGGCCCAGCTCTGCAGTGTCAGGGAAAATGCATATCTCCACCCTCAGCAAAGACCACTTAGTCACTCAGCTGCTACCAAGCCAAAGCCTTCACATACAAGGAAGACTGGAGCTGGTGAAAAGCTTCTCTCTGAAGACAAGGAGAGAAAAGGACCCTAAGATGTGTCCTTTACAGTGACACTTTCCCATTAACCCAAGGCAGAAAGTCAATGAATGGCCAGGTAGAACCCAGGACTTCCAGGTACTATCTATCTGAAAGAATGTTCCACAGGCCCGAGGGTGGCTGGAATTCAGTAATGGGGTTGGTGCCTATGGCTTTGACTCGTGAATCTTGTGGCCTATCTATGACTTCCATTTCTCTGCCCTCTTAGCTCTTTAGAACGGTATGAATGGTGGAAAGACAAGAAACAGTGGTGCCAGCTGCCTTGGGGCTAAGGACGAAAACCCACTGGGGGTTCTGTATGCTTTTAGTTTTGGTTTTTGTTTTTATTAAAAATGTTTTCATTTACTTATTTATGGAGCTAGGGTACACATGCCATGGTGTCTGCATGGAGGTCAGAGAACAGCTTTTGGAAGTTGGTTTTCTTTTCTGTGTGGGTTTCAGAGCTCAAACTAGGTCATGAGGCTTGGTGACAAGAGCCTTCACCCGCTGAGCCACCCTGCCAGCTGTCTCTACCTTAAAATAAATTATTTTATGTAGGGTGTAGGAACTGAACCCAGGTCTTTTACAAAAGCTGCCAGGGTTCAACTTATGAGCTGTCTCTCCAGCCCAGTCCCACCCTTTTGAAAAGTATCTTTTGGGGAAAAAAAGTGTTTTATTAATTTATTTAGGTCTCAGGGATTTTTAAAGCTGTTTTTATTTTATAACTGAAAGAAAAAAAAATATATGATTTGCCACTGGGCCCAGGGCCTTCACAGACCAAATTCCGTGACCCACATTTCAGACATTGTTGCAATCACAACTCCCCCTAATATGACTCTATGCACCTTAGACACAGCAACTGACTGGAGAGTTTTCAAGGCCATGACTAGTCCTGGACATTCTTTGTGACTTCCATGGGAGGCCATGGTCAAATTGGGCAAAGGAAGGTAGTCCATGTGAGCCCAAAGATCTGAGGCTATGACACAGACAAAGCTGACCTGCTCCCCTCGGGGAGGAACCTGTGAGCCAAGCCCCACTGGGCTATTACCAACTGGGAAGGGAACTTACAGCATTTTCCTAAATTAAGATGTATAGGGCCGGGGCTGGGGATTTAGCTCAGTGGTAGAGCGCTTACCTAGGAAGCGCAAGGCCCAGGGTTCGGTCCCCAGCTCCGAAAAAAAGAACCAAAAAAAAAAAAAAAAGATGTATAGGGCCAGTCATGCTTCACTACCACTAAAGCCATTAGGTAATGCCACTTGACCACTTACAACTTGCCTAGCTCTTTAATTTTATTTTTAATTTCATGGAATGTGTTTTAAGAGGGCTTTCTTTTTTTATAATATTAAATTCCGTATCTGTATTAAAAACCTAGTGTCAACACCAAGTATCTTAATGTGTCTAAACTTAATGTTAAGTGTTCCTTGTATTTTTAGGTCAGCCTAGCATGGTGGTGTGCACCTAGAATCCCAGCCCAGAAGAGGCCCAAGGCAGGAGGATCAGGAGTTCAAGGCTAGCCTGTGATAAATAACAAATTGAAAGCCAGTCTGGTGTCTGTAAGATCCTGCATATTTGTTTGCTTGGGGTTTTGTTTTTTTTTTTTTTTTTTTTTTTTGAGACAAAACAAAATACCAAAACTCAAAACAAAATGGAAAAAGAAATCTTCTTGGCCGACCACGTTTATTTAAACTGGAAGAAATCTTTGTGGGGTTCTTTCTTTTTTCATTGAATTTTCCTCATTTCTCAGTCTTGGGCCGTTGGGCACATTAAGACAACAGCTCGAGCCTCAAGCCTTGTTATCCCCTCAGGTCTCACCGTTCTTGACAATGCGTCTGGGAGGCTAGGGCTTGCGAGTCAGGCCTTAGCTACTCTACTATTGACTGCTCCTGTTCTGTTTGCTACCAGGAGACAAATAGGCTGCTGTCCTAATTGGTCTAGAGAAACGCATCCCTAACTGTGGAAACGATGATTAAACAATAATGGGAACTGCAGGACAAAGAATATGTGCTTTTCTAGCAACAAAAGCATGAGGAAATGCCGCTTTTAATGTTAAGTCTAAACACACGAAGGGGGATCCGTAAAGTCTCGGAATCTCGGCAGAACAAGAAAAGCCAACAAACACACAACTAAGAGGCTTCACGACTTGAATCCTGATGTCACCATGAATTATCCTCTTTGTCATCTCCACCCACAGAGTAATGACAGACAAATTACATGCCTGAGGTTACTCTCTGGGCTGAGGTCTAGACCGCCTTTTTCTCTTCTTCCTAAGCCAGACACTGTTGAGCCGACGTGAATCAAGGGGAAACTGGATAGGACAAAAGCAATTTTTTTTAGGAGTGCAAATATTGCATTTGTTAACGCAACGTGCAGAATCTTGCACTTTCTACGGATATGATGAAATCCAAATATCAGGGATTACTAGAAATCTGATTTTTCCTGCTTGGAACCATTACCTGAAAGATAAGTAAGAAGACGAAGAAGCCTGGCCCAGACTTAAAATACTTAACAACTGCTAGATTCAAGCAAGACCAGAAGGCAGCATAAGCTGATTTATCCTGGTGAGGCTCTCCTCATGGGCTTGTCCAGCTCACTTCCCTGGTGAGGTTCACCCAAGGATAAAGAACCTGACCACAGTCAATAACCATTGATATGACTGATGTGGGATGGGGGCAGGGGTGGGGGGGGGCAGGAAGTTGTTGTTTGGTTGTTTTTGCTTTTACTTCTTATTCCTAGTCCTGAAGTTTTTCCACCCCCACCCAATCTTCTGCCCTTTATTCAACACTATTCATCAACTGTAAATACCAAATAATGAGTAATCGCTGCCCTAAATAGCCTTGGCTCCTGTTCTCTCCTGCTCTAAAACTTCCACAAGTAGACGGAGCTGTGGGCAAGATCACAGAGTTGCTGGGTTTAGGGCTCAGTTTTTTAATAAAAGGGAAAAGTGAGAAATGTTTGGAGAGGGCTATGGTCCCTCACACTCACCTTGCCCCCGTGGTAACAGTAGTAGGAGGTAGGGGCTGTGGGGATTAAGACATGAAGCAGTGCCCTAAAACGATACAATTCAGCCTCTTGGAACATGAAAGATCTATTTCTTCTGTTTCTAAGCCACTCAGTCTGTGGTGGTTTGGTTTGGCTGGTTTGGTTTTTATGTTTCTCTGTGTACACGGGGTGTGCTTTCTTGTGCACATGTGTACACATGGAGGCTAGAAGTTAACCTCTGAGGTTGCTCCTCTGGAACTCATCACCTTGGTTTCTGAGACAAGGCCTCTCATTGAGACCCGAGGTTCACTAATTAAGCTTGGAGGCTGGCCATCAAGCCCCAGGTATCTGCCAGACTTTGTCTCTCTGGTGTGGGGTTTACAAGCAAACCCCACCAAACTGGCTTTTTACATAGGTGCTGGGGATCTAACTCAGGTCCTCATGCTTACCCAGCCAACGCTTGACCAACCAACCTGCTCCCTGATTCATTCATTCATTACTTATTTGCAGTTCTAGAGATAGAAAACCCCGGGTCTTTGTACGTGGTAGGCAAGCACTATACCAGAGTTGTACCCCCAGCTTTTAAATTTTTGTTTCCAAATGTTGAGCCATAGTCTTTGCTAAATTGCTTAAGCAGGCCTTTGCATCTGTAATTCCCCTTAGTGTCTCAGCAGCTGGGATCACAGGAGCGCGCCACCATACCAAGCTCGAGTAGGAGTATTCTGTTAAATCAACCTAGGTGGACTAAGATAAGGACAGAAGTACTTCAAGGGGGCAGGAAAACCTGATGTTGGCAACAAGTTCGTGTGTCAGCAGAGATGGACAGAAAGCCTCTCACACCCTGCCTTCCTTCCTTTGGTCAGTGCACATTGCTGGACTGCCTATGTGTCACACAGTAGGAAGTCCCAAGCTAAGACAGTGAATAGGAACAGACCCTCCCTCAAAAGAGCTGGGGTACTGTGGTGTCGCAATGGAAGGATGAAACACTGTCACAGCAGGAACACACTGCAAGCTGTGGAAACACTTGAGGGACAGGGCTCCAAAGTTGAGGGGAAAGCATTGCTATCTACAGATGAGCTTCAATTATCCCATGAAGCGCTGGGAAAGAAGGCAGCCTTCCTAGATGAGGAAAGAGCACAGGCAAAGGTCTGAGCTGAACAGGAAAGAAGAGCATGTCAGTTGACAATCTTAAAGCCGGAAGAGACAGCATAGGTTTGATAAGATCGGAGATCAGAACCACTACGAGGCCAAGCAGTGACCACACAGAAAGAGAGGTAATTTCAGTCTACAGTCCAGACTGAGGGCTGCAAATCCTGAGCCAGGGATATGAAATCAAACAGAATTAATCTTGAAGAAGACAAACTGTCCAGGGATGCATCAGGGACGGGTTGGCGGTCTGAAGGACGTAGAGTTGGCGGAAGTAGAGATGAGAGCTGAGGCCGGTCAAGGAAACGAGGGGCCCTAGAAATCAATAACAGAATGTCATTTCAGCATGGCATTGACAGCAGAAGCGAGCCTGCTCCTGCAAACAATCTAGGAACTGGGTGATGCCAAGTGTTGGCAAGGGTAGGAGATCCAAGAACCCTGTACTTGCTGGTGGGACCGAGCTGCTTCAGGGAGAGGAAGAATTTACAGCATGCAGCTCTGCTCCTGGCTGCAGATCTAGCTGTGATAATGTTGATCAAATGGGAAGCTAGCAGCCATCCAAGAGTAGGCTGTTGGGAGGATGGATAAGTAACTACAATAAAGACAGATGATAGGACGGCACAAAGCTAGAAGCAATAAATTAAATACACTTCTAACAGCTTGGAAGGATCTTTAAAATGTGGTGCTAAGCAAAAATAACAACAAAGCAAAAGGCAAAATAAACCACAAAGGCATTTATGGAAATAAAAGATACAGACATCAACATTTTAGCATAACAAGTGGACCAGGATCCTCCACTGGAGTGGCAGCCATAGCTTCCTTCCCTTTTCCAGATTATGTTTACCATAGCAGTTACCACCTTCCAACCTACCAATAACTTTCCTTGTAGACAAGGAAAGGGAGTAGCCTGGGTCTCACTACGTAGCCCTGGCTGGCCTGCATCTCTACATACAGACCTAGCTGGCCTCAGAGCTGCAGTGATCCACCTGCCTCAGCTTCCGGAATGCAGGGAGTGGTTGTGCATGCCACCATGCAAAGCATGTGTTGATGATTTTCTTTCTTTTCTCTAGTTTTTTTCAGGTGCTGGGCATCGAACCCAGAGCCTTGAGCGTGTTGCGCAAACACTACCAATGAGCCTTCGTTCTCACTGTCCTCTGCTTCTTAACAGAATCCAAGGGATCCCACACACGCTGGCTGGCCTCAACCAGGATGTTGTTGAGAATGGCTCATAGGTTATTTCTCTGCTGGTGAAATGAGCCAATTTGAGCCAGACCAGAACATATTAAAGGGAGGTTTATTGGAAAGCTGCTCTCAGGCAAATTCTTTGGCCTCAAGGATTGAGGCCAGGAAAGTTGCCATGGTTGGGGGGGGGGGGGGGAAGGAGGGAAGGGGAGAAGGAGTAGGAGGACAGGAGGATGGGGGGAAGGAGGGAAGGGAAAGAGAGAGAGAGAGAAAACAAAAGTCTGGATTATATGGGTTGGGGAGGGTCTGGGCTAGAAAGTTCAAGGATGGGGGCAGGGTATGCCAGGCTGGGACTGAAGGATGCTGGGAGAACCTGGAGGCCAGGTCTGTTTCCTTAAATATGCACCTCAGATCCTTATCCCAGGGTCCGAAGCTAAGTAATGGCCTTGAACCTGGAACTTCTGGTGCTCTTGCCTCTGCCTCCTGACCGTGGGAATTGCAGGCGTGTGCTGCCATGGTGTGTATGTGTGTGTGATGCTGAGGGTGAAACCCCAGTGCTTTTGTGTGTTAGCTTAGCTCTACCAACCGGGCCACACCCCTAGCCCCTGCAGGCCTTTCTTACTTTTATGCTCTTAGGTAAACGTGCATCGTCCTGTTAGAATATACATCCCACGAGAGCAGGGGTCTTTGTCAAGATTGTTCACCAATGTGGCCCACAAAAGTCTGGCACAAAACAGGAAACTCAACAAACACATGTTGAACGAATTGATGACCAAGAATACATAGAACACGTAAGTCAAAAAGACCGACTGCAAGGAATTAGAAAAGTAAATCCTAAGACAGCAGAAGGTGGTTTCGGGGAAGTGGGCATGAAAGAGAGGCAGTTGAGCTGGGAGGATAAGGGCATAAGGCAGGAGCCAGCCTGGGGAAACTGTTCTGGGCTTAGGCAAGTAAGTGGCTTCCTCTCTCACCTCCCAGGGTGAGCCCTGGGCCTGCAATCAGCCATGTCGACCTTTCCTAAGGCATCAGTAAGCCCACAGCTACGAGTCCCAGTACTAGGAACTCAAAAGTCTGAAAGAATTAGGGGGAAGGCCCTCCTGACCCATCTTAGGAAAGATACAGGTCAGAGGAACCCGCCCCTGTTACCACTCCGGCTCACAGAAGCTTAGCCAGTTTGTGGATTTGGAATTCCAACTAGTTAACATGCATTTGCAGGTTTAAAGCACAACAAAGACTGTATTCATGCTTGAAAGTTCCTTGTAAGTCATCAGTTTCCCTACCGGGGTCCTACCTGAGGAGAGGCTTTAGAAAAACAATTCTCAGGCCACATTCCCATTGAAATTCTGACTCAAAGGATCCCTGGGGGATCTGGGGTGTGTGTGTGTGTGTGTGTGTGTGTGTGTGTGTGTGTGTGTGTGTGTGGTGGTGGTGGTGGTGGTGGTGGTGGTGGTGGTGGTGTTTTTCGATTCTCCAAGTAGTTGTGGACCAAAGCCACAACCATCAGTTCGTACCAAGCATCTTCCTCCGGGAGAAGCAGTAATTCTCTGGGAGGTGGTTGCTGGTGAAGCCAGCAGAAGCCAGTGCAAGGAGAAAGAGGGGTGCAGGCCTGCAAACAATGAGCCAAACACCCCCTCAGCCCTGCTTTAGCATCAACATTCCGGTTCACCCACCTGGGCCCTCGGTCACCAGGAGACCTCACGTGTACACACAGGCTATAACCTGCCCTAAGCCCAGATCCAGCTGCTCTTCCCAAGCAACTGTCAGCCTGCTGGAAACAAAGGCGATTGTTCTCAGGAATGCTTTGCAGGGAGGTAGAAATCTGTCCATCCTTCCCCTCTCCCAATCCCTTCCGGCCTGGGTTCCCGCCTTTAATCCCCAAGAGAGAAGGTGTTCTAAATAGGGCTGCCCTTGGCACTTTCCCCGATCCAATTTGGAAGTCACCGCTGGTGCGCTCCTGTGTGGTTACTGGTCCACAATACCCAGCTCCAAGCGAGCGCCCTTATTTTCTACACTGAAGGCTGAGATGCGGGTAGAAGAAGGCATTTAAAAAAAAAAAAGAGAAAAAAAAAAGCACACTTGGAGATGCCGAGCTTCCTGTGGGAATCATCCTATTATCGACAGGAGGGCCCTGTCTGTCCCTGCCCCCACCCGACCAAGCAGTAAATTGTAACAAGAGAATCTGGCTGAGCAAGTTTCTGGTTCCTCGCTATCTTGTGGACAAAGAACTCTTTGAATATGGTTTCTGTGTTTGGCTTCTAGCGATGGAGTGGAAAGTGATGTTTTCACTATTGCTGGAATTTTCTCCCTTCGGCAATGTCCAATAACGGCCTTTCACGAGGAAGGCGGCGTTGGGTCCCGTGGGGGCAGGGAGGCCACGTGGCAGGAGAGCTGTGGCCAGACCATTTCCTGCTAATTAACCTGTGGATATTGATAATATTTCTCTCTGGGAAGCTGCTGGCGATAAGGCGTCTGTCCCTTGCTGGTCACCAAGTCATCAATAGGCAGACGGCCCCTGTTTAACAGGGTCCGTAATCCAAACATGCCGGAGATGAGTGATTGATAGAAAGCGCCCGCTTTAAAAGGAGTCCAAATCTAAACAGAATGTGTCTGGTTACTAACAAAATTAAATTACCCTCTGCTGAAGGAACTTCCCTTCCAGGGAAAACAAACTTACAGTTGTAGATAAAATAGAGACTTGGGCATAAATTCTTGGCGACTCCTAAGAACAAGCAAGCGAGAGTGTCAAATTTATGAGCTTAATTTTATTTTGTGTTTTCTCCATTTTGATATACTCTGTCGGTGAGAAAGTACAAAAAAAATGGTGTGGGAAGCTACATTTGAAGGGTAAAAGTCTAATAGACTGGTGCAAAGCACCCGGAGGCCCGGGTTTTATTTAACTTTCTTCTCGGGGCTGTTCTGGGAAATTACTCCTTTTTTTCCCCTTCCTAGAAACATGATAAGCAGGCTGCTGAGGAGAGAAGGACCTGGTATGGATTCTTTCTGACTGGGATGGTCTCTCTCGGCTTTCAGGCCTGCACTGTCTTGGGCTCCGAGAAGGACAGACGAGTATCATAGTGCTCACGAGTAAGGCAGACAGATTCCAAGTGAGGGGGGAAATGGCTTCTAGATCTAAAACTCTTGGAGACTGTTTAGGGAGGTTGTGGAGAGCTCTCCGGAGAATGGACGGAGCCCTGACTCAATCCAGGGCTAACCCATGAGAGACATACCCAAAGGACTGCTAAGCCGCAAACCCTGAGCTTCCAGGTGCTGCTGATCAAAGTGCATGGACGTTCCAGTCTGCAGACTTGGTTTATTAAGTGTTCCGCTGGAATGAGGTCTGCCTATGAGACCCAGGCTTTAACAATGACACCCCTTCTTGTCTTTGAAGTCAGTTTCTAAGTCTCTACCCTGACAGAGGAACTTTATCTCCCACACTCTTGGAGCCCCTCTTAGTTACCTTGTGGGTATGAAGTCAGGGACTCCAGCCCTATTCTACACAGCCCTATTCTAAAGAGAGACACACCATCTGTGTGGCACTGTGTTTGGGAGATATTTGCACTTATTGAATATGCTACAGTGTCCCATTAGGGAAGGTGCCCCCTCTGTCCCTCTTCATGAACCACACCAAGCTGGGTGGGTTTCCAAGGGAGCATGTGAGACAGTCTGGATCTGTGTGCGAGTGGGTAGGTCTGTGTGGCTGCAAGGCTATGGCTCTCCGTCACATATCATCACTTTCCACTGTGAGCAGCCCAGCTGCAGTGCTGAGGTAGCCCAGCCCAGTGGAGACCACTGTGGAGTAAGGTCCTCTGTCACCCACTCTTGTCCTTCTTGGTCACCCTGTGGTAAATTCTTTACCATTGTGACACCCACTGACACACCAGTGAGGCAGGATCTTAGTCACCTGGGTCTGGGAGGACCTCAGTGTGCCCTGGGCTGCCACAGTTAATGTCCCATAAGTATTGCTACCACTGTCACCCATTTTTTTGATGGGCTCTCAGCCATTTTCCTTAAGCCCCCTTTCAACTCACCACGGTTCCTAAAGCCCTCCTATGTGTGAGGCCGCAGTTTCAAATTCCAGCTCCTTCCAGAACAAATTTATTGAGAATCCATTGGCTTCATTCACTTCCCATTTGTGGATCTCCCATGAGATGGGCAACAGCAAGAAAACAGCAAACTAGGCCTGCCTTCCTTCATCACTAAGGCAGAGAGCATCCAAGGCAGTGCTGACCATTTATTCTCCAATGCTCCTGGAAATTTCACATGTGTTCTCTCCCCACCTCTTTGGCTCTGCTCTGATGGGATAACTCTGCTAAATCAGCCAGAGCACTAGAAAAAGAACCTCTTGGTTTGGTGTCGGACACATGGTGAAGCCCAAAGTGGTAGGTGTGGGGCTCTGTGGGCTATTACTGCTGCCGTTGCCACGGTTGGTAACATCTCTGTGCTCTGTGAGGGAAGGTGTCACCTCTGAGCAGGAAGACCATGGCGGGGACATTTGGTCCCAGAATTGTCCCACACGGGGTTGTCACATCATGCCAATTTGGAATACTCAGTCACAGTGGCGATTTTCAGTAGGGAACTCCAAGGCCTCTCTATCTTTGGGAGAGAAAGAATCTGTTAGGTCTGTTGTTTCGTTTTTATTTACGTGTGATTTTTCAGCTGATTCTTCTGTTTCTAGGAAATCAGTCTCTTTTCCCCCATTTGTGTTCTCTGGCAAATCAGGAAATAAAAAATGCTGGTCCAGAGCCTCACTCTGAGTCACCAGAAGAGAGAAACACCACAGGGGTTAGCAATTCATGATTAAGACAAATCATAACCATCTAAAAGTGTCCTGTGTGAGAATTACGCAGTCTTCCTCCCTCTGTCCATCTTTCTTCCTCTCCACCTTCCTTTTTTTTTTTTTCTCTTTCTTCTTTTTTCTTTTTCTCGAAGCTGGGGACCGAACCCAGGGCCTTGCGCTTGCTAGGCAAGCGCTCTACCACTGAGCTAAATCCCCAACCCCCTTCCTTTCTACTTTCCTTATGTCCGTCCTACCCTCCTCTCAACTCCCTTCCTCCCTCCCTTCATCTCTCCATCCGCATCTCTTCTTTCTTTTTGTAGCTTTGACAAGCCGGATGGTGCTAAAGAGCCCATAGCAATCGGACATCTCCTTCCTCAGCACCTCAGATGAGCAGGAGCAAATGAATAACATTGTGGACACCTGCAGCATTTCACAGCCCGGCTTACAGTGGTCAAAAATACAGAAGAACTTGGGGGCTAGAGAAACGGCTCCGCAGCTAAGAGCACTGGCTGCTCTTGCAGAGGACCATGATTCTATTCCCAGCACCCACAGGGCAGCTCACCACAGTCTGTAACTTCAGTTCCAAGGCATAAGGCACTCCCTACTGGCCTCCTTAGGTAAAGCAGTCATGCATGTAGCACATGACCATGTAGGCAGGCTCATACATATAAAATAAAATTAAAATGATCTCAAATGGGGCTGGAGAGATGGCTTACCAGTTGTGTGCATGTGCCGGTCTTCCAGAGGACCTAGGTTTGATTCCCAGCACTCACATGGTGACTCACAATAGTCTGTAACTCCAATTTCTGGGGAATTCAGTGGTTTTTTTTCAGACCTCCAAAGGTATCAGCATGGATGTGATACACAGACGCACATGCAGTCAAAATACCAATATACATAAAATAAATAATAAATCTTTAAAAATATAGAGAAATTGGCAGTATTTGACAATGTGTCCCTTTTTTGTATAGAAAGGACTTTTGGTCTTCATTGTATGTATGTAAAGGATTTTAAATTTCACAGCTAACCCACTAGAAAGCTGTTCAAGATAAACTATATAGATACTTTCAGTACATTTTAAAAATTCCTTCAGCCAGACGTAGTAGCATGAGGCCAGCCTGACCTACAGAGCTAGTTCCAGGACAGGCAGAGCTACATAGGAAAATCCTGTCTCAAAAAAGTAAGAAAAAAAATCCTTCCAATGCACAAATTTAAAAATAATTTTTTCAAAAAAAAATAATTTTTTCTCACCATTTAGGACTGAGCCGTGGTCTTGCTGGGCAAGCACTCTTCCATTTGCTCCCATTCCTTAGCTCATAATTTGAATACAGTTTTTCTGTTTCCCTTTCTGTTTTGTTCTTGATATATTCAATACCTCCATTTCCTGCTGTTTAAATCAAAAGGGAAACTTCACCTGGCATTATTTATTTTGACTCTTTAATTCATATGCCTCTAGAGAATATATCTTTTGTATGATTCTGTTTTTTTTTTTTTTTTTAAAGCTTAAGAGGAACAGAAGACGAAATGCCATTGGTTAGGCCTTGTAAGAGGTTGTTCAGAGGGGTCTCTCTTGAATTTTTTATTTAAGTCATACTTCAGGTCTTTGATGTTGACAGCTCTGAAATATTACCTTACAATTACATCATAACCATGAAATGACTTGTGTTGGCTAGTGACAAGACTTTTTAAAGAGTTTCCACTAAATACACAAATAATAAAATGAAAGGATGTCAGAATATTCCAAATGATTAGTGATGGTATTAAAATGAGCGCCACTGCTATATATTGTGGCTCTAAGAAATTTATAATATTTATGACCAGACCTTCAGCTAACCAGTCTGTTTTCTCTTATTATTTTCCTTTTTAAAATGACTAGAAATGTCTTCTATTACTATTCCACATGATTTGCGGTGACCTCAAAACATCAGAGCCATTGATTTTTTTCCCACCCTTCATGGGGGGAAAAATGCTCATATTCATATCAGAGTCAATAGTGTAGCTGAGTTGAATAATATCCTCAAACATTTGCTAATTTGAAAAAAATAGTATAGTACAGTAACAAATCACACAGTTCACATTCAGCTGTGTGCCTTGGCCATCTACCAAAAGGACGGAAGAAAAGAAATAAGGCTTTCAAGAATGGCCATCCTGGGTTGGGGGTATAGCTCAGGGTTAGAATACTTGCCATCGTGGTGCTTTGATGGTTTAATATAATGGTTCATAGTGGTTTAATTCCCAGCAGAACCGGAGGCAAAGCAGAGGAGAGAGTATTCCAATCATCCATCCACCCAACAGGGGCTCTAGCCTCAGCAGAAGTGGGGATTCAAACCCTATCTAGGCTCAACTAGCTTCCCTGCCCTTGTACATCTACCGTCTGGTGTGACCTTGAAGCTGGAGTGTAGAAAAGAAATGTTTAGAGTACACACAGGCCTTTAAATATCAGGACCCAGCTCACCCGTCTGGGGCCCAGCCAAATCAGGCAAAACAAAATCGCAACCTGATCCACTGTGAATGGATCCATTTGGTGAAGGATGCCTCTGGATGGTACTTTATAAGCAAGCCATGGAAGGGACTTTTCAAGAATAATCTAGACTCCACAGTTTGTCTGCTTTCAATGTGATAACACATTGAAAATGCTCAATTCGCATGTCCAGTTAGGTACAGCTGCTGGATACACAGCTCTGTGCTGAAGCTACAAGGAAAATTCTAGACCACTTAGTGTTTTAGAGACGCTAAACAAGATTATAGAGAGAGCTATCTTATGTTCATATAGGTCAAACTGTAAGGCTAGCCACACTTCTGTAGCATGGGCCAGCTTTGCTACGTCCTTGACATGTCAGTGGCTCCGGAGAAAGTATAACTGATCAGTTAGTGACCTAAATTTAAATGAGAAGAAATGGAACATTTATTTTTAGAACCAGAGTGTTTACTATTGGAGGTGACGGTGACGGTAGTTTTTAGAACCAACTAGTAGTCATAAACACAGAATTGTAAATTCAGAGTTTGCTTGCTGATCCCTCAACGACATTAACCCTCAGAAGGCTTTAGCTTGTGCAGTCTGTATGTGCTATGTAATCATAATCCACACAGCAAGCATCAGCTGGTACCTTCCTGCTGGTCAGGGAACTGTCTCCCTGTCACCAAATAGTCTGAGGTGCACAGAATCTGAAATATATCAGGGCAAGTGTCAAGAAAAGCGAGTCCACCTGTTTCTAATTCATTTCATTTACTCCTTAACTGCTACCTTGCAGGAGCAGTGCTGTACTAAAAATAAAATAAATCTTGCAAGTTCCCCTTTAAGTTTTCTCAAGTGTATAGACAGTCGGTCTATCAAGCAGAGTCTCTCTCCTCCATCCTTCAACTCCTGTTTTGGTTCAAGTTCTGAGTGAGTCTCATATATCCAGCTAGACACTCCAACATGTTGGGAAATATACTACCCCTGATCTGGAGGGGAAAGCCAGAGAGCAAACATTGAGTTTCTCATAAGTCAGACCTAAGCCTCCTCTTGCTCCTTAGGAGATCAAATGGAAATCGTGAAAGTTACATGCAAACGCACTGACAATCGAGAGAAACAGGGTGACAAGATAGGAATGTGACTTTAAACAGGGCCATCCTGCCTGAGATGTATAGGGTGGCTGTAGGGATCACATTGACAAGTCTTGGCAGCTTTCTTTTAGAATGAGAAAACGCAAAGAGTGTCCTCGTTAAAGCTGATTTCCGGAGAGTTTCAGATTCCTCATGCCTGCTTTGGTAACATCACCCAAGTTCCTCTTGCCAATCTGTGAGGCTCAGTACCTTTGGTCAATCAGCTGCGGTCCCACAAGCAGAAACGGAAAGTTTCAAGGGATGCTTGGCAGTACTGACTCTAGTGGAACAAAAGAACTAAAAGATTCTATTCATTGATAATCTTTGATGCAAGGTTTTAGATTTGGTGTTTGGGGATGTCCCCCCTCCTCCTCTCTTAACGCAAGAGGCAGTTGTTTTCCAGTATAAAGAGAGATTGGAATTAGGCTCTATACAAAGAATGACCCAGTGCTGCTCTCCTTTCTAATGCTCTACTGCAGATCAACTCCTGTTGAGATTTTCTCTTTCCTCCCTGTAACATTCCTGGAGGGAAAAGCCCTGACTGAAAACTCCCATCACACAGAATGCTGATTACCAGCTTCGCCTCAGCTTCAGGGAGAGCTGCCCGGAGCTGTGCATGTGTCTTCTCTCTGTGTGGCTTCTATCTCCCCACACTCACTCCTGCAGAGACCCTTCCCTGAGGATCCACCACTCGGTGTCTCGAGGCTCCCTACAAAGCACTTTGCTGAGGAGTTCTGGAATCCTCGGGTCTGGTTGCTGAGTCCGCCCGCAGTCTTGGGTGTGTCCGTGTGTCCTGCCTGAACGCTTGTCTGCTTGTAGAGTAAAGCCGCTTGGTGGAATGGAAACTTTAAACATTCTTTGGATGGTCCTGGTATTTGAATCACTCTCTAAATGAGTTTCACATGGAAAAGAGTTTGGAATCATTTTTTAAGGGAGGACTGAGAAAAAGATAGAAATATCAAAAGAATGGCGGCCTTGGGGTTGGGGATTTAGCTCAGTGGTAGAGCGCTTGCCTAGCGAGCGCGAGGCCCTGGGTTCGGTCCCCAGCTCGGGGGGTGGGGGGGTGGGGGGGGATGGCGGCCTTGTGATATCTCAGCTGGAACCCACGGCATGAGCCAAATGTGAGCCCCCTGAAGGATGAGTGTCCTGGAAGTCAGACTAGATGACCCACCGGGGACCTTGATGGCTTCTCTCTCCTGCCCTCCTCCTGTCTGAGCATGCCTATTCGGTGCTGCTCTCAACGTATACAACTTTGTGGCTACAAAGAGAGAAATGAGGCCCAGCTGAACTAAGAGACAGGCTTCTGGGAAACCTCTCACATTATGAGGGAAATGTAACTAAGAAGTGCAACTCACCAGAAAGTTCTTCCGTACAAAGAGCAAGACCGTAACTGCCCATTGGAACTGCCGAGCATCTGGGCTGTAGTAATGAGTACCTCAGATTCCCTCAGGCAAAGCAGTCGCCATGGCATGTAGGATCTGGAGCAACACTGGTGTGTGGTCAGAACACAACACCAGAGCAACAGCTACAAGCATGTGGTAAAGACCTTCTTGAGGACTTGGGACAATGGCACACAGGACTACTCCACAGTAAGGTACAAGGAGAAGGGAAAAAAAAACTGTAGTATTTAAGCAAAACACCACCATATTCCTTCCAAAAAGTTAAGAAAAGTAGTGATGGAAGCCTGGGATAATCTCCAAAAGTCAGTCTTTTCAGATATGACAATCTCTAAGGTCTTTGTCCTACCCCCCTTTCTCCTTTGCTCCTTACTGTGTAGACAGATGTGGATTTATTAGGCCAAGTTGAACTGAGGTTAATTTAATTCTGAGGGTTTCTCCACACACCTTCAGACAGTTGGAGACACTCAAGGTTTCGGAACAAAAGCTGGAAGTCCCTGCATTTGCACAAATCTTGGCCTAGTAGAGCAGCCCAAAGCCTCAGGAAAGAAACACAAGGATGGACCAGTACACCTGTCCCCCTTTCAGGTGAGTGCAAATGAGAAAGAACAGTGGCTTTCCCCCTGTTTTCAAATAAGTCATCACAGACACACACACACACACACACACACACACACACACCCTAGGGCCACCACAGAACGGGAGACAGCTGAGTCAAGGCCTGAGCACCAGCCTTCAAAGGTCAGTCAAGTGAGCTGGTGAGTTTTCCTAAACAAAGAGCACACACATGCAGGAGTACTTGATTGGAGACAAATTCCTATAAACATTTCCTTCTGAGCAAACGACAAGGCTCAGCTAGCTTTTTTTTTTTTTTTAAACCATAGAAAGGGGGTGAGATGAATGGAGACAATTACACTCACTAGTTTGCTTTGTGAGGTCATAATGTTTCATTATGTGCCAGAAGTAATAACGTACACATTGAGGCAGATAAATCGTCCAACGTGAACACCGGGGAGCTTTCAGCTCAATCTCCTGTTAGAAAAAGACTCCGAATTCCTCTGTTCTTTTCTGTGTCCCTAGACCAGGCTTTGCTGACAGCGGCTGGGAACGGCTGCCATTTTCTCCAAGCAGAGATAGTCTTGAGCCTCAACACCAGAAGCTAAATGGCAGGCTCCTCGGTGAGTATCTGCTGTGCCTGACACCATTTGAGGCTCAGGGGAACCGGAGGAGGAACAAGCCTCAGCTCCTACCCTTGAGAAGTTCTCTGTGCGGAGCCAAGCGCCAGAAGCTCCTTACAGAGTCGCTGCTCCTGAACTGGGGCCACGGTTGCTAGGCAGTGGGTTCAGAACAGTTACTCAAGTCAGGAAGTCAAGTCCTGCTTTTAGCTCTGCACCCTGACATGTGAGAGAAGTCACTTGTCCCGGATCCTCTGCCCACAGAGTAATACATATAATTAGAGAACTACTTAACATCTTTCCTATAATGAGCATATGCCCGGATATAGTTTAATGACTCAAATTAAAAAAGAGCACAATCCATCCCCCACGTCTTCTTGAGTAAAATCCAAATGCCCTTTCCCACAGGTTGGATTATGTCTTTGGTGTCCTCCAAACACCATTCAGAAGTTGGGGATTTGTTGAGAGAATGAGCCGATGGTTCACGAGACACGGGTGCTTCCTCAGAGTGCTTCAGCGGCTGGATTGGACAACTGTGCCGTTCTCTGTCCTGGCCATACTCTGTCCTGGTACCTGCCATCTTTCCCACCTAACATCCATTCCCCCTTTTTTTTACATTTCTATTTTTTTCTGCTCAGTGCTTCTGATCTGGCTTTGAGGGATGATTCTCTCCTGTTGGGTGTAATCACGGTGGTTCTTTTAAACAAAGCTAAATTATGCTAGAAACACAACATCAGACATTTGATTTTTTTTTTAACATTTATTTACTTTTTTTATATGACTACACTGTAGCTGCCTTCAGACACACCAGACGAGGGCATCAGATCCCATTACAGATGGTTAGGAGCCACCATGTGGTTGCTGGGAGTTGAACTCAGGACCTCTGGAAGAGCAGTCAGTGCTCTTAACCATTGAACCATCTCTCCAACCCCCCAGACATTGGATCATTGGATTCTTTTTTTTTTTTTCCCAGAGCTGAGGACCGAACCCAGGGCCTTGCGTTTTCTAGGCAAGCGCTCTACCACTGAGCTAAATCCCCAGCCCCTAGACATTGGATTCTTAAGTCAAAGGTCAACTAAGACCACGGTACCCCAAGATTACCCATTGGCTCCCGACACTGAGACCCGCACCACCTGTCCTAAAACCCGTATTTCCTGCTTACTCTGTTTCTGTGGCTTTCTGCCCATCTTTATAATAAGTATCTTTTTGGTTGACTTAGTACCTCTTGCTTACAATGGAAATATTCTAACCTCTAGTATACACCTTCAGAATAGACTCAGGCTATTACATTGGAATTCCAAAATAAAAAAATTAGAAATCCTAGAACTAAAATAAGTCTTCAAGCTGGGAGTGATGTATGCCTGTACATCTACACTCCGGAAGCTGAGTAGGGGATCACACGTCTGAGGCCACCCTGGGCTCTACAGAGACCCTGCCTAGGAAGAAAAAAGAGGGAGACCAGCAGAAGACTCAGGTAAGGTAGCTTGCTGCCACGGCTGACAGCTGAGTTTGACCCCTGGAGCCTACATAGTGAAAGGGAAACAAACAAACAAACAACAAACAAAAGACTCCCACAAGTTGTCCTCTGACCTCTGTACACACTGTGGTGCATGCACACACACGTAGCCACAATAAATAAATAGATGTGGTTTTTATTGTTGTTAAAAATAAAATAAACAAAAAAATTTTTTTTTCTAGACAGTCAGGCCCAAAGGCAAGAAGCAGATAATCCAAATCCTGACGCAGGTTGCTTACGGTGCCCAGACCCCAGGTGAGCTGGCTCCTTGGGTAGGAATCCTGCTTTTCCACTATTTCCAGTGTTCAGCATGGTCTCAGGTTACCACCTATGGCTGCTTTTTGCCACAATGAAAGCACTGAAAATCTGCCACAGGAGTCTTAAATGTAGTCCACCAAGCCTGCAATACTGACTGGCCTTATATAGAGAGAGTTTGCCACGTTCCGTACACAACTGAGGGTAGCCAGGCTCCAGTGAAAATGTGTTCACAGGCAACAAAATCCATATAGATTTCAGTTTCTCAAAACATTGTTCTTTTGATATATTTCAAATATTTAAAGATGCAAACGACATTCTCAGTCCACACACTGAACAAAAATTGGAATCAGGGGCTGGAGAGATGGTTCAGTAGTTAAGGGCACTTGTTCCTCTTGTAGAAGACCTCGGTGCCCACAGTGGTTCACGATCATCTGTAGCTCTAGTTCTCGGGAATCCAACACCATCTTCTGGCCTTCGTGGGTACCAGGAACACAAGTAGCGTACATATATACACGCAGGCCAAATATTTGTACACATAAATATAAATAAGTAGATAAGTAAATAAATGGCTTTTAAAATTAGAGAGCAGGCTGGATCTGACCTGTAGGCTATCACCCACCCATCCGGTTAAGTCATTTACAGTTAGATTAGTTTGCTATTCGCAGACACAATGCAGTTACCTGACAGAGTCAATACAGTTTTACAGATTTTTTTTTTAAGTGGGACAGGGCCAGCTACAGCCTCACCTCGAACTCCTAATCCTCCTGTCTCAGACTCTGCTGGTTTGGGGTCAGAAGCTTGTGCCACCATGCTCACCTTCCACTGTACACATTTTGACTACTTTACTATATGGAAGGCATATAGCAAGGAATAAGATGCAGTCCTTCCTCTTCGTGGCTTTGCAATCTAATTTGGGACTCACGAGACATCCACAATTGTATTTTTTTAAGATTTATTTATTTATTATATATAAGCACACTGTTGCTGTCTTCAGACACACCAGAAGAGGGCATCAGATCCCGTTACAGATGGTTGTGAGCCACCATGTGGTTGCTGGGATTTGAACTCAGGACCTCTGGAAGAACAGTCAGTGCTCTTAACCACTGAGCCGTCTCTCCAGCCCCACAGTTGTATTTTAAATTACTTATTTAGTTTTGCAGTGAGGGGACTGTACTCGCGGCGTTACATACACTCAGAAAGCTCACTACCACTGAGCTACATCTTGAGCGCATGTTCATGTTGGGGAACAGCCAGCGGACACTTGTCCTTTAGATAAATTATAATTTAATCTTCATTAGCAATGCCACAACAGTCAGCTGGTGGTAGCACACACCTTTAATCCTGCTTTGGATGCTGAAGCAGGTGTATCTTGTGAGTCCAAGGCCAGCCTGGCCTACAGAATGAGTTCCAGGACAGCCAAAGCTACACAAAGAAACCCTGTTTGGAAAAACAAACAAACAAACAAACACCACAACAAATTAAAATGGCTCATTCTTATTTACAAGGGACCTCAGCTCATAGAGCTAAACTTCAGACTAAAACTCCCAACTCACTGAGCCCTGGGGACCCAAGAACTATGTGAAGTGGACCTTCCCTGATGTGGCTCCCACCCACACTGTGATGTTGGGCGATGACCACCTCCTTCCCCAGCTACCCAGGAGAGATGAGTGAGAGAAATGCTTCCCACCGCTGACCTACCAGGTCTGTGGACACCAAGGTCACCAATTCTCACACCTGACACCTGGATTCCTCACCTTGAGCTGACAAGGTTCTGACTGTCAGTTAATGTGATCTATTTGCATCTTTGACCTAAGCTATCCCGTTGGTGAAGAAAACACAAACTTTCCATCTTTTCAATAATCCTCAGGGACAAACACGGTAAGCCCAAAGTTAGGAAGAATAAGCTAACAAGCAAAGGAGATAGGGAACCAGGCAGCTAAAGATGCAGTTCAGGATCAAAACTCTAACACCTCTATAAATAATGAGAAAACAACTAAGAAAGAAAAACAGGCACTGGAAGGTAGAGCCCCAAAGCCAGGTAGTGAGGCACCCCTGTAATCCAAGCATTTATAGTAGAGGCAGGAAGATCAGAAGTTTAAGGTCATCAATGTTACTTGTAGCAAAATCCAAGCCACACCGGTGTGTGTGTGTGTGTGTGTGTGTGTGTGTGTGTGTGTGTGTGTGTGTGTATCCTTGTCTAAAGAAGCGGGAGAGGAGGGATTTTCACACATCTAAGAAGGGGAGAGAGAATAAAAGCAAGTAATGGGGGAGATACACACAAAATGTTTCCATATATACATATGGAAACATTTTGTGTGTGTGTGTGTGTGTGTGTGTGTGTGTGTGTGTGTGTGTATTTATATATATATGGACAGTAAATCACACACACACACACACACACACACACACACACACACATACACGTGAAAGCAGAAGCAGGCCCACCATGGGGGTGGGGAGAGAAGAAGAGAAATAAGACAATGGTTATCTGTATGACATCAAAGCCTATTATTTTGCATGCTTGTATGTTACTTTTTAATCAACAAACAAAGTAGGGTGGAAAATGACGCAGGCAGCAAGTCATCATTTTGCACAGAGAAGCAACAAGCAGACGTTGCAGGTTAGAGGGGATCTGGGGACTGAGGCGCCAGTGAGCCCTTCTCAAGGAGCAAGAGAAGGGGAGAAAACCTTCTTAATGTACAACACTCAAGAAACTGCCCATATTAGAGAACCGGGGATGTGAAAGGCGCAATAGTAAAAGGATTAGCAATAAACATTGAATCCAATTAAATATAGAATGAGGACAACCCCTCTGGAGAATAAATGAATGCAAATCAGAACACTATAAACCCAAACAAATTAAAACTCACAGAAGCAGCATTGGGAGACCAGAAAAGACATGGGCACACAAGGGTATCCCACAGCCTGGCTGGGGTCCTTAGACCACTGTCCTGAATTTCCCACTGAGTTGTTGGGGTGTTGTTGTTTTGCTGAGGTCTGGCTGGCCCACCAGCTAGGTACACCAAGCTGCCATGACCTTGCCTCAGTCTTCCTGCCTCTGCCTCCTGAAAGCATGGGTTACAGGCAGGCATCTTGATGTGAGTCCTTTCCATTAATTTTCATCATTGTAGTTTTCTGGACTGGAATGGTATTTTAAGGATTTTTATTATTATTTTAATTATGTATAGGATGTGGTGGGAGTGAGTATATGCATGGAGGTTGGGGGTTCCAAGGACAGAGATGTCTGACACCCCTGGAGCTGGCATGGCAGGCATCTGACATGGGTCCTAGGCACCAAAATCAGGTCTCTGCATATGCAGTGTGTGCTCCTGGCCACGGAGCTGTCATTACACTGGCTGTTGGGATAGTTAAAGAATTAATACTTCTCCACATCGGGAGGCTAATAGGTCCGTTTATTTTAGCTTCTTTCCTTTTGCTAAAGCTCAGGTAAACCCAATACTTTTTAAACTTTTTGTTTGTTATTATATGTGGGAGTCAGGGCAGGGAGCACATGAGTGCCTTGAAAGTCAGAGGACAAATCAGTTCTCTCCTGCTACCTTTGCATAAATCCCAGGGACTGGATCCAGGTCTGCAGGCTTGTGTAGCAAGCACCTTTAGCCACTGAACTATCTTGCTGCCCTCCCACCCCCCACCCCGGCTTAAATTGATATTTTAGAGCATATGCAATGCCACCACCATGTTGCTGTAAAATGATTCTATGTATACATCCACACAGAATATGTACGTGTCTAGAATACTTGTCAGCTGTTAGCCACTGGCTATTTTCAGATGGTAGCAACAATAGCTCATTCTTATTATGGTCTCGGTATGAGTCAAGCACTGTCTTCAAGTCCCTCCCCGGAATCATTTGCTTCGGAAGGAGTGGACACACTCGGGCTCCATTTTACAAGCGAGGAACCTGGAGCGTGGTGATGCCTTCTGCAGTTTGCATGCCGGCAAAGGGTTGGGCTACAAATCAAACCCAGTAGCTCAGGCGTAAAGTCTGTGTTTAATCACGGCTATGTATGTTCTCCGTAGGATGGGTCTTCATTGTGTTTGAAAATTTAATTGATGATCATGGGTGACTTTTTTTTTTCCTGAGGTCAAGGCTGGTGAAATGGCTCAGTGGGTAAAGGCAGTTGTCCCTAATCCTGACAGCCAGAGCTCCATCCCCAGAATCCACAGAGTAAGAGAAGACTAACACAAGTCAAGTTTTTCTCTGACCTCCAATGTGTGTCCACTGTGCCATATTCACACTGTGCACGCGAACACACACACACACACAGAGAGAGAGAGAGAGAGAGACAGAGAGAGACAGAGAGAGAGAGAGAGACAGAGAGAGAGACAGAGAGAGAGACAGAGAGACAGAGACAGAGAGAGAAATAATTTTTTTTCTTTTCTTTTTTTTTCGGAACTGGGGACTGAACCCAGGGTCTTGTGCTTGCTAGGCAAGCGCTCTACCACTGAGCTAAATCCCCAATCCCAAGAGAAATAATTTTAAAACTCTATTTGAAAGGTCGTTAAACTCCTGCATATTACCCAAGCTCACAGACAGAGCTAAGTGACTGCTGTCCCTCTCCTCTCACTAGTCTACATAGGCTCCTTGGAGGAGGTGAGGGGAGGTTCAACAGAGTAACTCATCCCCAGCCCACCCAGGCTTTGGAGCCAGAGATAGGCTAAAATTTTAATTCTCATCATTGCAAAGGGATGACTCAAGATTTTTACTGGCTCTGTGTAAATTAGCAGGAAGAAATAAGCCTCCTTAGTCCCGATGGTGAGAGAGCATACAGGAGAGAAGAGGTCAAGAGGCCCCAGCCTCTTGGTTCAGTCAGGAACCCAGGCGACTGGACCTCTGAACAATTTACGCAGCTGACACAGCTTCATTTGAGATGACACACGTAACCAGTGTGAGCCACTCTTCACCCAAGCACTGGTAATAAGGGCAGAGACAGAGAGCAGCTCCCAGGAGCGGAGAGAAACATCTATTTTGTGTCACCTGGGAACAGCACCCACCTACAGGCCTATCTCTTTGACAGTGACTCTAAAGCCCCTGTCACTGTCACTCATGGAGAACGGAATGACTAAAGGAGAGAAGGGCCACCGATGCCCAGCCCCTGGCACAGAGAAGAGAGGGACAGAGCAAGTTAATAAATAAAACAAGAGCCCGAAGGGAAGAGCCTGCTTTGTCAGAATATAAATATTTCCCTTCCCCTTTTATCTTTAATGTAGTGTGAGAAGCTTATTAAAGGGAAATGCCTGCTGTCCCTGGAGTCCTCGCAGGAGCTTGTGGGAAGCTGCGCGCACCGCCCTGCCCAGGCCCAAGCTTCTAAACTCCTCCCTGCTGGGTAGAGTAGAGAGTGCAGAGCAATAAAGAAGGGCTGGGGAAGAAAGGGAAGTCATTGTGGCCATTAGAATCCTTATCTGGATAGGCCTAGCATCACGTTATGTTAATTGCTAGAAGCCACTGAGAGATGGTGGTTGAAGGATGCCTATTTGCTCAAGGATTTGGCCTCAAATTCAGACGCTCACATTGCTAGACTTACCCTCTGCAGGGCCAGAGAGTGACACCCAGTCTAGACACAGGAGAGTTTGTCCATTGGGGTGAGCGAGGGAGTCCTCCGGGTATCCTCCGAGGAGCCTCTGTGGCTGCACACTCGCATTTACAAGACAGCCATCATAGGCGGTCCCAATGCCCAGCCAAACATCCTGTTCCTACAGAATAGAAAAGCGTTCCCCCTTCATGGCTTTCTTAAAAACCATAAAGGGGGGATGGGCGGAGATCCGGGCACCCACAGGTATCCAGTATGCTGTTTCAGTTTTGAGATAAGGTCTCATGTAGCCCATGCTGGCCTGGAAGTCACCATATAACCAAGGAAGGCACTAACTTTCCCCTCTCTCTCAGGTCCTGGGATTGTGGGGTGTGGGTAGTGCTGGGGAACCTAGCGCCCTGTGCATACTGGGTAAATACCTACTGAGCTGTACTTCTGGCCGGAAACCCAGTAAATCTGAATGTTTTTAACACTCTTACCTATCTGTAAGGACAAGCGCAGGGCCTGGTCCACAGAGCGTTGAAGAAAGGTGGAGGTCCACAGGCATTTGAAAACAATGAAAAGATTAACTTTTCTTCCTGTTCACTGTTTCTACTGCCTCTCTAAGGGGCCTTTTCTTCTGCTCAGGTCTGAGTTCTCCCAGGCTTTGGGGGCTATGAGCACTCCCAACATCTGGAGATATTCAGTCATGTGATTAGAGAAGGACAGGAGGAAGGCCATTCACGGGTCAGGTGCCACAGACTAGCTGAACACTAAAGGGCAAAGAGAGTAGCTAACATTTGCTGCCAGAAGATGTTTCTATTACCCCAGTTTCTCGATAACTCTCCCAAGAGAGCTGGCCCTGGTCACTTAACTCTATACCACTCTCCTCCCGACCCTACCCAGGCCACACACCCATAGATTCTGATTACGTCAATGTCTTCAGTGGAACAGACACTTTCTAAAGTCTGCCTTCCTGGCTTAAACTACATGTGACCTCGTGGAGGGTGGAGCTTAGGTACCACCCCATTATTCCTGATGTGAAACCTCTTTACATCACTCAGCCTTCCACCCTCCCCATGTTGATGTCTTTTAGGGTCTCTCTCTTTCTTCCTCTCCCTCTCCCCCTCCCCCTCCCCTTCTCCCTCTCCCTTGCTCCCGTGCTCCCTAGCTCTTACTCTCTCTCTCTCTCTCTCTCTCTCTCACTCTCGCTCTCGCTCTCGCTCTCGCTCTCGCTCTCTCGCTCTCAATTGCTCACACACTCTTACCCTTAGGATCCCGTTAAGTTGGAATAAAGATGCCACTACTAGGCCGTGGACCGTGTCCTTGCTAAGCCCACTGCACTCCCTGTTTTCAGAGACAATTACATCTTATGGCAGTGCCTGTGCTGCAGACAAGCATTGATTCGGGGGATGGTTAAGAATGCTTAGCTGGTTCCCAGGTAGCTCCCCACCCATGCTTCCAGACATTGCCTGGGATCGATTTGAGTTATATGATTTAACATTCCCCTCGTGCTCGAGCCTGCCCAGCCTCCCTGTGCTGCATTGGGAGCTTGGAACCATGAGAGGGCCTATTTCCAGGGTTCCCACAAACTACGTAGAGGAGGAGGCCTGGGGGTGGGGTGGCACACACATATCTGAGGGGCTATTGTATGGAAGAGGGATTAAATATGTACTGTAGAGATCAATGGAAGCCTTGGAGAGGCAGACTTCAGTTCGATATAATGAAGGACTTTTTAACAATTAAAGCTGTCTTAAATGGAGTGAGAGCTGTTAAGGATAGCCCTCCCTGCATGAAGTTCAGGCAAAGGTGAAATCTCACCAGGCAGCATGGTTCATTGGCCAGCAGCAGCCTGTGCTCCTGACACTTGGCAGTGGGATCAAGTGGCACCACTTCTGGATTCAGCTCCAGCCCCAAATGTCACTTAGTGTCAAACTTGGATAAATTATTCAGCCTTTCTAAAACTCCATCTCTCTCTCTCTCTCTCTCTCTCTCTCTCTATATATATATATATATATATATATATATATATATATATATATATATATATGTGTGTGTGTGTGTGTGTGTGTGTGTGTGTGTGTGTGTGTATACATCATTGTAGATATTACAAGGAATGGGGTATAGTTTAGTGGAAGATGACTTAATTATTTTTAAATGATGTACAAGGAGTACTGGTTTGGTTCCCAGAAACACAAAATACAAATTTGTATCATTTTTTACAAGGTAAGAGAGGGTCCAGCTGTTAAGAGTATTCTTCTAAAAGACCCAGAATCAGTTCTCAGCACCCACATGGCTGTTTGGATTCTTCTATATCTCCAGTTACAGGGGACCAGATGCCCTCCTCTGGTCTCCTTGGGGATCCATGCACACAAGTGGTACACAAACAAATATGCAGCCAAAATCAATACTGCACATAAAATAAAATTTAAATTAGATGAAAGCATATTAGGGGGCTGGAGACAGTTCAGCTGTTGAGACTCGTGCTGCTCTTGCAAAGGACCCAGATTTGGCTCCCAGAACCAACATAGTGGCTCACAACCATCCAAGACTCTCAAATTCCACGGGATCGAAATCTCTCTGGCCTCCATAAACCACGTACACATGGTGCACATACATACATGTAGGCAAAGCACTCATGTATAAAATGTCAGGAAATATGCTTTGAAAATGTATTAGGGCTGGGTGTGGAGACACATGCCTTTACTGCCAGCAGTCAGGAGGCAGAGGACGATGGACTCCTGTAGATTCAAGGCACAGCCTTGTCTACAAAGTGAGTTTCAGACTACCAGGCCTACACAATGAGATCCTTTCTCAATTGTGTGTGTGTGTGTGTGTGTGTGTGTGTGTGTGTGTGTGTGTGTGATGTATGAGAATAAACAAGATGGCTCAGTGGGTAACAAAAGGCACTTGCCACTAAGGCTGACAACTTGAATTGGATCCCTACCCATGACCCACACGGTTGTCCTCTGACCTCCACACTAGTGCTGTGGTATTCACTTCACACAGATGCACACAGAAACAAATAAATAAACAAATATGTAATAATACATCAAATCATGTTAAACTTTCAGGGCAACTGTAAGGTTTTTGGAGAGAGGTTTGCTTTTGTTTTGTTTTTGTTTTAAAGAATCTTGAGGCTGAAGACAGACAGACCCAACAGTTAAGAGAACTGGCTTTTTACAGAGGACCAGACAGAGTTCAGTTCCCAGCATCCACATGATGACTAACAACCGTGGGACCATGACAGGTAGCCTGGTTCCCGGTTGAGCTAAGGCTAGAAACCCCGGGGATCCTGAAGGGACAGTAGGCACTTCACCTGTTCCTGGGCACCAGGCCCTGTCACTAGCCTCAGTCCCTCCATAGATTTGTGACATCAGTCACAAGGGCAATGCCCCAGGCCCCTCTATGCGTAGAGGACACGATCTGTGGTCACGTATGTTCAAGACATCTCCATTTTAATAAGGTACCTAAAGGCCTGGAGGGCTTAACCAATAAGCTTTCCTTCCCAGACACTCCTCCATGCAAAAGGTATTTAACCTCAGGCTCACCCTGAGAAGTGGGGTATGGTTTTATTCATCTACCTTCTGCCATAACAATAAATGCCTTAAAGCCATGGACTGCCTCTTTTCACTGGGATCCGCCATTGGGAGCCATGGAGAAGGCTTTTGCCTATAGAGCTGCCATCTAATCTCCCATAGAAGGCCTCTCTGTGCTCCCAGCCACAGTCGCCACCGAGCCAAGCTCAAGCCCACCACTACCATCAAGCCAAGGACTTCCCCCATGGGACCAGCCAGAACACCCCCTTTTCCCCCATCGCCCCGGGGCTAGATCAGCCTGTGGGTTCCCACTCCGTTCTCAGCTCTTCCATGGCTTCCAGCAGCGCCTGGATGCCTGATGGCCCTGGCCTCCTAGCAGGCCCACAGAACCCCCAAGCTAGCTCAGGCTGTCCTGTGCCTCAGACTGCACTTTCCCACTCCCGGAGGGGTGTCCAGCGGCTTCCCTATGGCCCAACACCCACCCAGCAACAGTGTGGGGTAAGCATGGTCACTTCCTGTCTCCCCAAGCGGCCGAGCCCTGTGGCAGACCCACAACCCTACAATCAGTCGTCTATAACTACAATTCTAGGGGATCTGATGCCTCTTCAGATCACAAAATAAAACAAAAAGAATAGTTGTCCTTACTTGTTAAAACACAAAATAGCATTTTTGTAATTAATTGGTTTGGTGTTCATTGCTAGGAATAAAACCCAGGGCCTTGAACACGCTAGGCAAAGAGCTGTGGATCAGCTCCACCCCCAGCCTGTAATTAACAGACAGTTGTTTTTTAAGGACAGTCAGTCAGAATTTACACACAGAGGAGGCCATCATTGATCAGTAGAGACCACTGAATAGAAGACTGCAGTGGGGCAGGCTGTGCTTGACCCCTGCAATAAATCTCTATTCTGTATCCACTTATAAATACAAAGTAGACACATTCAGAGACTGTAAGGAGAAAACGTATTTTAACATTTAACTGCAGAGTGTGAAACAGCGGGGAAGGGTGGTAGAAAACAGCAGATTATTAAACCCACAGGTATTTATGAAGGGCCCACTGGTGCCAGGACTCATGGATACAAGAGAGTTCTGATGCAGGTGCTGTGGCCCTGGCTCACCAGGCAACCAGTATGGCTTCTGACCTTTCTTTTGCAAATGTGTCCCCAGGTAAAGGACACCAAGAACAGCCACGCTCATCAGCTTTTCCCCAGGACTTCCAGAAGCCACCCCCAATCACTGAGGACAGCATTCCTCAGACTGTCAGTCTAGACCGTAGTGTCGGGCACTCTAAATAAATGGCCCGACACTGATAAAGAAGCAGGCTGAGCGGTGAGGATGCACAACCTCCCTGTCTTCCATTTCCCATGAGATCAGCCTCTGAGGAGGGTGTGATCGCATTGATAGACTGATGCTGCCTAGGGGTGACCCTGGGATTTCATTTCTTCCTTATTTACATGCAGCACAGTTCTTGCCAAGAGACCTAAAATGGACATGGGTGGAAACAAGCATGGGAGACCTAAAATATTTTTCCAGCGGGGTATAAGCAACCAGACTCGGACAAGCAAGCAGCCACAACAGCTCTTACAGGTTATAGAAACTCATAAAGACACATCTCTGTGGCCCATTAGTTCATCAGAAATATTCAATGGAGGGAAGGTCAGCTTTGCTCTGCCCAGTCCCTCCCGCAAGGTTGGAATCCACATTCAGAGCACGTTGGTGGCCGTCTGAGGAACGACAAGCCTCCACCTTGTGTCTCCCTAAATTGCTTCTGTAAACCTTTACCAATACTAATTACTGTCCATTGATCACTTACAGCCTGCCAGATTCGAGGTTTATCGTCTCCTCCTGAATCGTCACAATTCCCCAGGAACTGGGTGCTCCAGTGATTCTTATCACTTTGCAGACATGGAAACTGAGGCCACAGGAAGCAACTTGTTCAAAGCCACACAAGCTACTAAACAAAATCCAAATCCATAAACCCTGGGCTTTCAACCATACCACCCCAAACATAACCCATAAACAGCGTGCTGGGGTCCCTAACGGACCATACTAAACACCCCTGAACCGTCTTGCCTTCCTTTCAGCAGGAACAATGGAGCTTATAAAATAGTTGGTGGGAAAATGCTCCCCTGCCTCCCAGCTGAGTGAGACACGTGAACTGGTCCCCAGGAGAGATGCCTTATCTACTTTATAATGGTCCAGTCTCCCACAGACATGCTGGACTACTGATGTCCTCTTGGACAGCTGGCCACGGAGGTGCTAGACAGAAGTGCAGCCTCATGGAGTAGTGTTGGGAACACCTGAGTTGATTGTTTCTCTTCAAGGCAGACAGCCTCATGGTCTTCGGGCGGGCTAAGTGTCACCCCCTTTCTTCCTGTCAGTCACACCTCCTCCTGCTTTTTATTCAAGGAAAGGATGGGGTTCAACGTTTGGTCCTTACTGTCAGTAGGATCTTGGGCCTCTCTATGACTTGGTATCCTCATCTTTAAAGTGGATCAAATAAAGAGTAGCCACTTGCAAGGGCTATTGCAGACCAAGGTTCAGGGAGTGAGGGGTGAGGGGTGGGCAGGATGTCTCTGGCATGGTGAGCATTAAATAAATGTTAGCAGTTCATAAAAATAGTAAGGAGCTGGCTAGCCCCAGACGCTGGAGTCAGTCAGCTGGCTCACTCCCAATTGCTCGGCTGGGATTTAAGTTAGTACACCCCATCTCAGGGAGCCTAAACAAAGCAGGACCTATATGGTCTTTACAGCTAGGACTTTAAAGCAGGGGCCATCTCTTGGGGAAGAAGAGGGGTGAAGTTTCACAGGGAGACCAAAGTGCCTTTTGCCAAAGTGAGAAGTCTGTTGCTGCCCTCTGTTTATCTCTTCTCTCCGTGCTTCCTCTGCCTTCTGGGCTGTCTTGCCTCCCCTTTCCGCAGCGGCTCTTCACAGGTCTGCTGGAAGCCACAGGAGCAGGCCGAAGCCCCTTCCCCAGCACAGACAAACCCTCCCTCCTCCCATGCTGAGGTCAGGCTGGACCTCAGCTGAAGTTCTCCCGCCCGGTCCAGGCAGGCCCTTCCTGATGAGGCCCAGCTGTGAGGGGTCACCTCCGGTGACTGGGAAGCAAGAAAAATAGCCACATTCACCAGCTTTCCTGCAGGTCTCCCAGGCAGAAGCCACCCTGATATTAAAACAAATCAAAACAATAACAAAAACCACAGGCCCAGAGCCTGAACGTGTGGATTTTACGTTCAGCCCTTCCGTCAGCTTGAGGACAATTCATTTCACACCTTGAACATCAGCATCCTTGCCTGTAAGAGAAGGTGAGAATTATTAACTTTCAGGTTCCTTCTGAAAAACAGCCCTGAGTCTTTGCTCAATACAGCCCCTCCTTTTCGATTTCTCTTATTCTTTTCTTAACATTTTTTACGTGTGTGTGTGTGTGTGTGTGTGTGTGTGTGTGTGTGTGTGTAGCACATGTGGCTGTGCCTGTGTGGAAATCACAGGGCAACTAGAGGGAGTCAGTTCTCTCTGACTGGGTTCCAGAGATGGAATCCAGGTCATCAGATTTGGTGTCGAGTATCGACCCGCCTCACTGGCTCCAAAATACATCTTTTTAAATTAGTGAAGGAGGTCACGAGCCTGCCTTTCATGCTTTTCGACTTGAGTTGGGCGACGGTAATTCATTGATCATCAGCTCAGTGTTTCCTTGGGCACCGCGCAGTGGACCTTCCCAGTGACTACCAATAAACAGAAGAACTGGTGGGTGAGACAGAGGTTTAAGTGCCAGGGCCCTCAGCACATTAATAAGAGCAAACTAAGAAACAAAGAGCTTCTCCATTCCCAGCCCAGGGACTTCAGCAGTCCACGAGGTAAGACCAAGTCAAGAAGGGACTAAGACTTTCACCTGTTGAGGAGATCTCAAAGCTCTGTCCTGGCTCGGCTGGGCTCTCTTCCCTCTCTCAGCCACTTTTCAACCTGCGTTCTCCCCTAGGGGGACAGCACCAGGTTACGCCCAGCCCTATCCGGCTCAGGTGAAGCCATTCTCAAATTAAATCACAATGAGGGGCAGCAAAGCTGTAATGATCTGTGTTTATTCAGTAAATGGGTTGATTGCCCTCATTTGTGGAGATTAAGGGTTAATTTCCCAACTGCAAAGAGAACTGATTTCTCGAAGGGCAACCCCAGATAATTAAGAGAAAAAAAAAAAAAAAAAAACAAAACTCAAATGGCCACCATGTGCTCCATTCCCACCCCCACCCCTTCCCATCCTACCTTGGCCTTTGGGTGGCCTCCTCTGCCAGGTACTCAAAGCCCTGGATTCTCTGAGTTTTCTGAGCAAGGATTTGGTAAACAAAGGCTTAGGAATTCTTAGCCCCCTTTAAACTGACATCTGGCAATTTTGAACTCTCTCTCTCTCTCTCTCTCTCTCTCTCTCTCTCTCTCTCTCTCCCCCTCCCCCACCTGCCTTGCTTGCTTTGAAAAGCAAATGTTTTAAGGTTTGTGTTCTCTCCCTTTCAGAGTTTTTAATCAAGAGGAGTCAAACCACTTTGTCTACACCTTAATTGAAGAGCTTGGCTCTAGAGTTTAAAGTGCTATTTATAATAATAGGGAGGAGGCGGGGGGGGGGAGGGAGAGGGGGAGATTAAGTGGAAATGTGAACTGGAAGAAAAGCCACGGGCAAGTGTCCCTTAAGGGAGCGCTGCGTGTGTCGAGCATGGGTTTCCTAATAAATCACACGGGTGGGGTGTCAGTCCGTGGGCAGAGACAGGCTCACCTCTGCACTGTAGATCCATGAGAACCCTGACTGTTAGGAGTCCTTGCTAAGTCCAGAAACTCCCAAATAGAGCCAGAAGCATTAGAGCCGTATCACAAAGCACAGCTTCCTCTGGGAAAAACTCAGGGGTAACCAGACTGGACCTTAGCCAGGGGTGTGGAGTTAATCAGGAGGCCCCCAGGAGTCTCTTGGTCACTGAAGTATTTCTTCCACGGACTCTCCTGAGGGACTAGAAATGCACTGTGCCTTCTCCAGGCTGGCACTCACTGGAGGAGCCAGCTCACTGACTTAATATATTTTTTAAGAAAAGGAAACTAAACCTTTCTTTCTGCTTTGTCATCAACTATTTAAAACCCTGGCTTCATATTAGACCCTCTTGGGGAGCTTTTAACAGACGTTTAAAGCGAGGGAAGCAGGTTTTTAAAAATGCATCCCTCTACTGCCACCCCTTTGAGGATCAGCTTCCTTCGAACTTGAAACCAGTTCCCTCGTACCACTGAATTTAGTTTGTGTATCCCAAGCCTATGTTCCATTTGGAAGAAACAGCAGTGCTGTAGCCTGTGGGTCTCAGGATTCCGAGGTCTTTTGTCCCTATCCATATCCTGTACATCTTCCTTTTCACGCTGAATTTCATATGATTGATGAACAGCACAATTTGATTCAACAAAGAAAATGTCAATTTTGTGGCTGACAGAGAAAAGAAATGTATTCCTACTGGGTTCACAAAGCAAGAAGGGACTGGAGCATTAGAGTGGACTAGATACGAGTGTAATCTATGGGCCAGGGACCCTGGGATCAATTAGGGGTAGGTTGGCTGTAAGGCCCAGAAGACTGCAAACACTGAAAAGAAGTTTGTTCATATAGCGTGGTATCATAGACCCTGACTCCAGTCTCTCCCTCCTTTCCCAAGTTCTAGACATCAAAAGAACAGGAAGGAGGTGGTGTCTACTGTGTTTCTATCGTATACAACAGACTATGGCGGACCCCCATGGCCCAGTGTCTACCATTGGGAAAGCAAGAAAGGAAGCCTCCTAGACCATATATGCAGCCAAAGACTGGGGTTCCTATCTACCACTTTGCAGATACTGAAGGACAACAGCAGTCCCACAACGTGTTGACAATGGTAGTATGCCTTAAGGAATTCATTTCTCCTCACAACCCAAGAGAAGGAAGCTCTGGAGCTTTTAGAGATAATTCAGTCAATACATTAACTGCAGTCCTACTGTATTTCCCAGGTTGATTTGTGTCTTGCTTGCCCATTTTTAGACAGGGTTTTATGTCTAGCTTTGAGCTCACTAGGCAGCTGTATATGGTCTTGAAGTTCTGATCCCACTGTCTCTATCTTCTGAGATCTGGGGTTACAGGTTCAAGCTACCACACTAGGTCTTGGGCAGTGCTTGGGATCGAACCCAGGAGTCGTACACTCTAGGCAAGCACTTACCTGCCAGCTGCACCCCCAACCCTATTCCCAAGTTCTGCATCCAGGCAGGTCCAGCAACACAGGTCTCTGCAGGACTGAAACTGACTAGGCAGCTGGGAGTGAATGTTTCTCCTAGGATCCTGAACAGTTGTCTGAACAGCACTTGCCTTCTCCAAATTTCTCCTGATTCTTGAGTTTTGCTTTTCTGTCACTGTGCTTTTGCATCAGACCTCCCAGAAAACAAAGTATCTAATTAGGTGGCCGTGCTGTATCCAGCAGATACACCCATTGGACAATGGTCTCATGACAGACAACCTCATGGCTCTGTCACATTATCTATTCCTGACTCAGTCTTCAAGGTCAGGGTCCATGCGGTCCAAGATGGCAATGTCGGTCTGAGGAAGTGAACTGTGGGAGTAGCAGCTGTCACACTTCAGAATAGCAGCAGTGAACTTGAGCATCATAGATAAGATCTCAGAAGCCAATCACACATTCAGTCCCTTGTCCAACCCTTTCTGTCTCTGTCTTCACCTCCCCCCCCCCTCCCTCCCTCCCGCCCTCCTTCTATTTCTTTGTCTCTGTCTCTCTCCATCACACACACACACACACACACACACACACACACACACACACACACACCACACACACACACACTGCTCCTTTACAGTTCTGATGTTTCCAGCCTTCAGTTCAAAATGAAATCAGGCAGAGAAGGACTCTCAGACTTAAGACATTCTGTGTGGCATCAGTGACAATGCACTGGTTTGAGATACAAGTCCACAAGCCTTACTAACTCAAAAGAATCACCTAGTGATTCTGAAAAAAATTAAATCCCAAGTCCCATGCAGAGATTCTGACCCAACTTGATGCAGTGGGGCTAAGCTTCTGAATTCCTTTCCCTCCCCTCCCCTCCTTCCCCTTCTCTCCTTTCCCTTCCCTCCCCTTCCCTTCACCTCCCTTCCTCTTTATTCTTCAGATGATTCTGGTGACCAGCTAGGTGTGAGCTCCATCATTCTGACTCCCATCTTTAGTCTTCTGGAAGTTTCTTTGGAGGCCTTTACCACTGCTACTATGAGTCCACCCCTGCTGTTCTGCCAGCTGTCTGCTGGTAGGGCCTGCATTCTTTTTGAGGGATAACCTAAAAATTATCAAGTTTCCTGCCTGCCTTAATGGCCAAGAGTGAAGTTAGACGCCCAGCAGGGCAGTCAGCAGCGGGAACACCATTGCTCTTTGGAAAATTAGAGTAAATTGATAGGCTCTCCCAAGTGGGCTGAAACAACGGAAGTGGTAATGCTCAGGGGGCAGCAGTAACATAGGCCTGAATCTCAAGCGCCAACATTCTAAGGCTTCTCTGTATTAACAAAACAGAGATTAACCACGTATGCCATAGAGTGCAGTGAAAACGGCTGTATGAATTTTAGCTTTAGTCTGGGCCTGGCTTCTCTAGGGAACCTCTGCCAGGAGTCTCCCAGGGTTGTTAGGAAATTAGATATACTGTGTTTGTAGCACAAGCAGTAGTCATTATATTTAAGATGTGGCTATTCGGATGCTTGAAACATTTGGAAGAGAAGTTCTACAAGCCCATTAGTGTCCTAGAACAGATCTTGAGGTTTCTTGTGTGCCTATTTTTTTCAACTCCAAGCTCTCTGACAACATGTTGGGTCAACATCCACCACAGCAGCAGTATTTATACCCTGGAAATTGGGAAAGGCACAGACAATCATTATAAACATCTACTAGCATATTACTATAATATATAGTAATAATATATTATAATATATATTATGTTTTGAGCATCCAAATAGCCACATTTTAAATATATATCACATATTTAATATATATATTACACATATACACACACATATATATACATACATACACGTACACATATGTGTATATTTATGTACATATATATGCATATGTATGTATTTACTTCAGCAAAGAGCCAGAGCCACAAATATGCTGCTAAATGGGCCTTTTATTTCATCTCATGCTTTGCATCCCATAACCAAACCAGAATGCTGTGCTGTTGTGATGGTTTTCTTATGCATTTTACATTATACCATTGATCCTCTCTACACACTGGAGGGAGCTAGGGAGTTTGGTGACTGGCCTGAGGCAGGACAGGAAATCAGTAGTGCTCTGGCCACCTCTGCACTCGACCCACACCTTAGTGCCACACAGAGTGGCACTGAGATGCAGGTGGCAGTTACTCACAGTGCTGTCACCTAGCAGCCCAGATGGCCCAAGTCTCTCTCAGACTGCATTCAAAAGGCTCTGTCCTTGGAATGCAGACAAGGGCCCCTGGAGTGGCTTACTCTCTGCACCCAGAGGGTTTTCCTAGAATTGTTAATGTTCTCCCATGATAAAATTTTCTCAACGTTCTTTTTTCATGGGCCCAAAGACGTGTGTTTGAAAAAGTTCTCCAGGGTCAGAGTTCTACTGTGATGGTAACAGGTACTACAGATAGTCAGCCTTGTGCTCTCATTCTTGGACTGCAAGGCCAGCAGGCCAAGAGCTGTTTCTCTCTGTGTCCTTGTCTACACAACTCTCTGGCAGAAGAAATAACCTTTATAGTAATCACTCCTGACATCTGTCCACTGGGATGAATCTTCGCACCTTGCTTCATCCCTGTTGCCTCTTAAGTGAGGGTAACCTAAGGACGCTCCTCTAAATGGATACAATATGGCAAAAGTCACAGGTTGTCACTTGGGGATCGGGAAGACTGTAGCTTCCCTTGTTAGTGTCACCGTCTGGGGCATTCCAACTCTCACCTTCTCTCACCCTGTGCTTGGGAGAGGTATGAGTGGCAAGAAATCGAAGGCTTTGCCCACCAGTCTGTGAAAGCCTGAGGCTGGCACGATGTTATTTGAGTTTGAAAGTGGGGCACTTGGGAGGTGGAGGCAGGCAGATCTCTGAGTTCTAGGACAGCCAGGGATACAAAGAGAAACCTTGTCTCAAAAGACACACGCACACAGACACACACACAGACATACACACACTCTCTCTCTCTCTCTCTCTCTCTCTCACACACACACACACACACACACACACACACACACACACACACACACACACACACACAGGGTAGGGGTTGGAGGCTTCATTGAAGCCATGATTAACCCTGCTCGCAATAAGCAGACAGAAGCAGAGCCAGGTCAAGCCAAGTACACCCAGGTTCCTGACATTTAGAAACTGTGAGACACCAAGTATTTGTTCTTTCTAAGCTGCTAAATTGGGTGACTATTCATTATACAACAATAAATAACTCAGAAAACTCTTGATCAACAACAACAAAAAATGTTGGTCCAACAGACGTAGTAACTGAATCTGCTATATAAATCGTATCTACCCACTCACCAAACCTAAGCACCACTATAGCTCGGCCTTCCTCCTCTTCAGTGTGGACATCTCTAATTTCCATAACATTTGGAAGTGCTTTAAAGATAAAAAATGTTTGGGTGGAGAACAAGCCAACACCTTAAACTCAGATGGACACAAGTTAATGGCAATCTAGCAATTAGATATCTCAAATCTGCAGTGTTATAATGTCAAAAGAATCTGGCAAAAGAGAGGCCAGAAAGAGAAGTGTGTGCTCCAAGATGCCCCTTTCTGGCCTGTCATGAATTCTTGCAGTCAGAGTTCCATTACAAGAACAGGACTGTGGCACCACGTGGCCATTTTCAAGTCTGCCGTGACATCAGGATGTAATTCAGCTAGATAAGCCTGGGACCTAGCCAAAATAAGTAGTACTTGAAAAAAAAATGGAGCTAGTGACTACCACCACTTTCTTTGAGGCCATATATGACTACGATGTGAAGAAATAAAGGCCTTTGTTATTTTAAAGGGCAGGGACAATTGGAAGTTTTGCAGCAGACAGTTACAAAATTTTCCACCCTTGGCTTTCCAAAGAAGATACCAGCTTTGGGAGCTGGGTGTGGAAGGTATTGCTTGGAAAGAAAACTAATCCCAGGGAGAATGTAAACCAACATTGCCTCACTTGTCAGAGAGCCTAAAACAGACTTGGCTCCTTACACTGTGAATTTACCTCTTCTGGTCTGCTCCTTTATGATATGACTCCTTCAAACCATAGCATTTCAAAACTAAAGATACCCATTTTCCACCATAGAACTTGACATGAGGCAGGCATAGAAAGTTTCAGCATTGGGCTGGAGGGATGGCTCAGCGGTTAAGAGCACTGACTGTTCTTCCAGAGGTCCTGAGTTCAATTCCCAGCAACCACATGGTGGCTCACAACCATCTGTAATGGGATCTGATGCCCTCTTCTGGTGTGTCTGACAACCACAGTCTACTCATATAAATAAAATAAATTTAAAAAAATAAATAAATAAAAAAAAAGAAAGTTTCAGCATTGTCTCACAGATCTATCTATCTATCTATCTATCTTTCTACCTATCGTCTATCTATTGATCTATCCAGATATCTATCTATTGATCTATCTAGATATCTATCTATCCATCTATCTTTCTACCTATCGTCTATCTATTGATCTAGCCAGATATCTATCTATTGATCTATCTAGATATCTATCTATCTATTATCTATCTATCTATCTATCTATCTATCTATCACCTATCTAGCATTGCACATGCGCATGGTTTTGTTTGAATCAGACTATCACTATGTGGCTCTCGGGTTGTTCTGGAGTTCATTATGTAGAGCAGGCTTGCCTCAAACTCATGGAGATCCAACTGTCTCTGCCTCCAAGTGCTGAAATTAAAGCTGTGCTCCACCATACTCTGCACTAACAGTACGTTCTCTTTTTCTTGGAGTGATTTTGGATTGAGGTCATTTGTTTATTTTGTTTGTTTGGTGTGTGTGTGTGTGTGTGTGTGTGTGTGTGTTATGAAAGATTGAATCTGGGGCCTCTCATACACTAGGCAATTGCCCCATATTGAGCTAAATCCCCAAGCCCAGACAGAGTGTTGCTGTTGTTGTTTTAAATCATCTTTAAAGAGTCCCCACCCCAGCTCCTAAAACCTACCTTTGCTTCTCCACTACTTTTGCTCCTCTCTGCCTGGGACAGAGAAAAGGACTTACTGTGTGACATTCCCATCTAGAATGAGTTTCCTGTCCTTCATGCATAGATTGTTTAAAAAATATCCCATTCCTTCCTATACTGGCTCATCCCACCCCCCTCTTCCTAAATCGTTATTCCTATTGCCTAACATCAGAGCTGTCTGGGACTTATAAGGATGAGCAGCTCATCCTTATAGCTGGTTTCTGTTGAATTTGAGGCAGTGTTCTATCTTGTCAGTTTTCATATTTTTTGACGATACAGCTTGGTATTTCTCCCTCGATAAGCAAAGACGAGTTAGATCAAGGATCTGATGAATAAGCATGAAATTTTTATTTTAAAAAGGAGGACATCCTGAACCTCGTGGGGGAAAAGAAAGGAATCTAAGCTCCACCACCCACACTTTCAGTGACAAAGCAAAACAGCCCCCCAATGTCTTAAACATCTCCCAACAAATATTAACACAGCACAGCGGTGGGTAATAGGAATAATAATTTAGAAGGAAGAAGATGAAGTCTTGAAGAATGTATATTTTTAAAAAGGAAAACGTGGCTTATTCATCTTTATTGCTTTGAGGGAGATTCTTTATGGGGGGGGGGTTGCTGGGGACTGGTGTGAAGGTTAAACTGAACTTAGAAGGAAAACGGTGATTGTTATTGCAAGCCGGATGGAGGGTGTCAACTCTCTGACACTGCCTTGTTCCACGAGGCTGGGCTCTTCAGACGCATTAACAGGAGCACAAAAGATGAACTCTAACGTGGAAGGAAAGAGCTCAGCGAACTTCTGAGATAAAATAAAAGAAAATTAGAAGAAGCCCAGGTCTGCGAGAAAAGGAAATCCAATTGATTGTCTTAGATTTCAGAATCTAGCCTTTTCCTAGATGGAGAAACTGTACCAGAGGGAGTTACTTCTGCCGGCATTCAACATTCAACTGTACAAAAATCTCTCAAGCACCAGCACCCAACTGAGACAGGCAGAAGGACTGAGTCAGAAAAAAATGTTGTTTAAAATAGTAAGACTGCGGAGACAGATTCAACGATTCAACTTGTCACTTCCCTGCATGGGAATTCATAGTATTCATGCTGGCTCTTGGGAGAGGGCAGAGGCCCCTTAGTAACTTCCGACCGGTCCGGGGCAATCAGACAACGCGCACGAGCGCCCAGTGCCTGGAGCAGGGTTAAGATTTGACCAAGAACAAAAGAACGCTTGCCAATCAGAAAACGCTACCCCAGAAGGAAAATAACCCCTCTTTGTGTCTCGAAAGCCCTTTAATTAGCAAATGCCCTGGTTTCTAACGCGCGTTAAAACTTTTCTATGTAGATTCCAAATGGAAAGATCAAATGGTTGCTTCTGCAACGAAGATGGGTTCTCTGGAGGCCACACACCTCAGAAAGAAGGGGAAACGGGGCAACCGAAGGCGCTCTGTAAATCATACAGAGAGTTCTGAGGCCCTCGGTCTCAGGTTACTCTCATAAGCATTCCCCCAGAGCTGCCTTAGAGCTCTCCAAAACCCCCAGAGCCTCTTGGGCATCCCAGGCTCCCAGCAGTGTGCCCGGGAGGGGTGGCAGGCTCGTGAGTGCCGCGCAACCCCCAGCTCTGGGCCCTCTCCTCCGAGGGTCTGCACTTCCTCCCGCCACAAGTCCGCCCCTCGGCCGACTCCGGTTTCTCCCTCCGGGCGGCCCCCCTTTTTGTAACTGGGGGAGGGAGAGGGGATTATGGCTTCACATGGTCGGCTGGGGTATGGGAAGAAAAAAACGGTCCTTAGTCGCACCCTTTCCTCGCTCCACACTGATGCTAACTAAAATCCTCCCGCTCTAGCCAGCCAGGCAAGGCTAACGTGACTCTGGGTCACGTCTCTCCGCCCTGGCACTGTGCTATTCTCAGCTTCTCGCCAAAGCCTTCAGCGAATGCCCCCTTTTGCTCGGGAATGTGTATTTTAGGGTACATGGAAGAGGAACCAATCTTTCAAGCAAGTTGCCTTTCTGGTGCGTTTTTCTCCCCTGAGCAAATTCTGGGTAAAAGTTTTTCCTAACTTTTCTCTCAGTTCTCCGCCCCTCCCCTCAGGAATCCGCCCAGAGCGCTTCAGGCACCGCCTTCCTCGTTCCCTCGGCCTCCCCTTCCGACTTCCACCCAATCGGAAGGCGTCTACAGAGAAAACAAAGCGCTCTATTGGACGTCCAGAGGGCTCGGGCCCGCCCCCGGAGTGGTTTGTGAATGGGGGGAGAGGAGGGGGCGGGGCGGCCCAGAGCCCTGCGAGCCCGACGCTTCTTCTAGCCACCAGTGCAGCTCCCAGGCGTTACTCTGCACTCCTTCCCTAGCGGGCGGTGGCGGACGCCGGGAGTTGCGGGCTGGGACTGTGCGGGGCAGCAGAGGCCGGGTGCAGGCCGACTGCGGGTGAAGGGGCTTCGGATTCCGCGCTACTACGTTTCCAAAGCGAGCTTGTCTAGCTCTTACCTCCCGAGCACCGATCGGACTCAAAGCAAGAACGAGCCCTTTGACTTGAAACTTGGGGCCGACCTTCCTAGGACTGAAGGAGGCTCCAGAATCAGAGGAGGCGGCAGCGGTGGCCCGCGGGGCCTCAAGGAGAGAAGGTGGAGCAGCACCCAGGCGACGACCAGAGCGAGCAAGCGGGGACGCTGGGCGCTGGCCTGGCGGAGGCCCGGCTTGGTGTAGGGGACGTGCGTATCGGCGTGCGCCCGGGGCTCGAGAAACTTGGGCAAACTTTGAAGGGTAACCGGAGACGCTTGTTGCTCGTCGCCGCAGAGAAAGCCGCACCGTTACGTCTCGGCGGGGAGGGTAAGGCGACACCCCCCTCGATCCCCCCACTCCAGGCCCAGGAGTTTGAACCCCTGGAGGCCGCGTGAGTGCCACGCGGAGGCGGCTGCGGCGCCCCCTCGGCTGGCGGCCTCGCCCCCGCTGTGCAGGCACCCTAGCACCCTCGGCTCCGCGCCGCCCACGGCCCGGCCCCGGCGCCGGGAGGACTCTCATGCGCCGGGCGCGGCGGCGCCTCCCTGCATCCAAGCCGCTCCCCAGCGCCCCGTCTTTTTCCTCCAGCTGAGAACGCCGCTGCACTCTCGGCCGGCGATGCGGGGCCCCGGCACGGAGGCGTCGCACTCGCCCCTGGGCCTCTGTGCCTTGGTGCTTGCTCTTCTGGGCGCGCTGCCCACGGACACCGGAGCTCAACCATACCACGGCGAGAAAGGCATCTCGGTACCGGACCACGGCTTCTGCCAGCCCATCTCCATCCCGTTGTGCACGGATATTGCCTACAACCAGACCATCCTGCCCAACCTGCTGGGCCACACGAACCAAGAGGACGCGGGCCTCGAGGTGCACCAGTTCTACCCTCTGGTAAAGGTGCAGTGTTCTCCCGAGCTGCGCTTCTTCTTATGCTCTATGTACGCACCCGTGTGCACCGTGCTCGACCAAGCCATTCCTCCGTGCCGTTCCTTGTGCGAGCGCGCCCGACAGGGCTGCGAGGCGCTCATGAACAAGTTCGGTTTCCAGTGGCCGGAGCGGCTGCGCTGCGAGAACTTCCCGGTGCACGGCGCCGGCGAGATATGCGTGGGGCAGAACACGTCCGACGGCTCCGGGGGCGCAGGCGGTAGTCCCACCGCCTACCCTACTGCTCCCTACCTGCCAGACCCGCCTTTCACTGCGATGTCCCCCTCAGATGGCAGAGGCCGCTGGTCTTTCCCCTTCTCTTGCCCGCGTCAGCTCAAGGTCCCCCCCTACCTGGGCTACCGTTTCCTAGGCGAGCGTGACTGCGGTGCCCCGTGTGAGCCAGGCCGTGCTAACGGCCTCATGTACTTTAAAGAAGAGGAGAGACGTTTCGCCCGCCTCTGGGTAGGTGTGTGGTCAGTGCTGTGCTGTGCCTCGACGCTCTTCACGGTGCTCACCTACCTAGTGGACATGCGTCGCTTCAGCTATCCAGAGCGACCCATTATCTTCCTGTCGGGCTGCTACTTCATGGTGGCAGTGGCGCACGTGGCGGGCTTCCTGCTAGAGGACCGTGCCGTGTGCGTGGAGCGCTTCTCGGACGATGGCTACCGCACGGTGGCGCAGGGCACCAAGAAGGAGGGCTGCACCATCCTCTTCATGGTGCTTTACTTCTTCGGCATGGCCAGCTCCATCTGGTGGGTCATTCTTTCCCTCACTTGGTTCTTGGCAGCTGGCATGAAGTGGGGCCACGAGGCCATCGAGGCCAACTCGCAGTACTTTCATCTGGCCGCGTGGGCTGTGCCAGCGGTCAAGACAATCACCATCTTGGCCATGGGCCAGGTGGATGGTGACCTACTCAGTGGAGTGTGCTACGTGGGCCTGTCTAGTGTGGATGCACTGCGGGGCTTCGTGCTGGCGCCCTTGTTCGTCTACCTCTTCATCGGTACGTCCTTCCTGTTGGCCGGCTTTGTGTCTCTCTTTCGCATCCGCACCATCATGAAGCACGATGGCACCAAGACGGAGAAGCTGGAGAAGCTCATGGTGCGCATTGGCGTCTTCAGCGTGCTCTACACGGTCCCAGCCACCATCGTGCTGGCGTGCTACTTTTACGAGCAGGCCTTCCGCGAGCACTGGGAGCGCACCTGGCTCCTGCAGACCTGCAAGAGCTACGCTGTGCCCTGCCCCCCGGGCCACTTCTCGCCCATGAGCCCCGACTTTACAGTCTTCATGATCAAGTACCTGATGACCATGATCGTGGGCATCACTACCGGCTTCTGGATCTGGTCGGGCAAGACCCTGCAGTCATGGCGTCGCTTCTACCACAGACTCAGCCACAGCAGCAAGGGGGAGACTGCGGTATGAGCCCTGGTCCTTACCCCACCCTTGCCACTTCTACTCTTTCGCAGGAGGAGAGGCATGGTAGGGAAAGAACTGTTGGGTGGGGGGCTTGTTTCTGTAAACTCCCTGCCCCCTCCACTGAGCTTTAATCTGGAAGTGAGAAGTTATTTGGAGGTGAGAAGAAATTTGGGGTGAGAGATGGTCTTGAGAGGAGGCCCAAATGAAAAGGCGAAGGCAGTGGCTGAAAAGACTCCTGGCTAAGACTTGCAGGACGATGCTAACTGTGAAAGATATGGGCTGGCTAGGGTCTAAGGGAAAGGCTGAGATCAGAGACTGAGTTCGTCAGGCACCAGAGATGAGCCAGGGTTGTGAGTCCAATCCCCTGCTGCAAGGCAAGTGGCTGTCCTCACTCCAGTGAGGGAGGGGGTGAGGGTGGGGGAGGATACCGCTCTGTCTGCAGCCTAGGCTTTGTGGCCAAAATGGGGACCCCCTGCGGTGCCCTTGTCAAGCGGTGGTCAAACCATAATCTCTTTTCACTGGGGCCAAACTGGAGCCCAGATGGGTTAATTTCCAGGGTCAGACCCCTTACAGTCCTCCTCCCGGACCCCCTCCCGCCTGTTTTTCCTTCCCTACTCCTTTCAAGTCTAGTAAAATAAGCATTTGGAAGGCGGGGGAGTCCTGTCTGCTAGAGTCCTAACGCAGAGATGCCCGAGAAGGTTTCGGAGAGGAGGCCAAAGAGCCGAGTGGTAGATACAGTCTGCTACTTTTTCATTCTCTAGGAAAGGCGGGAGGCAGAACGAAGAAGAATGTTTTATTTGGTTTCATACCCTGAAAAGAAGTGATGACTTGATGCTTTTCAAAACAGGAATGCATTCCCCCCCCCCCCCTGTCTTTGTTATAAGAGACAAAGCGGGAAACAAAAGTGTCTCCCGGAGGAGAGGCCTAACTGTGAAGACAGTAGCTTTTACAGGCAGAGCTGCAGAAATCGGAGGTTTCCCCTGGGTTGTTAATTCGGTTGAGATAAACATTCCTTTTTAAGGAAAAGTGAAGGGCTGCTTTCGTAAGCGTCCGGCCACACGTTTTGACTTGGATAAAGGAAACGCAAGTTTTGTTATTTGTTTTAAACAGATTTAATTCAGAACATATGATCTAAAAGACTCCGGTAAACTGCTTAATGAAATCTTCCTCCATTCTACACCCCCATAACCCAAGTTTTGATTTTCTGCCTTCTTTCTTCCGTCCAATTTGGGATTTTAGTTGTTTTGTTTTGTTTCTTTCCTCCAGACAGGGTCTCTCTGTGTAGCCCTGACCATCCAGGAACTAGCTCTGTAGACAAGGCTGGCCTCGAACTCACAGAGATCCACCTGCCTCTGCCTCTCAATTGCTGGGATTAAAGGCCTGGTCCACCAGGCCTGGCTTCCCTTCCCAATTTGTATCCTTCAAGACAAAAGAAGAGACACAATGCTCACATTAGTAAAGGCAAAAGGCAAACATTTTAATTTAAAGGTTTCAAAACATTTTGCCCCCTTTTCCCTTGTAGTTCTAGAGATTTCAACACGTATGAGACACGTGCACTGACCTCTCTCTGGTAGCATGCAGGAGTAAAGAATGATTCTGAAGCAAGAGGAGAGTTTGAACCAGGTTTCAAGAATGTCATTAAGGGAAGGTGAACTTCAAAGTGATTCTAGAGTTCTTTGAAATGTGCTAGAAGACTTACATTTATTAATCTTAAATCATGTACTCTTTTTTTTTTTTTTTCCCCTGCAATAGAAGTCTGGTTCTTTGGCATAATGGTGTAAAGTTAAGCAGAGCATCATGGGAGTTAACCTTTACCCTACCTTTGACACTGACTGTCCTCCGATTTTGCAAAGCTCTTCAGTTTCTCAGAGCAGTTTTTAAATGCCAACCAGGGGGGTACTGTCAGGAGTACAAATTACTTTCTATATGTCACGATCAGTTGACTGGAGCTGCTCTTATAGTTAAAGTGATCTTGTATTTCTTAAAACTTTCAAAGTGATCTCACCTGTCAGGTTTTTTTTTTTTTTTTTGAGCTGCCACTACACAGGTTTGGCATCTTATATGTTTTATCTCTTAAGTGCATGTGAAATTTGTAAAATAGAGACAGTGCAGTATGTATATTTTGTAAATCTCCCATTTTTGTAAGAAAATATATATTGTATTTATACATTTTTACTTTGGATTTTTGTTTTGTTCTACCTTTAAAGATCTACAATGGAGCCCCACTTTATCACGTGTACAGATCACAAATAAATTTTTTAAAAAATACAAAATGAGTGTTTATTTTCTCTTCCTGAGATAGTAAACCAAAGACTCAAACTTCGGAAAGGAGGCGTAGGGAGTGCGCCGGGTGTGTTCAGTCCCATAGAAGAGGACGGTGCCTTAGAGGGGGGTCACAAGAGCTTTGTTCTTATTGTCTGCTGTGTCCTATTCCCCCCCACCCTCACCCCTCATCTCCTCATTTACCTCCAAGCCAGCCTTTCTCAGCCTTTGGGGTCACAGATCAGATATCCTGCACATTAGACATTCACGTTATGATTCATAACAGTAACAATTACTGTGTTACAATTGTTATGAGATGGGGTCAGCACAACAGGAGGAACTATATTAAAGGGCTGCAGCGTTTCAGGAAGGTTGAGAACCACCACTCTAAGCCTTTTCGGGGAAGCTTTTGAGGACCTACTAGAAGTTCAGAATTCCAGTCTGATCTGTTCTTTACTAACCTTAGGAGTCGAAGCTAGTGTTTGAAAGAACTAGAAGGTATTTTTGGTATTTCTACTTTTCCATTGATTTTTAACCCTCTAGGGAAGTGTGCTTGTGTGTAATGCACCTTATCTAAATTATTGATATTTAAATGCTTTGAAGTCGAGTGTTAGGGAAAAGTTTGTAGAGTTTCCAGATAAGAGCAGGGGTCACCTCTGTGGAACACCCAGCTGGAGGCTTCCCTGGAGATCTTCTAGGTAAATTGAAACAGGCTCAGCTGCTCTCTGAGGGGCAGTGACTCAGCAGCTCAGCAGGAATAGACTCCACGCCTGACCCTGAGCTGGCCTCAGAAGCTTCTTGCTCTTCACTGCTCTCACAGAGGCTAACTTTGGAATCAGACGCGCCTGGGTAGCCCCTCAGGGAAATGGTGAAGGCGGTCTCATACTCCCAGTTCTAAGCCTCGAGAGTCTTTTCATTTGCCTCTTGTTTAATTCAGGCGCTGACACCCTGGCTCTAGCCAGAGCAGACAGCGCACTGCCTGCCGTCTCTCCCATTCCACCACAGGCTGGAAGTTTCTGTAGTTCTAAAGTGTAACAGAAACAGCTCTCTCTGGGTTTGTTCTAATTAACAGGCTCACACAGGGCGGGTGTCTTTTACAAACGGAAAGAATGAAAACCAATGACAGACAGCTCTCTCCAGGAGGAGAAAGGCTAGCTAGACACTGGGGTGAAGCGGCTTTGTTTGTTTTGTTTTGTTTTTTTATGAGTCTCCTGGGTTCTGAACAAAGATTTGGGCAACAAGGAGAGAAATTCAGTGACTTTGAATCTCTTAAGATTTATCCAGGTTTTAGTCATAAAATGACAAATTTTAGGTAAACCATGCCTTTCTTACAGGGGATTAATACAGCCTGTTATGAATGTTTGCCTTCAGATTAGCTAAAAAGAACTGATTGCTTTCCTCTTCTTCCTCCTTCCCCCTTTCATCCCCTTCCCCTCACTCCTTTTTTTCTTTTCCTTTTTCCTTTTTTCTTTTTTCCTTACTGTAAACAACTGAGGAAGGCACTTAGACCCTTGTATGGGAAGTAAGAACATATCCCTGCCTGGCATTTCACAGCTCCCAGTGATGGAAGAGGCTTAGTCTCTAATGAGGGAACAAACAGGGCATGTGAAGAAATCCCTACCTGCCCTTGTTAGCAAGAACCTCTCACTTCCTTCTGTTCACATTAGGATGCTCTGTGAGTTCAGCCATTACCTAAGAATTTTAGAAACCGGGTGGGTTTTCTTAAGAAGTTACATTTTAGCAGAAACTCACAAATAGGGAGCTTGTTTGCAAAAGGGCATGTATAGGGTTTAAGAAAAACATTGGCAGGAGTTTGTAAATCCCCAGATAAGGAACAAAAACACTGAACATTTTTCTGTCCCTTATGCAAAAAAACAACAGTGCAGTTTAACACCTAATCTTGGTCACTGGGTTTGTGAGAACTCTTGGGGAAGGAAAAGCGTCCTGTTCACATCGTCCTGTTCACATTGTCCCGTTCACATCTCAGTATTATTTTTTTAAGTGTACTTAAGATAAAATAGTGACATTGGAGGTTCTCTTGGTGGGACTATAGTAACATAAGAGCTGTAGGTTTGAGGCTATAATCACACTCAGGAAAATCTCACTCTCCCATCTTTAATTTCACTGAAAAGGCAGAGGGCTATTTATAGATGGTATATTTTTGTATATGCATATGTGAACAGTGAATATCAGTCTACAGGGCTCCAGAAAATCCTAGAAGAGAGTGAAACCACCCCAGTGTGCACGTAACCAAACAGTCCACAGATTTGTACCGTTTAAGTTTTTATGCTAACTTAACACAGGCTAGAGTCATTGGAAGGAGGGAACTTCAGCGAACAAATGCCCTTGCCAGGCTAGCCAGTGAGCAAGGCTATAGGGCATTTTCTTTAATGATTGGTGTAGGTGGGCCCATGGGTGGTATGCCGTCCATGGGTGGGTGGTCGTAGGTTCTATAAGAAAGCATGCTGACCAAGCCTTGAGGAGCAAGCCAGTAAATAGAACTCTTCATGGCCTCTACATCAGGTCCTGTCTCCAGGTTCCTGCCTTGAGCTCCTTCCCTGACTTCCCTGGATGATGAACTAGAAGTTGTAAGATGAAATAAACTCCTTTCTCCTGAAGATGATTTTAGTGGTGGTATTTTATCACTCTAGCCCTGTTTTTGTTTTTCGTTTATTACTGTTTCCATGGTGAATTAAAACTGATTTTTAAAAAAAAAAATCTCATTACTAAACTCTTTGATAAGCATATTTCTTGTTCTCTTTTGTTATCTTTTGTATGCATGTGGGGGGATATGTGGGTGTGTGAAATATGTATGTGAGTATGGGCGTGTACACAGCTGTGTATAAACAGGTGTACACACGTGTGTGTGTGTGTGTGTGTGTGTGTGTGTAGAGAAGCCAGAGGTTGACGCCGAGACAAGCCTCTGGGCAGACTTGGAGCTCATCAGGTCTGCTGGGATGACTAGGCAGTGGGCCCCAGTGATCTCCTGGCTCTGTCCTCTAAGTCCTAGAGTTACATTAACACATGTGCAGCTTTTACATGTGTTTGGGGACATGTGTGTCTTCTGTGTGTGTGATCCTTGTAGTTGTGGGGTAAGCAAGCCAGTCTTCTCTTTGGGGGGAGAGAGAGAGAGAGAGAGAGAGAGAGAGAGAGAGAGACAGACAGACAGACAGACAGATAGATGTGTGTGTGTGTGTGTGTGTGTGTGTGTGTGTGTGTGTGTGTGTGTGTGATTCTCAGAATTTTCTCAATATCATAGTGAAGGGGAAACAAATTTGATACTAATAGTTTATTCTATGTTCCATTTCAAAAAGTACTGATTGGCAGCCAGGTTGAAGATACAGAGAATGAACAGGTGAAAGTGTGACAGACAAAGCACACCTACAGTAAGTCTAGACCCAGTTCAGAGTGACCTCGTCCCTCAAGGAAGACTGAGCAGAGAAGTCATGATGCTGGAGAGAACTGGCAGGCATCAGGAGAGAGACTCAAGTGACATCTGACCTTTTCTAAAGGTTCATCATTTGACTTATTCTTACAGTTATTTCAATCCTGAAGTGGGAAGCAATAACTCATTAGGAGGTAAGTTAGTGAATGCCTACTCACAAGGGCTACTCTGACTGTGCAGGGTTTATTGAATTCTATCGAGCTTAGGACTGGGCAGACGTTTATTTGAATGGTTGCCCTAGTCTAGCTGTGTGATGTGTTCACTGCCGAGTTCATTACAGAAAGTGATTTAAAAGAAGTGAGGTACAGAGATGTAGGAACAGGGAGAGTGGTTGCTGTGCTCCGACTGGCTGTGCCATCCATGCTCTCTGTAATCTGCAGCCTGGCCTTTGGCAAGGTGCTTCACCCAGGTCAGCCCAGTCAATCACAGAGAGAGGTTCAACAAGGATTTGTTTCTGAGAATCCAGTTTATGTGGCACTCTGGAACGCTTGTGTTCTTAAATTGCTTCCTTCTCCTCTGTGGGCTTGCTCTCCTCATCTGAGAAGATGGCATCTGAGGTGACAACCTCCCTCCAGCCTTCCAGTGGCAGCAAATACAGTCATAGTACGGTATACTAAATTAGCACATCCATTCGTGGAGTGCCCACAACTTTCACAAAAATGCTTGAGTGGGGGCTGGGGATTTAGCTCAGTGGTAGAGCGCTTACCTAGGAAGTGCAAGGCCCTGGGTTCGGTCCCCAGCTCCGAAAAAAAAGAACCAAAAAAAAAAAAATGCTTGAGTGAATGATTCTTCCTTCCAGCAGGCCTGCCCTTCAGCCAACCAAGTGAATATGCTATGCGCTGTGCATCTACAGAAGCCACTTTAGACATTGGGTGAGGGGCAGTCACATGACTGTGGAACCCTGGAACAGGCTATTTCATCTCCTCACTCTGACCCACGGAGTTGGATGTAGTGGGGGGTCAACGCACCTGTAATCCCAGCACTGGAGCGGCTGAGGCAAGAGGACCATGAGCGTGAGACAGGTCTAACTGAATAGTGAGACTCTCAGAAACAAAGGTTTTATTCCGTGGACTCTTGATTTCCTCCCAAGCATGTGGCCACAACATTGTCAGGTTTAACCAATTTCTTGGAATCTTTGCTGCTGGATATTCATACCAAATCTACTCTCAAATGCTTGAAATGATAGGGACATTTTTGCTTCTGACCAGTTAGTTACACCCAGGCAGGAATTAAATGTTTCTCTAGGTTCCCAAAAGCTAATCGACAAGATAGACTTGAAGTATCGTGTGGGGTTTGCGCATGCTTACGCCAAGGGTCCACTTACCTGTAAGGTTGCTTTGGGAGCTCTGTTCTACTGCTTTGCTGGGAAGTTGCCTTCGATGCTTTTTACCTGTGAAGTTTTTTATCCTGTTCAGCTTAGAGTTCAAGAAGTGTTCCAGAGATAAGCATATCTGGAGCAAGAAAGGGCATTAAAGAAGCAGAGACAGAGAAGAGGGGCGAGGAGCTGAGTTCCATATTTCCGTGAAGACAAAGAAGAGCTATCCAAGCGATCCAGCACTATGGGGAATTTGAGCTCCAAACTTCAGCTTGGCCATGAAGGTTCTAGAGTACAATTGAATCAAAAAGAAAAGCTTGTTGGGAGGGTTTTGTGGGGCAGGGAGTCGCTGGAAGGAAAGCAAGCAGCAGCTAGTCCCTGATTCACTTTTTACAGCAGATGTAAAGAGAAACTTCAGCTAGAACCACGACCTCTGAAGCTCCAAAAGACAGTTTCCAGAGGATCTTTCCGGTGCTGGGTGTCAGGTGATCCCCCTTGCTCAGCACTGCGGTGACTGGTAGGACTGGCCAGCCTCAGCCAGAGCAGCACCCTGCTCGCAGGGATCCTAGGGAATGAATGGATAACACTGCATTCTATATTTTCAAAGCATCTTTCTCTCCTTGTGGACTTAAAATACTAACGAGTCAGCGGGGGAGGGGAGTTACCTTGAATACTTTCCAAAGATGGGGAAACCACAGCCGTGAGGCTAAAGGCAGTTTATTCAGTGTCCCAAGTAATCTCAAGCCAAGCCACAGAGAAGCATCCGCCCAGATCGCCCTAAAACTGAATCTGGTTCTCTTTCCAACCAGAGCAAAAGGACTTAAACATGTGGCATGAGCAAAGCAGAGAGGACAGAGGGGGCAGGAGAGTGGTCGGCCGTGGGTTTGTGCTGGCTTTGGGGAAGGGAGCATGTTAGGAGCAGTACAGAATGGCTCTTTGTGTGCCCTTGAAAAGAATGGTCATTATCGGTACAGTTATTGACATTTTCTGAGCACCAACTATATGCAAAGCCCTGGGCACAATATGGTAGAGTGGGCAAGACAACTTACCCAAAGCCCTAACCATAGTATTTGGTACTTAATAAGTACTCAGTAAATATTCCCATCTTCATGATAAGTACTCAGTTCTCTCATATTATAACAGCCCTAGGAGGTAAGTATAATTACCCCCCAGTTGACAAGTGGGGAAACCGATCCCTGCTAGGTGAGCCTGAGAGTGGCTCTGATTGCTGCCCCTAATCACCATGCCACAAATATTTACTGAGGCCTTAATGCCTTCCATTCTCTAGTATTCCTCTTTAATTTAACCCAGATCCGTTCCAGAGGGAGGAAAATGACTTACATCCCAGCAGGCAGGCCTGGGGAGGGGATAATCAGTGCTAGCCCCCAAAGAGTATTTGGTTTTTTTTTTTTTTTAGAAAGAAGCAGAAGGCTCATAAATACTGTTTAGATGCTTTCTTTTTATTCTGGTGTTTTCAGACTGGGTCTCGCTATGAGCTCAGTCTGGCCTGGAATATGTGGTCTCCCTGCCTCTGCCTTCTGGGTGCTAGGATTACAGGAAATGCACCATCACACCCAGGACGACCCATCCTCTTGCTCAACATGAATTTCTACGTCAAGATTCAAGGTCCTAGAAGTGAGAAGTAACTGAGAAGATGGGGCTAGAAATGCACTCAGACATGTAAGAAGTCCTGGGTTCAGTCCCCATGAGGCCTGAAGATCAGGAGTTCAAGGTCATCCTCTGCTCCTTAGGATACATGAGACCCTGAATGAATGAATGAATGAATGAATGAATGAATGAATCTATCATAGGAATGGTGCTCCTAACTGCCCCTCAAGTCTGGTAAAAGAATCCCTGGAATGTCCTACCAAGAGTCACAAAAATTAAATATAATTAAGTATGGCTTTTATATAAACATATATATGTATATGAATATATAATTTCCTAGGAGGACTCTTCTGCTGCAGAGCTTCCTTGCCTCCTCATTCCAGCCCTGAAGAAGAGGGTGGGTTCTAAACAGTGGGACAGAGACTTGGGGGGAGCTCTGGCGTCTGGCTGCCCAGGGCGGGCTGCCTCCCCACTGTGAGTCAATGAGTGGGACAGCTCCAGTTCCGAGGAAATCCCCTTCGGGGAGGCCAGTGCCAGAATCCCAGAAATGCTTGCTTACACTGTCATTGCCACATATAAAATTTCAGTGTCATCATGGTACAATTATACTAGTGACAGCTGTCATCTAATAAATGATCTAATTGATTTTGGTTATTAATGTGTTTTTTTTTTCAGACAAGATCTGCCTGTGAAGATGATCTGCCTTCACTTCTTGACTTAGGATGGCGTAACCATCATAAAATATGTCAGTTGTGTGCCAGTCCCTTGCATGGACTCATTTTGCCCATACACTAGGGATAGAAATCACTATAATTCCCATTTAACAGGCTTCCCAGGTAAACTTTCAGGACTGTACTGAGGAGTGTTAAAGATGGGTAAGCACCAGAGAGAGAGCCATGCAAGCCACATACCTTAAATACCTGCATCGTTTCGGCCACAGCATCATTTCAGCCACGGGGAAGGCAACTGAGGCACAGGGCCTGCTGGGCCTTGACGCATGGAGTGGGACTGTTTCGGTGTGAACCTCACTGAAGGTCTCTTTTATAAACAGAAAATCTTTGGGGCAGGGGAAGGGAAAACAAAGTTAAGTTCTTCCAGAAAGTATGGATTTTAGAAGCAAAATTCTTTGGGGGGAGGGAGATGCCTTTAATCCTCCGTGAGTTTGAGGCCAGCCTGGTCTACATAGTAAATTCTAGGCAAACCAAGGCTACACAGTGAGACCCTGCCAAAAATAAAATAAAAATACAAATATACATGAGCTTTCAATAATAAATCCAAAGCATTTTCCAAAAAGTAAATAGGCATTGCTTCTTTTTCCTCCTCCTTTTTTTTCCTTTTTCTTGGGCCTAGGGCAGGGTCTCAGGTACCACAGGCTATTCATGTACCACAGGCTATTCTTGTAGCATAGGCTATTCATGTAGCACAGGCTATGTATGTACCACAGGCTATTCATGTAGCACAGGCTATTCATTCTCCAGCTTGCTATGTGTCTGAGCAACCTGATCTCCTGATTATCCTGCCTCTACCTTCTAAGTGCTAAGATTAGAGGAATGCTCGCCCATGCCTAGATCATGTGGTGCTGAGGTTGAACCCAGGGCTTCATGCATGCTAGGCAGACACTCTTGAGCTGCAGGTCCTACCCAACACCACCCCTTTCCTGGAGCTGTCAGGATAAGACCGAGTTTGCATCCATGCTCTCTGTTCTGCATTTGTGCCTTGGCAGGATTGCAGAGTTTTCCAGCAAGATCACTAGATCTCTGACAGAACGAACATTCGAGTCACAGAGGACATAGCAGAGACTGGCAGATAAGCCAGAGGCTTTTTCTGAACATAAGTAAAACTGCTGGTTAAGGACTGGCGTGAGCACACATCTATTCTTTTATTGCCACTTTATGTATTTATTTATTTATTGTGTGTGTATACACACATATGCCACAGTCCATGGGTGGAGGTCAGAGGACAACTTGATCAAGTTGGTTCCCTCCTTCTAGCACACACTTAGGAGTCAGACTTGGCCACAAATGCCTTTACTCACCGGGCCCTCTCTCTGGCTTTTCGCATCCAGTCTTAGTTCATTCATGTCTAAGGGAGCTTAAGTAGCTTAGAAAGTCTAGACTCTCACTGAGATCCAAGTCCTGGGTAGAATAAAAGGTTTTGTTCTTGGTATGTGGCTGGGACTACTTAGCTGTTAGCAGAAGATAATTCCTTGTAAGGATAACTTCTTGTCATATTCATCCCTATTTGCAGCACAGACTCCCAAGCAGACAGGCTAGTAAGTAGCACGATGTCCTGGGATGCCAGCCCACCCTCTCACCCCACCCCCACTTCCAGAATGGCACAGTTACCAGCCCTTCTTGCAGAGCTCTCCAAAAGTCACGTGACTTGATAAAGTTAAGAGCCCTCAGAAAAGGAGAATAAATGTTTCGGACCAACCCTCCTCTCAACCCATGAGGAAGTTTCATTTTACTGTCTGCACATGTGGCTGCGGGGCGGGGGAAGAGAAGGAAGAGGAGGAGGAGGAAGAGGAGGGGGAGGAGGGGGAGGAGAGGGAGACAGTCACTAAATTCTAAATCCTTGAGTTCTTCATTCCAGATCTACTTAGAGTGTCCTCTCAACAGAAGTGGGTTCTTGTTTCGGTTGAAGTGGGAACCTGATTTGCTGGAAGACAGTCAAAACAGTGAGGAAATTCACATCGGTCCTTCATCTCTAAGGAGGACAACAATTCCTCTATTCACCGAGTGGATTTTGGCCTACAAGTTGTAAAAAATAATGTGTACTCCTGATAATGGAGTCCCTTCATCAGCAAACCACCCTGTTAGGTATTAAAACTGCTCTCTGCTTATCTCTTAGAGTTAACGGACTCTGAGCAGCTGGAGTGACAAAACAAACAAGGAATATCTGACAACCAATCAGAGTTCCACCGCTTAGATGACCTTTCATTATTTTATGTTGAAAGGCGTGATTTCTGCTAGTCAGAACACCAGGTTCGAATAACTCTGAATAAAAAGACTCAAGCACATAGAATCAGGCTTGAAAAACGCCTACCATGGAGTCAGTCTCCCTTTCCCCATTCCCTTCTTTAACCTGGAGATGTTAGATATTTGCTGGACCACTAAAAAGAACACACTTTTTTTTTTTTTTGGTTCTTTTTTTTCGGAGCTGGGGACCGAACCCAGGGCCTTGAGCTTCCTAGGTAAGCGCTCTACCACTGAGCTAAATCCCCAGCCCCAAGAACACACTTTTAATGCCTGCACTCAGAAGGCAGAGGCAAGTGGATCTCTGTGAGTTTGAGGCCAGACAGGGCTGCATGGTGACACCATGTTTCAGAAAAGGAAGGAAGGGAGGAAGGGAGGAAGGAAGGAAGGAAGGAGAAAAGGAAGGAAAAAAGGAAGGAAAAAAGGAAGGAAAGAAGGAAGTAAGTACATTAAAGAAGAGGAAGGGAAGGGGTGAAAGGAAGAAAGGCTTAGAATTTGGGGTGGGGGTGGGGGAATTGGGGTGTTTAAAGAAGAGAGGTTGGGCCTAGTGGCAACCTCTCCTCAAGAGGCTGAAGAGACAGATTACAAATTCAAGGCTAGCCTGGACCACAGATGAGTTCTAGGCTATTCTGGGTAACTTAGTGAGACCCTGCTCCAGAAGGAGTTTAAAGAGAATAGCAGAGATAAATCTCAGAGGTAGAGCACTTGCCTAGTTTGAGTGAAACCTCAAGTACCAGAGAAATGCAAGCAAATAAATAAGAGAAAGAGAAAAGCCACAGAGAGTGCCTGAATGCAGGACAGAGAGAGCCTCTGAACAGACTTCTCCTTACCCACGACCCCTTTCCCGGTCACTCTTTTGACAGCAAACTGAATGTCAATGAATTGACCCTTCACTACTCTCATTCCCTGTACCCCAGAGTTATAAGAAATGACCACATTCACGAGTGTGGTGACTGGACATCTTACCTCATTATCTCTCAGCAGCCTCTCAAACAAACACACTGTCTTTACTGTGAAGAGAAAAGGTTGAGACACCAAGGGGCCAAGATCTCTTGATTTCTACACCACACTCCATCATTCTCCTTGATTTTTCCTTAAGATCAAGCCATGCCTACCAAATTATTGGTCTCCATAAATGGCTCATTTCTTTGCAGTATCATTAAAAGCGTGGTTAGCTCGAGCGGCCTTCATCAAGGGGTTATTCAGTGTCACGTGTCCCTTGCTGACAGGGAATTAGACTCTGCTTTCTATGGTCGGTGTCTAAGACCTCGTCCCACGTGATAGGGGGATTACAGCCACTACTGGGGGGCTGATCCGCTGGTGGAACTGAAGTTTTGGGTTTAGTTCACATCTCCTTGTGTTCTGACATAAAAGGGCTGCAGGGAAACTGGGTAAGTGCTCCCATGGAGTGCTAGGCAGTGTTTCCAAAACGGAGCTGTCTGGGTCAGGATGGCTCCCTGTGTGTGCTCTGCAACATGGCCCCATTTTTCAGGCTCCAGAATCCTCCTTGAAGAGGAGAGAGTTGAGAGATGGTGAATGAAATGAAAAAGTGAGAAAGTTGACTGAGTAGAGGGTGGGGAAAGAAAGTGTGTGTGTGTGTGTGTGTGTGTGTGTGTGTGTGTGTGTGTGTGTGTATAAGTGTGAAAGACATCATCGTTTATTGTTGCTGCGGCTTAGGGAAATACCTTCAGCTCAGTTTTGGTTTTGTTTTTTTTCTTTTTTTCGGAGCTGGGGACCGAACCCAGGGCCTTGTGCTCGCTAGGCAAGCACTCTACCACTGAGCTATATCCCCAACCCCAGTTTTTAGGTTTCTAGTGCTAACTATGACCAAGAGAAACAAGAATACCCCACAGCTCAACTGGCTTTTCTGTGTTAAAGCCTGAGATACCCTGCCCCCCTCCAGGGGCAACCTAGTTAAGAAGTTGGTGTTTCAAATCCTTTCTGTCCCTCGTTTACTTGCTGGGGAAGTAAAATAAGGCAGGCCGAGTTCTAAGAGAGACCAGTTGCCAGTTGCAGCCACCTCTGCAAACCTTGCGAGAGAGGCAGGTTGCAAGGGAGAAGCAAACACCCCTGTTTCCCTGAAGCTTGTCAGATCCTGGCTTGCTGGCCGCTGCCTTTGCAGGCCTGCAGGTTCCTGATATCTTCCAGCAGAGGTGGGATCTAGCAGCTGGAGGAGCATATTTCACCCTGCCGGAAACTGTAATTTATCCTCAGGACCTACCCTCTCCCTCAACGTAGCTCTAGTTCCCCACCCCCACCCCTTCTCCCTTAGATCATTATAATGGCCCCTAACAAGTTAGTCTTCCTGCCTCATTTTGGTACCTTGTCCATTTCACTGCTGCTGTATGCCAGAGGGAACATGTGTCTCTTCCATGTTTAAAACCCCGAGCAAAGCCCTCTGTGGTCTTGCCTAAGCTCTGAAGTGTCCCGGTTTCCCAGGGGCTCAAGGCAAGTTGATCTGCCGTAGGGAGTACTCCGACAGATGAAGGAATTTGTAACTATTACAATCTTTAGAGAGGCAATTGAATGTGCCCTCCTCACCTTACTGACTCCAGAAATGGGTAGAAGCGTGGGTGTGCAGGAAATTCAGAGTGAAGGTCTGCGCCTCCACTCTTCTGCATTACCCTAAATGAATGAAGCTCAAAGAGAAGTGCCTGGGTTTAAAACCTCAAACAAGGTCAGCAAGCAACTGTTAGGGCTTCCGAAGCAGAACCTATTCATTCTATTTAAAGTATCTGGTAAACAGCGGATGCTCCTGAAGCATGGAGATTCTCCTGAAGCAGAGGGGCTCAGGTGATATTTATTTCCTTCTCAGGCCTCTGACGGTGTTAAAGTCTAAATAGTCATAGTCTTACTATAAGCTTAAGTCGTTCAGGATTTAAAAGGAGGGTCTAGGTTTAAGAAGATAGTTTTAGGAGAGTAATATAAGTTAGGATAGAAATTAATTTAGATACAGAACTTGAATGCACCAGGATAAGAGAAAGAATAAACACTTTCTTCTGACTTGACAAATACGAACAGACTGCACTTTTTGAATGTAACTTTTACTTCTTAATTTTCACAATAATTTCATAATTGTTCCTAGGGTATGTTGTTTATTATTATAAGAGATTAGGAGTCAAGAAAGCATAGCCCTGAGGGCTGGCCAATCAGAATTAAGAGCAGCCCAGATGAAACATAGTAAGTAATAACTCGGGGTTATTGATAGAAAAGTAGATTCTGCGCTTGCCTAGCAAGCGCAAGGCCCTGGGTTCGGTCCCCAGGTCTGAAAAAAAGAAAAAAGGAAAAAAAAAAAGAAAAGTAGATTCTAACAGCATGGAGGGTAGGCAGCTGCCCAGCTCTTGTGCTGTTTAAGGCTAACTAAATAATAAAAGTTGGGTGTCTTTTATCCAGGAACTGAATGATCAAAGGCGGGGTAGAAACCCCGGATTGAGATTAAATAATTTCTACAACATTGGTGCCTTAACGTCTGGCAAAAATTAAAAAAATTAATTTCAGATTCCCAAATGAAAAACACACATGGTCACTTTAAGACTGTGGAGGTGGGGAGAATTGGCTTCTTAACAAAGTTGGTTTTCCCCAAGCCACGTGGAGTTGGGACTAGGGCAAAAATATATGCTGATTTGGTGCTCATAATTCTGGGGTTCATAGTGTAAGTTAAGACACGGCTGTGCCCCTCCCCCAAACCAAACTGAACAACATACCAAGCAGTAGGCTTGGTGTCCCCCGGCTTGGGGGTAGACCAAGAGGGGAGGGAGAAGTGAGGAGGAAGAAACTGATCAGGGAACTGAATGATTAAAGGCGGGTAGAAACTCTGGGTTGGGACTAAAGACTTTCTACAACCCTCCTATCCAATGTATGATCCTTCCAAGAAGCAGAGAGAATGGTGCAGAGAGGATGCTGTGTAGTGACGTCAGAGGTCGGGGATCACCAGCACCCGAGAGAGGGTGTAGGGTGTTGCTTTCCCAAGAGAGCTTGGTCTTGTTGGTATCTTGGTGTAGGCCCCCCTGCTAGAGCACAGTGTGACCTTTAACCTTTGTGAGCATTTGCTACAGCAGCCCTAGGAAAGCAGTGAACTTGGCAAATGCTTCTCAGATCAATGCTTTGAAAAGTAAGGGAATATAATGATCGCCTGAGGTAAATTATTTAGAACTAGATCAATATTAACTCCTAGAAATAGTACTTATAAACTATCAACCAAAATCAATGTCTCTCCCATTCTTCAACCTCTTAACTAGACCCAAACCAATCAGATATTGCGGGAGCTGCGTGAGTGCCTAGCTACAGTCCCTCACCAGAGCCAAGGGAAACATACAAAAAACCTCAGGGGTTCCTTGCCAGAAATTACAGATGCTCCTGAAAATCTGATGGGGTGTAGTGGCACCCGCCTTTAATCCCAGCACTTGTGGGGACCAGCCTGGTCTACAGAGTAAGTTCCAGGACAGCCAGGGCTACACAGGGAAACCCTGTCTTGAAAAACCAAAAAGAGCAAAGAAAAGGAAAGGAGCAGGGAGGGAGAGACAGAGACAGAGACAGAGACAGAGACAGAGACAGAGAGAGAAGAAAATCTGATGGCAACTATGGATTCAGTCCCCAGGTAGAAAGTGCAAGTGAAGTCTGTGTGTGTCTGTGTGTGTGTGTCTGTGTGTGTGTCTGTCTGTCTGTGTGTGTATGTGTCTGTGTGTGTGTGTCTGTCTGTGTGTGTGTGTGTGTGTGTACACAAGATTGTGGCTAATATCCCTCTACCTCCCAAACTGGAATGCTAAGGGCCTTTCATCTTTAGACAGACCAGAAGAAGAACAGAATCAATTCTCTGTTGGAAATGAGTCTACCCCGAAGGGCTGGAGAGAAAGCCCAGGGGAAGAGAATTTCCGGCTCTTCCTCTACACCCCAAACACTCATGGCAGACACACATAAACATAATTAAATAATAAATTAAAAATTAAAGAATACAATTAAAATTTTTTAAAGAAAAAAGAAATGAGGCCACTCCAAGTCATCCGGGCCTCTTCACCTGGAGCAGGTCCCAGTGTCCACCTCAAGTGGGACACACAGAGGCCTAAATTCTACACTTAGCCTGACTATTTAATTCCTTATTCCCTGCCTCTTCTCCTCACTTGCAGCCTCACAAAATGTGGCGGTTTGGGAGCCGGGGGGTGTGGGGGTTGGGGGGAGTAGGAGGTAATGAGCCGGTGACAGTGGAGAACTTTGCCCTAGGAACGGGCGCCTGTGTAAACAAGAGATGTTATTAGACACTGTCAGCCAGGTCACAGCAGGCCCAGCCGCAGAGGTGAGAGAGCCTTCTTATCACTTTAGCCAAACTCTTTCTCTATGGGAGAGTATGGGAGGTCTCCTGCTTTCTAACTTGAGCGTTAGAAACGTGAGAATGGCTCCTATCATGCCCCTCCCCTACACCTCCAGCCTCAGCAACACCAACAGCTCACTCTTTCCACTGCATCTGATGGCACAACCTTTCTAAGAGTCCTGAGTCATTGTGCACACATACTGAAGTGGGCACGTTAGGGAGCCTTCCCTTATGATGTGTAACTTCAGGATGAATTATTCAAACATACTAACAGGAAAATAAATCCCAACCCATGTTTGGTGCTCCGATTTGCTTTTCTTACCTCTGAGGAATGATTACGCAGGCTTCCCCCTTTCGACTGCCCTATGCTACTTTGAAAAAAGAAGAAAACACAAAAGCACCAATTGCAGGGACATTGGTCTCAAGATTTCTAAAGGTAACAAAATGAAAAAAAAAAATGTACATTGCACCTAAACCAAAATGTTTTAAATGACACTTTTAACCACCTCTCAGTGAAGAGGAAAAAAGCAATTACTCGAGTTCCACAGGAATTTGGTTTTGTTCTTTAAAAATCTCAAGGTAGGGCTGGGTATGCTGGCATATACCTTTAATCCTTGGGAGGCAGAGATAGATCAGGTCAACGTGGTCCACATAGTGAGTTCCAGGTCAGACAGGGCTATATAGTGAAACTAATTGTTAAAAAAATAAGATAATATATATATACATATGTGTGTGTGTGTGTGTGTGTGTGTGTGTGTGTGTGTGTTTCACTGTTAGAATTAACAGAGACATAATAAACTTCAAGGAACATAAAGGGACAGCAATGATTGTTGGCAATAGGAAACAGATACAGAATCTAAGCTCAGACACTTAAGGAACTCCATTACAAAGAAAAAAACAAATTGCTAACAGTTATGCACGTCTCATGCAAAGAGTGTGTTAGCTGATGCTCCGTATTTATCAAATTTAATTAATCATACTTTTCAGTCAGCTTAACAACCTTTCAAAGAGATCACTGAGTCTTAACATGTAAGATACAGAGTTCTCCCTCTCTTTCCTTCCTTCCTCCTCCCTCCCTTCCTCCCTTCTCTCCTCCTTCCCTCCCTCCTTCCCCTCTCCCCTCCCTCCCTCCTTCTCTCCCTTCCTTCTGCCCTCCTCCCTCTTTCCCTTCCTTCCTTTCTTCCCCTTTCTCTTCTTCTCTCCCTCCCTCCCTTCCTCCCGCTCCCTTCTTTTCATAGAACACGCTCTGAGCCCTACAGTGGCCCAGGACTAAGGTGAGTAACTTGTGTTTGATTAGTGTAGATCACTACTACAGCCACAGGGATCTCGTGCTCTATTTGAGCAGAGGTGCATCTGGGAAGATGGAGTTGCTTTGGCGTTCAGTGGAGCACTGAGGAGCGTGAGGAAACTAACAGACAAGCATGATCACCCTTTGCCTTCCTCCTGCTCTTCATACTCACTGTCTCCCCAATCTTGTAGCATTTAAGGAAAGTTGCCTCAGAAGGGCTCTACCTTTGCTGGGGGTGGGGTGCTGGGGGCGGGGTTCTGGGTGTGGGATGCTGGGAGTGAGGTGCTGGGCGAGGAGATATGGAATTAGAGCAACTCCATTTGGCACCACCCTGGCCATTTGGAACTGATATAAATATCATCCACGATCCTTTCATTGCCCCTGAGCTTTGAGGACTTCCGACAGGGTTCTTTCCCTCTACTCACGACTGTATTCCTTTCGAGTGTCTATTTGTCTGTTTGTTTGTCTGTCTGTTTGTTTTCAGTCCACCAAGCAGTTCCTGTTACCAAATCTAGAGCCAGTAAAGAGACTGTAAAAGCTGTGTGCCAAGAACCATTTTTTAAACCCAATACCATTCTCTTGCTTAGCAAAACCAAGCAAACGGTCACAGTTCAGCCGAGTTCAGGCCTCACTTTCCTACTTGGAGGTGTAGAGTATCCCTGGTTTTTCGTGGACCTTCTCTCAGTGACCTTATCACCCTGCAGCCTCAATGAGGAAGAGGAGGAAGAACCACTAAGCCAAGACAGTGAGGCAAGAACGCAGAGCCCAGGTTAAAGTTTTGAGAGCAGCTTGGATCGAGCCCCAGCTTGGATGGCAGAGCCTGTTCTGTGTCCTTACTGGTAGAGAAAGACAAAAAGCATTCTTTCAACGCAGCTTTGCCTTCACTCTTCACCGAAGTGGCTCACTGTTGTCCATGATGCTAGAAAGTTCTTTGAAATTTTTCTCCAGGTTCTTGCTGGAGCCTTAAAGGAACAGTTCTGACCAGCTGTCAGCAGAAAGTCCTTGCTATCCCTAGGATTACAAGGGATCAGAAAAACGAAGGAATGAGACCTTTTCTGCTAAGCCATGATCCCAGGTCACCCTTCCTCCCTACTCCCACTTTCTCTTGAGTCAGAACTTCAGAAAACCAATGGGATCGCCATGTCAAGTTCAAGATGAGCAGAAGGGAAGCAAAATGAAGCTTGGTCTCCTCCGTCCACCCTCATGGTACCGATGGAGTTGTCCCCCTGTTCTCTGGTTTGTCTGTGTGCTCATCTTGCTTGCTTCGGTAATCCTTTCCCCAGTAGATACCCTCTCCTAGAGGTGGTTGTTTCCCTTTTCAGTCTGACCCACATGAAAGGGTGAGGTAACAGTCCCCCGAATGACAGGAAGAGCAGCTCTATTGACCTGTGTGCTTTGTAAGATTTGCTGACACATCGGCTCAGTGGATTCTGGTCTGGTCCAGCTCTCTTTACATCCATGGGGTCCTTGTTCTGTGAAGATGGCAAAAGAGTCCTCCTGCCTCCACCTTCAAAGTACTGGGATTCCGACGCAATCGGTTTTCAACCTGTGGATCTTGGTGCCATTGGGGCTCAAACAACCCTTTCACAGGAGTCACATAACCGATATCGCATATTAGATATTTACACTTACATTAGACATTTACAGTGTGGACTCACCATAACATTGAGGAGCTGTATTAAAGGGTCGCAGCATTGGGAAGGTTGAAAACCAGTGGATTACAGGCATGAGTCACTGTGCCTGGCTTTGGGATAGTGATTCTTCATGTCAGGGTCCCTGAAATTGAAGATATTCCATGTGGTTTGCAAACATAAAGTCTTCCAAACTCTGACCCTAACCTGGGGTGTCACCAGAATTTCACCTGGGACACAGGGGTTCTCCAGAACTTTCAGATGTGTGGTTTTCTACCTTCTTGCAACTCACAACATCCATACCAAGTTGTTCCTAACCAGCCCTGCTGACCCTGCCAGCCCAGGGTCCCCACAAGAGTGACTTTAAGGATTAAGCTGGAGAGTGGCGTTTTTTATTTTAACACGTGACCTCATCCCCAGCCTCCCAAGCTCCATCCATCCTAGGAACTTGTGTCCTGCCATTTTCGGCATCTTGTGTGTGACAGTGGAGGCTGTGTTCACACATAGTCGTGGAGCACTCCACATGTCATAATAAACACTTCCTTTTCTTTTTCATTAAAACATTATTTATTATTATGGAGGCTTGTGTGTGCTGTGGCATAACTGTGGAGGTCAGAGGAAACCTTTGTGGATCTGGTTATCTCCTCCCACATTTATAGGGGACCCAAGGGTCACACCCACGAGGTTTATGTGGCCAGTACTTTACCCACTGAGCCTTCCCTCCATCCTACCATTTATTTAAAATAAAAAGATTATATTTGATTGAGAAGTCCTACTCCAGACAACTTTGAAAGGCATAACTAGGTTCCAACTGCTAAATGTCTTCCTCTCCTTTTCCATTCCGTGGCTCCAATGCAGAACCACCTTAAATGACCCCCATTCTAACCTAAGACTCGTGATCCATGTCCCCAGGATACGAGTATTTATATCACAGGCTACATTTCAGAGATGTGCTGTTCCTGTAAGTCTTTTCCTGGGAATAGAGTGTTCTAGGAGCGTGCTTGGTCAGAAGGGAGTAAGGACAGATGAAAGAGAACCCCAGCAGGCTTGAGGAACAGTGTGAAGCCCAGGAGTTGTTTAAATGCATATTTAACATTTATTGAAAATAGCTTTGATTTGCAAGAGAAAATTAATTAAGGCAGAGGAAAGGCTTCTAATCAGATTTATGCTATCTGACTGTGTAATTAGACCTGGCTCTGAGGCCATCCCAACAAGTTTATTTGGAAAGGAGAGGAGATCGCTGTTTATTGGAATGGCAATAATTTGGGTTTCTTTAATTGACTCCTGGTGTGAAGACGTTGATGCCTGCTGTTCTCTAAGAGGCAGCATGGAAATCTTCCAAGAAAAGTTCACATTCCAGGGGCAGCTTTGGAATCTACTTTCCATTGCAACCCAAGTCAGCTTACCACCAACAAAATGCCAGCCCTCAAAGGCAGGCTCCCCAGGCAGCGGTGACCGCCACTGAGCTAGGGGCTGGGTAGGCGCCCGGCACTGGGCTGGCTGTCCAATCGAAACGCTGGAAGGCATCCCCTCCACCCCCAGGACTTATCTTCCGGGTTTCTAAAGCACTAAGAACCAGAGTGTGTGGCTCCTCGTGGAGTGGGGGCTGTGGAGCCCGGTGATGCTAACTGGGAAAACGAATTAACACTCTCATCCCAGGTCTGGGTCTGCAGAGCAGAGCTGTGGGAGGAAGGGGAGGAGAACACTGGCGCACTCTTCCCAGTGCTCCCATAATCCCCAGAAGCAAAACTATTGGTTGCCTGATGAAAATGAGAGCCGTCCATGGGAATTTAAGAAGGCGCAAAATAGAAAACATTCCAAACTCTCTTGAAAGCAGAGGTACATTTCAAAATTCCTCCCAGGGCTTGGCATCTCTTTTCTAGGAAGCATGGATGGAGAAGAAGGGGAGAAGAGGTAAGGATCTGAAAGACAAAAGGATGTAGCCCCACTGTTAGAGTGGTTACCCTAGCAGGCCTTAGCTTTATCGCCAGCCCTGAGTAACCTGGGGGTCTGTGCTCATCTGTAGTCCCGGCACTCTGGAGGTGGAGACAGGGAGAGCGGAAGAGCATCAATGGCTGCATATCATGTTTGAAGCTAGCCTGGGCTACATGAGGCCCTGTCTTAAAAAAAGAAAACAAAAGGGAGGGAGGGAGAGAGGGAAGGGAAGGGGAGGGAAAGGAAGGGAAGAAGGGAAAAGAAGGGGGAAGGGAAGTTAAGAAAGATATGCTTTAAAATTTTTTTTAAAATGTGTAGCCCAGGCTGGCCTCGAACTCATGATCCTCCTGCCCCTAGCCTCCTTCAGCAAATCCTACCAGTGTGTGCCACCACAACCAGCGCTTTAAATTTGTTCTAAAGATCTATTTTATTTTATGAATATTTTGCCTGCATGTTTGTATCTGGACCAGGTACCTGCCTGGTACCCTCAGAGGTCAGAAGAGGACATTGAAGCCTCTAGAACTAGGATTATGGATGGTGTGGGCACCTGGTCCTCTGCAAGAGCAACAAGTACTCAACTGCTGAGCCATCTCTTCCCTCACCCCCTCTCTAAACCTTTTATTAAAAGTAATTCAAATAAGGAAAAATTAGGGTGTTTCTTTAATTGTTCTCTAGGCCTGCTTTTTTTCCTGGTGGGAATTCCCACGGACACGCTCCTAGTTAAAATGTCTTTTTCCCTAGAGAATAGTCAGTAGTAGCGACTTCTAGAAGACAGTGGTAATTAGGAAGATAATTGGAAGGAATAACCAAGCAAACGAAACAGGAGCTTTGGAATGCAGTGGGGATGCCGACCTGGCATCGTCACCAGCATTGTGTGTCCCTCTGCGTCCTCCAAGGAACAGATACCAAGACAAGATTAGATGTGTCTGAGATTTATTAGGGAAGACACCTGCGAGGGAAAATGGGGAGGGAGCCAGGAGAGGCCACAGCTCAGGCACAGACCCAGCCACATGAAGGAGAGAGGCAAGGAAGGCAGGCTGGGTGGAAGTGTCTTAGACTGCTGTGCCAGTGGAAGAAAGCTTTGCAAGGTCACTGGGAATCCCTAAGCCATCGGAGGTGTCCCCAGGCTTAGCCTGCCTGCCATGGGTCTGCTGGCAAACTCAGACATGAGATAGGAGCAGACTGGAGAAGCTGAGCTTTGGCACACATGTGGTGACAGAAGCAGAGGGCCTTTGTCACTTCTACTCCTTGGAATTGGTGATGGTGAGAGGTGCTCTTACCCGGCTACCCCAAGCTGTCTTCTCTTCACAAGTCCCGCTTAGAATCTACTCAGCACCCATTTGTGGGCACCTGCCCCTCTGCCTTCCTGTGAGTCTCACAGCAGTGTCTTCATCTCTCGCTTATATAAATCAATGCTTGTGGAGTGTGCTTGTACATGTGCTGTTATTTATAAAGAAAAGGTCTTACTATCTGACCTTAAACTCAATCCTCCTGCCTCCGCTTCCTGAATGCTGAGATTACAGTCATGCACCACCATGTCTGACTTCAACTTAGTGTTTTCCATCTCTCATTATTTTCTCGAGATTCTCTCTACTTTGCTCTATACAACAGAGCAGTCGTATGAGGAAATCCATGAAGTCTGTTCTGTTCTGTAAGGACCGAGATAGACGTGGAGGCTGCCTAAGAAATATTCACAGTCTCTCTCTCTCTCTCTCTCTCTCTCTCTCTCTCTCTCTCTCTCTCTCTCTCTCTCTCCCTCTCCCTCTCCCCCCCCTCTCTCTCTCTCTGTGTGTGTGTGTGTGTGTGTGTGTGTGTGTGTGTGTGTGTGTGTGTGTACGTGCTACAGTGTGCATGCAAAGGTCAGAGGACAGCCTTTGGTGTCTGTTCTCTGTGGAGGCAGGCCATCTCAGTTTAGAAGTGTGTGCAACCTCTGCATCTGACTTTTTATCTGGTTCCAGGGCTCGAACCTGCATCCTCAGACACAGACAGCCAGTGCCTTTATCTGCTTTTTAAAGACAACTTCTTACTATGTATCTCAGAGCAGACTTGAGGTCTTTCCCGTCCTGCCTCGGCCTCCTGAGGCTGGGGTTCCAGGTGTGCACCTCCGCACGCCAGTCTTCAAGCATCAACTTTACCTCAGTGACTCACTTGTTCACGTGGTGGCACCTCTATATTTGAGATGCGGTTTACAATTTTGAGTAATTGCCACCTGCTGGCAGGAGAGTGAGTTGGTTTTGCATTGTCATTGTTTGCCCCGTGGGAGAACTCAGCAAATACAGTGAAGCATATTTACAGTGAGTGAGCGAGCACTCAGGATTCATTGCTGAAGGCATGACTACACTTTCATGTCTTCCAGCAAAGCGAGTCAAGGGCTTCACACGGCACAGAGGGAAGACGACAGCCCTCCCCTCCCCCCACACACACAATGGGCATGCAATTATACAATAAAAATTGACAGATGTCTCAGGGGAAACAGAGTTTTTCAACTTAAAGAAGTTTGAGGGAATCAACTCATTTATTGCAACATCACCAGAGAGCACCAGGGATTTCTCAAGAGGCTTCTGGGTGACTTTCAGAAGAAGCTTCTAGAAACGGGTAATCTAGTTAAAGGAAGGGCAAACCTGAATGCAGCCAAACAGGAAAGACAACTAGAACCCTGGTACTCCAGCCAGTATGACCATCAGTCAGAGCACCTGTCCTCCATTTGCTAAAGGGGCTGCAAGCTAAGCCCCATCCAAGCTTCTGAGCACCCAATGCTGAGGACCCCCACCCACGCAGCCAAGCATCTCTGTCCACAATCACAAAGTATTCAGAGGAGCCACAGCCTGGCTTTGAAAGAAGCGCATTCCCAAGGCCAGACATGGTGGCGCACACCTTCTGTCCCAGCACTTGGGAGGCAGAGGCAGGCAGATCTCTGAGTTCGAGGACAGCCTGGTCTACAAACGGAATTCTAGGATGGCCAGGGGTACATGGAGAAATCCTGTCACAAAAAGAAATAAGAAAGGTGTATTCTCAAACATGTTTATTTCCCTTAAATGTCATCATTAAACAAGTAGCGTATTTAGAGGGCATCTTGGGACTGAGGAATTAGGGTTAATATAATAATAAGTTATAGGGTTATTAGTAATAATAACTAGGATTATAACATTATATCTAGGGTTATAATATTACAACTAGGGTTAATAATAATAAATTTAAAATTATTTTAAATTTTGCTCTGCAAATTCATGCTGCCTAATCTACTAACTAATGAAAATGTGAAGTGTTTTATAAAATGTAATGTTCTGACCAAAAGCTTCCCCATCTTTGTTCTCCGGGTCTTCACTGTTCTCTGTTAAGGATAAGAACTACTTCCTGCTTACGACTCAAGCTGATAATGAAGCCCCCTTTCAGAGACTCTTTAAACTTTCTGGGTCACACTCCAATCTTCCTTCAGGGAAAAGCAACTCAGGGAATTCCTGTTTAATCTTGCCAATCTCGTGTCTTCTTTTCCCTTGCAAGACTGCGACTCCTTAGTCTATGCGCTCTCATCAGACCACTCTTATTGAAATTACTCGGTGTTTTTTTCTCTAATATAGATAAGAAAAGGGGGCCCATTGCGGAGACCTCTCTGGAAGAGCTCAAAGGAGAGAGTGTGCTTCGAGGCAGTAATCTATACCTTTTCCCAATCTCTTTACTGCAAGAAACAGGAAAATAGGTTTAGTTCTATAAACAGTATCTTCTTTTCATCCCTATCCCTAAGATGCTCTGCTTTTCAAGGAGTGCTTTACCTAAAAATTAAACAGCTCTAAAGGCCTTTCATATGCCGCATCGACAAATGAGTTTGTTATTGTTTGGGTTTATTTCATTGGTGCTGGGGACTGAGCTCAGGACTGTAAGCGTAACGGTTCTTTTCCCCTCAGATTTTGACAATTTAACTATAGGGCCTCACATATGTTAGGTGCGCTCTAGACTAGGCCTGCATCCATGGTTCTTTTTTTTTTTTTTTTTTTAAGCATCCATGGTTCTTAAAACTGACTGAACATTACAATTCCCTCAAGAGCTTCCGAAGCCCGTCAGTGCCGGACAGGAGTGGGGACCACACATTTCATCTCCGTTACAGGCTATCACGCTAGATCCTATCACCCCCATTTCCAGTTGAAGGAGCTCAAAGACATCCCAAATCTCTCTCTCAAAGGCATGTCACTGAGTGTCCTGACAGCACGTGGCATAGCGCCCTGCCCTACTCATCCTCACACTGACCCAAGGGTCAGACCATCCTAGAAGCAGTAGTGAAGACTCCTGCCCAGTTCCAGCCCCTACAGGCAACGGGACCTCAAGCCTTGCATCCTTGACTCTTCACCTCTCTTGCCCCTCCCATTGACTCTCCACAGACCTCGGTGCACACTGGTGTGGATGGCGGGGCCAAAAGGCAACATCTTCGATCAACTTAACTATACATTTTGGATATTTTTATTTCCTGATCAGGCTGATTTCTGTGAGTCTAGGTGGATTAGATGAAATTTGGTATTTTTCCTAAAAGCCAGGATGGATTAGGCAGATTGACAAAGGGGAACAGAAGTAGCTTGCCTTCTCCCCCAAGCCTACTATGTTATTTTTTCATGTTATTCAAGTTCCAGACAAAACAACCCCAAGTGATTCTCAGTGAGTCTGAGAATCCCGGAAGAGTTCCCTTCTTTATTAGAGACACTAGCCAAGTATTTTATTTCTCAAAATATTGCATCAAGAGCTCCCCCCACCCTCCGCCTTTATTGGCAAATTTAGAGCTGCTGCCTATCTTGGGGAAGGGTGAAGCAGCTGCCAGGCTCCCCAAGTTCTAAGGGAGACAGACTTTATCCCGGGTTGCTCCTGATGGAGGGAGGGCAAGCCATCTATACAATCTGGATTTCTTGTCTGGGTTTTCTCAGCTCTGCCACGCCCCTCGTCAAAGCGCAGAGTCCGAAGTCATAGCACAGACTAGCCCAGGACTTAGCCAGTGAATCACAGGGACTCAGGGATTTCTGCCGGAACAAAGAACTCCAGCGCTGGGAAACTTTCTGGCCGAGCCATTCCCTCGGTCCCAGCGGAAAAGCAAACCGCTTCCACCTAGTCCTGTCGAACACCAGTGCAAAGAAAGCAGCTGTAGTCGACCTCAGTCGTGGCGCTATGGCCGCGGCCTCATGTCCACAGCTGCTATTTTTCATACCAGCTGCATCCCGAGCGAGGAGTGGAGAGGGTGATTAGTAGTGGTGGTGGGCGGCTCGGTCGGAGCTTTCTTAAGAAGAAAGGGCTTTGAATGAGCCAATGAAAGCTGTTGCCAGGGAACCAGATGCCACGAGCAGGCCACTCCAACAGCGTAAGAATTCAAGCATAGGGGACAGGAGTGCTGGAGTGAGTATTAAATGTACTTGGCAGCTTAGTCCTACAAGAATGGTTAACCCTTTATTCACCTAACCAGGAGCAGGCTGTCAAGGAAAAGGATGGTAAAATCCTAGGAACCAAGTCACACACACCCAGCCACTCCCTCCTCCTGCTAGCTCCTCCGGCTGATGACTATTGCAAAGCTGTCCTCCCTGCTTGACTGACAACTTCCCCGGACCCAAGCTATGTATAGGCATCCGCAGAGGCGATAAGCAGAGCTGTCTATTATATGATCGTAGAGGGCACTGCTCTTGTCTGCTTATGTTTATTACAGTAAGATTCCTCTCAGCTGTGTCCTGGCTTCTTCAGGCCATTGTCCTGGGGGAGGTCAGACTCTGCTGCCCTATGTGTGTTCTGTGTGATGAAGAAGGATGGATGGTGGCTTCCTCCCTTCCTGAGGAAAATGTATCCCCAGAACCTCCTGGACCAACCAGAGATTGGCAGCCTAACCCTCGTTGTTGCCTGGAGGGGCATAGGCACAGGCTAGCCCTCTGGAGCAACAAGGAACTTGCAAAATCACCCTGGGTGGGTCTCCTAGCCTATCCCCCAGGGATGTATGCTGTCTTGTTCATTTCTTCCTTTTCTGTCAATCCCAATCAGGCATTTTCTCTGGACCCCATTTCTACACAATCTGGTTAAGCGATCTCTATAGAGGAACTTGAAAAACAGTTCACAAGAGAACCTGAGTGTTTCCCTAAAGGAACCCATGTGGGCTGAATGGGGACAGTAGGGTCCCTGAGAGATGAGGGCTTCTGGATTCTTGTCTCTAGCAAGACACAGGCCCTCATACCTATTGTGCCTCACACTGTCAGTTTTAGCTCTGCCGAGGCCATGGATGCAGATGTAATTTGAACATTCAAAAAAAAAAAAAAAAACCTTACTAATCTGAGCAAATACCAGAACTAGAATGTGTTTGTGCCCTAAATTATGCAGTGTGTTTACAAAGAGATGTATTACGTTAGCATTTCTCAAATGATTAGTGAATAGTTCATAGACTGACTTCTTGACAGAAAACATAGAAATGGTTCTCATCACAGAGTTAAGTAGTGAGCTGGAAGGCAGCTGACAGAAAGGTGTCGATTGTGGAGTCTAGTTGCCTACTGTCTCTACACAATGAGAGCCCTTCTGGGAGGTGTGACCTTCAGACACTCTGCTTGTACCTTACTTCTGTCATCTAATAGGGAGCCGCTGTCCGTGTGAACTCTGTATTACCAGGCAGAATTATTTTTCTCTTTAAATTTGTGTTATGTATGTGAGTACACTGTCACTCTTTTCAGACACACCAGAAGAGGGCATCAGATCTCATTACAGATGGTTGTGAGCCATCATCTGGTTGCTGGGAATTGAACTCAGGACCTCTGGAAGAGCAGACAGTGCTCTTAACTGCTGAGCCATCTCTCCTGCTCCAGAATTATTTCTTAAACACTATTTATTGACTGCATACTATGGGACAGCCTGACTCCTAAGTCAGTCACTTTATCTGTTACATAAACAATAGCCAATGAAATGTTTGTTTTGTTTTAAGATAGGGTCTCTCTATGTAGTCCTGGAACTCACTATATAGACCAGGCTGGCCTCAAACTCACAGAGATCCTCCTGTCTCTGCCTCTAATGTCAGCATTTGGGTGTCAGAGGCAGGAGGATCTCTTGAGTTTGAGATCAGCCTACCTACATGAGTTCCAGACCTGTCAGAGCTACACAGTAAGACTCTGTCTCAACAAACCCAAATAAGCCAGTGACTGAAAAAACATTCTTCTATCTCTGCTGCTTAATGGCTTGAGGCAAGCAGAATCCACAGGGCCTCTGTGACATGGACTCTGTGACAACTTGGAACCTCTCTCCTCCTGACTTGCTCCCGGATCGGATCCCAGGAATTGCTTCTTTTGTTCCCACTGCCAGAGCTGCTGCCAGAGAGAGATTGATTCCTCCCATGTTACGAAAGGACCGAGAGTGAGGGATTTATGTTTCTTCTACAAACTTGCCATCTCCCCACCATAAATTTAAGAGTTTACAGTTCCTGTGAATGTCTGTGCTAAGAACACAAAGCCTGAAGCAAAGGGGTTTTTTTGTTGTTGTTGTTTGTTGGTTTTTGTCTTGTTTTTTTCAGAAGGACCAAGCATTTTCCACTCCCAAAGCAAACCCTTCAACAGACCTTGAATAAGCAGATCTCCCTTTCTCCATCCTGAACCAGGCAGGGTATGTGGCCTTGATTTATACCTAAGATCAGAGAGAATACAGAAGTAGGGACAGCCACCTTCTCCTTTACTATGACTCCAGGGTAGTCTGTGTCGCCTCTTGCATTGTTTTCTTCATATCTGGCCTGAGCCACAGGAGAAAGCAGCTCCAGGATCTAAACAGGCCACATCCTCATCCTTAGCCTGTGCTTCTTCCAACACGTCCACAGGGTTGACGCTCCCACCCTGCTGTTAGCATGCTTTCTGCCTTTGCTTACTGAGTCTGGGTTGGTTGGGGTTTTAACCTGTGAGTCTAAGCTTTGTACCATGGCCAGGCAAACTACCAGCTTCTAAGACAGGCTTTGACCTAGTGCTCCTCATTTATCTCTCTTAATGGCTCAGAGATAATTACCCATCTCTTTGAGCATGTCACAAAGCAAACCCCAAGTGCTTAGTGAACTGCTGCTATGCGCAAGAGGTGGTGTGGGAATGTGGCAGATAAGATCCAGGGCCTATCTTCTGTGAAAGAGCCCTCACTGTGTAAGGCAGGAACAAAGGCTGTCTTTTCAAAACTCTCTCATTTTGACTTTTCCTGTAACTTGTGTTTGGCGTTCTCATGGCCTTCATTTGACAATTCCTGTAGTTCATGAAGTTAAGAGCTGACCCAGTCGACTTGCAAGGTAAAACAAGGAAAAGCCAGGCTGGTGATCGGAGAGTAGAGGGAGCCTTGGAAGTCAGGCCAGAGGGCTAGCGTCCCACCCCCATCTTCATGGCAGCATCCTACAGCTGAAGGAGAGGCTGTGGCCAGCCATGGCGCCATCCTGACAGCTGTGTATTTCAGCCTTGAAGGACTTTCTTAGGGACGGTTGCCACCATGCTAGTATAAAAACCAGGTTAGAGTCAAATTCAGGGATGGTCCTATGTCACCTCTGCTTTGCTCTGTGGCCTTGTGAATCTGTTTCTGTCTGTGCTCTTTGGAAAGTAAGACAGCACCACTGGGTCTCGTAGACTAAAGATAAATAAAATTACACGCTCACACTTCTATGAAGTGGGGCAAAAAGAAATCCTGGTGCAGCCTCCTAAGCCACGTTTTGCAGAGTGACATCCATTGAACCCAAGAGCTTTGAAACAAGGGACAAATTCCCAAGCACACAGGGAACACGGCATCTATTTTCATCGGTTCATGTGGTTTTTATTTACTTCCAGAGTACCATGGTTATTCATGATGCTTTACAAACCATAAAAAACGAGGCCTCCACCCTATAGAATTTACAGTGTAATTTAAACAGACACGCTGCATGGGCTGACAGGTCAGGCATGCCAGGGGATGGTGGTGGTGTTGTATAACATGGGTGTGGAGGGTTCCTTCTTGAGTTATAAATACTTTCCAGTTACGAGGCCCTTTCATCTGGAATCCCCAAGCACTTTAGAATAGCAATAACCTCGATTGCTTTCTAAATGCACTTTCCATAAACTGCTGTTGGGGACTGGGCAAATGCTTCTAAATGCCTATTAATTGATCTGTGGATCTGCTCATTGTCTGTAGTAAACAGCATGGACTTAAACTCGATGATTTAGGAGAGGCCTGCTGTAAGCTGTCTGCTCGCAGATTACAACCCTGGAGTGGCCTAGCTACTTTGCCCTGGCAGTGAGAGGGCTACACGGACACCTGGGTATCTTCTCAAGTGAGATGCTCAAACAGACTGGAACATTCACTTCCTGGTGTCCCTTTCACCATCTGTGGGCAAGTCCACACCGCAGAGTCTGTGGGGCTCACACAAGGAACTTTCATTACAGACGGAATCACGCGTTGGCCATCCACCGTGGCTCGACAAGGACCGACTCCCCCATGCTTCTGAGCCGTCTTACTCTCTTTTAAGCAATGCCATCTCCAAAACATTAGGATTTCTATTTTCCTGCAGCTGATAGAAACCCGATTAGCTTTGTATATTTCACTCGACGGCCATTGAGCAACTAACTAGTCATTCCCAACCTAAAGACAAGTTCATTCAAGTCCAAGGGAAAACTGAGCAGGGTTCCGAGTCCTGAGGGTTCACTGAGAGGTTCACGAGATAAGCAGCCTTGTCCAGCCGACTTTTACGAGTTTCTCAGACTTACCTTTCTAAAGGCCCAGATGGACCCGCATCACCCTCCCTGCTTTGAAAACCCCATCCGAGTGGGCAGGAGGATCAGGAATTCCAGATCACCATGACTACAAGGCAATTTCAAGGTCAGTCTGGGATATACGAGACCCTGTCTTTAAAAGACAAGACCGGGGAAGAGGGAGCTGAGGGATAAAAGCCAGTGGGTATCTGACCTCCACGGTCAAGGCAGCCAAAGAGGTCATGTGCGTGCCTCCTGTAACCTCCTCCCCCACACTATCCTCACATCTTCCCACTAACCCTCTGCCCTTTCATGTTCCACCCTAACGGCCCCCTGTCTGTAGTCTACCATAGGCCCCCACTGCCCATGCTCCCCCTCTACCACAGGCGCCTTCTCCCAGAACACCTCTGTCCTCCGCCTCAGGGACACAGCCTCCATGGATGGGATGCTAGGGTTTCTTCTCAGCTGTAGTTACCACTAAGTGGGAAACTTTTGTCAAAGGTCTTTTTATGCTTTGAACAGGCACTGAAGGGGAAGACCTCAGGATGCGAGTTAGAGCCCTGGCTTGGCAGGACTTTGTTGTACCTGTTGTGAGGAGCTCACTTCCGGATAGCAGTGCTAGGGACTTGGATTAGCAAGTATCCGATTCAGCTTGTCAGGTTTTTTGTTATATATTTGAAAAAAACAATTGTGATAAAAGATACAGAATAAAAGATACAGAAGTTTATCATTAACAGTTCCTTGGCACTAAGAACATCCAGTCCGTGGTGAGGCTTTCTCCAGAACACTTTTATTTTCCCAAACACATTATCTGCAGAACATAACTGCATTTCCCCCAAGCCCCCATCCCCTAACACCACCATCCCCCTTCCTGGTTCAGTGTCTGACTCTTGTAGTTAGCACCATCGGGTATTTGACTTATTTCATTTAGCATAATGTCCTCAGGGTTATCAGTATTGTACCACATATCTCAATGGCTTCCCGTTTTTAAGACTGAATAATGCTTTATTGTATACATATGACGTTTTGTCCAATCATCTGTGAGTTAGTGAATAATTGGATTGATTTCACTTTTTTAGAAAAATTTGTTGCTGTCCTCAGACACACCAGAAGAGGGCATCAGATCCCATTACAGATGGTCGTGAGCCACCAGGTGGTTGCTGGGAATTGAACTCAAGATCTCGGAAGAGCAGTCAGTGCTCTTAACCGCTGAGCCATCTCTCCAGCCCCTGATTTGACATTTTAACTGTTGCAACTGTTGCTGCTGTGAACACAGAGAAGACAAATCTTAGATTCTGTCTTCAGAAACTTCTTTTGGGAATATACCCAAAACTAGGCTTACTAGACTATACAATTGTTTGGTTGTGGACCCTGAGGCAAGAGACTGAGGTATATGTTTTACATACCAAAACAGACCTGGCCTCCAGATTCTCCCAGAATCCCTCAGTCCCTGACCTGGCACACCCTGCCCCCAACTCTTAACTTTCCCAGGAATGGGAGCTGCCCTTCCCCCGGAGGCTCCTCCCTATATAATCCAGACTATCCAGTTTGCTCTCCCTCTCTTTCTCTCTCTCTCTCTCTCTCTCTCTCTCTGTCTCTCTCTCTCTCTCTCTGTCTCTCTCTGTCTCTGTCTCTCCCACTTCTCTCTCTGCACATTTGCCCTTTCTCTCTCTTTTTCTCCCCCTCCCCCCATGGTGACTCCCCTGGACTCTCAATCCTTGGGGCCCATGAACTCACCAAGAGCAGCTTCCCAATAAATCTGCATGTAATAATTCTAATGTGACTTGAACTGGCTCATTCTGCCAGCAGAGAAATAACCTATCACTAATCGATGTGTTGACTATATGCCTATCTTATTTTATTAGGCACTGTCTTGCCATTGTCACTGAGTAAGCACCATTTCGTTTTTTGTTTTTTTTTTTATTATCCTTGTTCTTACCATTTGCTTGTTTATTTGTTTGCTTTGGTTTTTTTCCAGGCAGGGTTTCTCTATGTAGTCTTGGCTGTCCTGGAACTCACTCTGTAGACCAAGCTGGCCTTGAACTCAGAGATCCACCTGCCTGCGTGCTGGGGGCGGGGTCAGGGGAGGATTAGCGGTGTGTATGAACTGCTGCCACCACTTCCTAGAGAGGACGCATCGTTTTAAATGCACACTAAGGTACAAGGACTTTTGAGTTCTCTGTTCTTGGCAAACACTGGTTATTTTATTTGTTTTGTTATGGCTTCCCAGGTGTGAGACATTGTCTCACTGTTGATTTGACTAAACTCAGTTTTGAGCCTCTACATTAAGGATCTTAATTCCTCCAAATAAATTCAATCTCATTTCAAACCATGAGATCTAACTCTAGGTGGGTGAGCCTGCCTGGGGGGGGAGGGAGGGCTGGAAGGACCTCCTCAGAGAGGAAGCTGTAGCCCCACAGGTTGCTGTACTTCTAAATACCAACCGACAGGGTGAGCTTCCACAAGCAGCTTGTTTTCCTTGGCCGAAACTAGGTCCTAACCAGTAAAGTGGCCTTCCTGCCCCTTCTCCAGCTCGTGCTCTCTGAGTGTAACCATCAAAGAGAAGCAAGTGGCTAGGTTCATAACAGGGTGCAGGTGACAGTCATCGTGCAGACAGCCACACCCTGCAGGACATTTAACATCCTGGGCACCAGAGTGGTGAGGTCGGGTTATGTGTGTCGGTGTGGGAAGAGGGGATGCAGGGAGGGGGCTGATGTGACAACTAAAATGTCCTCCATTGAGAACCAGGTATGCAAAGAAAGCCAGAGCTTCCCAGTGTCTCCTCATGCAAAGCAGCCATTAATAAATGAGACTTTCTGTCTAGTTCAGGGGATCCTGGGGCAGAGCCGAGGGAAATGTCACAGATGGCTTTAGGTGACCTAGAGGACTTCCTGAAGTCTGTTAGTGGTTAGTTGCCAGTGAGAAGCTCATGAGCTAAAAAAAAAAAAAAAAAAAACAACAAAAAAAAAACCCAAAAAAAACAAAACCAAACAAAAGAAAACACCTCAACATGGCCTCCCACCCCTTCTGCGCCACCCCCCACCCCCGGACTTAGTATGTGAGACTGCTGGTCCCTTCAATATCCAGTGGCAGCCCCACCTCCATCCCCACCTCAGCCAGTGCTTTTGGCTGCCTCTGCCTTGCCTGGGTTAAAGGACTTCATTCCCCTATGCTGCCATAGCAACTGGAAACAACCTCCACCCACTGAGAAGGATGGTGCCTTGACCCAGATTAGTAGATGCAAAAGGCCTGTAGCAGAGCAACCAGGTCTCAGGGACAACAAGGGCTCAAGGGAGCAGAGAGTACACAGCCTGCGGTCTGAGGAGCCAGGCCTTACATTTTGGTTTTTCTTTCCACAAAGATGCACTCTGTCTAAACCGTGTGGCTGTGTGGCTGGCCGTTACTAGACCGCTGTAAAAGGGGAAATGTATTTCATAAAAGGCCCAATGTTCATAGTCTCCTTGGGTTTTCTGTTGAGCTTTGGAAACCCTGAGGTGTGATCCGCTTTCAGCCTTCAAAACTGAGATGAACTGCCCTTGAGAGGGAGTAGTCAGAGAGAAAACATGTTCACCCTCTCTCTGCTGAGCCGAGGACATGGCAAGTTGGTCCAGAACAAACAGAAGTTGGAAGTCTATTTTGAACCAGAGGTAAGTCCTAGAGCTGGGGTGAGGGTGGGGCACATTTTGAAGATGAGGAGGAATGTTCTGGTTTTTTCAAGCTATGTTTCGGGAGGTGTTGGAACCAAGATAGTGGTGGAGACTGGAGGATCTTCCCTTGTGTGCCTGACTCCCAGAATTCCCATGGGAACGATCTGCCTTTTTCCTACCGGCTTCCTACTGCCTGATCCAGCCTGAAGGAGCTAGATTGTCTGGAGACTGGACATTTGGGTCAAGACCAGAATTCCCACCTGGTGTTTAGAAGGAGAGCTGACTGCTGCTGGCTTTTAGGAGCCGTGTCAGAGGTTGAAACGCAGCGTGTTTGTGCCTTTTGATGGCTATTTAGAATGTTGTGGAATTCAACCCACAGGATTCATATTTAATGGAGGCCAAACCAAATCTCATTTTAGAAGATTTTCTAAGAGGTGGCAAAACTCCCCTTTGTGGGCTGGAGTTTTACTTCTCGAGGATTGCCAGGAACAATAGATGCACTGCGGGACTTTGCAAACCCACAGGTTAAACAGAGGTCTCCATGCCGTGGTAGCTTGATATAATATTTGACTCTCACCATGATAAAAGATATATAAAGTTTCAAAGGACTTCAATGGCCAAGAGCATACACTTACAAAATATATATCCATGTTATAGGCTCGTAAGTAGCTAAATTAGGCAATGCTACACAAAGCCTGAAATGTATAGATCTTCTCTCTATAGCAGAAATGGTAGCAGGTTGGAAGAGCTTCTCATATTTAAATTGGTCATCAGTCCAAGTCTAATTGCCAAGTTATCCACTGTCCTCGATAATTCTGAATCCTTGCTTGCATACTGGAAGGTGTAACTAGTCTATAACTTACACTGTGCTCTACTCAAAGCCTCTAGACAGATATGGCCCTTCTCAAAGTTGTATGGAATAAAATGGATTTGTGTGCTAGGGTCTACCAATTTTTGTTTTTGTGTTGGTGTGTGAGTTGTGGTGTGTGTGAGTAAGATTTCTATTATTTTTATTTGAATGTAGGTGTGTATGTGGCTATGTGCACATGAGTTCAGGTGCCTGAAGAGGCCAGAGGTGTTGACTACCCTGGATCTGGAGTTACAGATGATTGTGAGCTGCCTAATGTGGGTGCTGGGAACTGAACTTAGGTCCTCTGGAAGAGCAACAAATGCTTACTAAGCCATTTCTCCAAGCACATGTTTGGTTTTTGTTTTATTTGTCTTGTTTTGTGAGTCAGCATCTCTTTGTTGCCACGGCTGTCTTGTAGATAGATATTTAGGCATACCTGGATGGCCATAAATTCACAGAGATCTTCCTGTCTCTTGGGATTAAAGGTCTGCTGCACTAAAGAGAATTGTTAAAGAATAGTTCTGTTTCAAAATTCCACCTGAACTTTCAGAGAAAAATTAACACCCGGGAAGAGGGAAGGAAGTAAGCAGAGAGATGGTTCTGTAAAAGCACTTGCCACTCACACTAACAACCTGAGTGTGGTCCCTCAAGTCCATAAGGTGGAAGGCAAAAACTGATGCCCTCATGACCTCTACACACCATGAGAGACATGTGCACGCACATGTATGTGTAAGTAAGAAAGCCAAAACTGCACAGTGTTTGCTGCAGAAAGATCTTCCACAGTGTCTTAGGCTTTATTGCTGTGAAGAACCATCATAACCAAGGCCACTCTTATAAAGGAAAACATTTAATTGCCATTTCAGAGGTTCAGTCCATTATCACCATGGTGGAAGCATGGCAGCATCCAGGCACACATGGTGCTGGAGGAGCCTAGAGTTCTATATCTTGATCTGAAGGCAACCAGGAGGAGACTGTCTCTGCAGGCAGCCAGGAGGAGGCTCTCTTTTGCACTGGGTGGAACTTGAGCATATGACCTCAAAACCCACCCTCACAGTGACAAACTTCCCCCATGGCCACGCCTCTTAACAGTACCACTTCCCATGGGCTAAGCATATTCAAACCACCACAATTTCTCTTTTCCTTAAAGGACTATTTGAACTGGAAGTCCCCGGAAGACTACATCCTGGTCAGCAAAGCCCAGAATGGGGACAGAGCCAGCCAGCACTCCTGGAGCCTCTTTCTTCCTAAGACCTTCAGCACAAGAAAGGGGGCACTGATCCTCTACTCAGAAGGGCTAGCTGTGACAGCATGGACACCCAGAGAAAGGAGAAAGGGTCCCAGAAAGAAACCGGACCATGAACTGCACACGCTTCAAGACCTCAAAGAAGCTATCTTGGCATACGGAGGGAGAAAGGTGAGTTTGGGAAAGATGATGGGGATGTGTGTTCATAAATGCATTTGCAGCCCTGAAAGTAACTTCTTGGGAGGGAAGGAACCCCCAGACCTCCATTTTTGTCACCTTGCCCTGCACACTGAGAACTGTCATAAGGCTCACAGATCATATATGGGGAGAGCTCCAAAAGCGAGAGGACGCTGGAGTCATCATGCCACATTTCTCAGTTACAGTGACACGAAATCCCTGTCACACCCAGAGTGTAATCAGAAACCCCCGAAACCCCATCTATAACCACAAACATCCTTATTCCTCCTCTGATGGCCCTAGCTTGTGGAAACTAGAATGTTTGAAGTATTTACCTTGAGCCTTTTGACGTCAGCAAAAGTTGATGACTTTTCCCATTCTGCATTTACTAAGGGGAAGCTCTGCTCTCTTCTGGTTCACACCGTCCAATGTGTTGAGATGCACGACCCTCTGCTCTTTATAACCACACACATCTTCCTAAGACAGTCTGGGAAGATATGATTCTGTGAAATTCTAGATTAGAGATGGTGGGTTACTCCCTAGTTTCAAAGTCTCTCAGTTCTAAGGCTTTAGTTTTGACACCAGGTGCCTCATACACTGACTCTCTCTTCCTATCTAGCCCTATGTCCCACTTCTTCATCCCAGCTTTGTTGGACCCCTCACAACCCCTCCTAAGCAGACTAGCTCACCCCAAAAACTCCTTTCTCAACTATACTTTTGTGCATGCCTCTGGATAACTCAACTCAACATTCGACACACAGCATGTCATCTCATAAAGACTTCTCTGCTTCCTGAGCAGAAGTGGACCCCTGCTTCCCCTGTTGGAAACATCCCTATCCCATTGTTCATTGAAAGCTGGTCTCTTTGAGTACCCAATGGGATACTATCTCCTCTGGGGCAAGCACTGTCTGAACTGGCTGTGCATACTTTCAGTGTCTCCTAGTCTGTTTCCCGCTTTGATCATCAGGCACCTTAGTCATATATTCTACCACAGGCTGAATGAAAGCCTCTTCTGTCCTCTTGACCCATGCCCCACTGCCCTTTACCATGAAATCATAAATAAATTCTTGAATGAAAGGGAAAGAAACATTTGTCAAATGTTTACTGTTACTATAAGCTATTATTTAATTTGACCCTCCAGCATGCTCCTATGAAATGCAGTTTTTCTCAGCAACCTTGCTTGTCCCCAGTTATCCATCTTTTAAAGACAGAGCCTCACTGTGTAGCCCAGGGTGGCCCAACACCCACTTCCAAAAGGCTATGGGGAAATAGTCTCAATCATTGAAACTGAAAAGCCATGTGACCTTTCTGGGGGGCATTTTGGCAGAAGTCTATAAAGGATTGATACCCTTTACTCAGCAGTCTACTTTTAGAAGCCCCTTAGGATAGAAGCAGACATAATACCCCAAGATTTATGCCCCAGATGTTTATAGAGTAATCCATCACTCCCCAGAACACTGGAAACTGTAAACATCTCACAAGTGAATACTGATTAAATGAATTACAGTACAGATTCTGGGGCAGGCAAGAAACAATGTATTAATGAAAAAATATTCAGTGTCCTTTTAAACATAGATTACAGCCAGGCGTGGTGGTGCACACCTTTAGTGCCAACACTCAGGAGGCAGAGGCAGGCAGATCACTGAGTTAGAGACTAGCTAGCTTGGTCTACAACAACCAGGATTACACAGAGAAACCCTGTCTAAAGACATACATACATACATACATACATACATACATACATACATACATACATACATACAAATGAATAAAATAAGGAGATTACAAAATAGTATCCATATTACTAATGGCTCAGCAATTAAGAGCACTTGATGCTCTTCCAGACTGACTTTTGTTTCTAACATGCAGTTCAGGCAGCTTTCAACCTTCTTTAATTCCAGCTCTAGGGCTTCAAGTGGTCTCCTTTGGACTCTGCAAGCATCCATACACACACACACACACACACACACACACACACACACACACACACACAATTAAAAATAAAAATATTGCCTGGTGGTGGTGTATATGTCTTTTAATCCCAGCACTCCAGAGGTAGAAGCAGTCCGATCTCTTCTTGAGATCCGTTCTAGGCCAGCTTGGACAACTGAGCTAGTTCTAGGACAGCCAAGGCTACACAAAGAGACCCTGTGTCAGAAAGAGAGGGGGGGGAGTGGAGAGAGGGGGGGGGAGAAAATAAAGAAAATGCTTGAGTATTTGCCATGATCCTCGAGCTGTTTCAGGTGCAGTGGAACTGAGAACTGTGCGGGAGGCACAGCTCAGTGGTTGAAATCCTTCTCAGCAAACTATGCTATAAACTGAATCCACCATTAGGTCACTCTGTCTAAGTAAAGGAGAGCAGTAGTTAAAAAGACCACACTCAAAGTTAAAGATCCCTAATGGTGAGGAAAACAGAGTGGAAGGCTCACAGTTATGGTAGTGACACTTACTGAATGTCTGTACTGGCTGGGCCAAGAATTAGAACCCAAATAAACAAGACCCCCAACCCCTCTATTCCCAGGTTCAGAAAAAGCATGGCACGGAGACAATTTACATGCACAGTGCCCCCAGGTGTGCCAGTCTGAGGACTTCTCTGTGGTGGCATCTCTGGGTCTACTTGGCAGTTTTCCTGATGATCCAGCGTCCTAAGGAGCAAAGGTCAATGTCAGGTCAAAGACTATAGACCTCAGAGTTCTTGGACCTCTGCAGGTCAAAGACTATAGACCTCAGAGTTCTTGGACCTCTGCAGGTCAAAGACTATAGACCTCAGAGTTCTCGGACCTCTGCAGGTCAAAGACTATAGACCTCAGAGTTCTTGGACCTTTGCAGGCTACTGAGCCTTCTCTTGGTTTTTGTTTTGTTTTGGTTCAAAGTTAAAACCATCACCGAGGACTTTTATTCATTCCGCATCTCCATATTTAGAAATCACTTGGTTGTAAACCCAGAGAGTTATAATTTGGGGCAGTTTCTAAATGAAAATCATGGCTATGATCTTGAAACACAACAGAATTTTGAAGAGTTTCTAAAATCATTAAATTCTATATTAATTTTCGATTTGTTTTATTATTTCTCACTCTTATGTTTTCAAAATGTTGTGAATCTGTTTATACTTTTTAAATGCATACTTTCTATGGGCATGGTGTTACAGGCCTTTAATCCCAGCACTCAGGATAGTAGGGGGATCTCTGAGTTTGAGGCCAGCCTGGTCTATAGAGTGAGTTCCAGGACAAGCTATACACTGAAAAGCCCTGTCTCAAAAAATCAATTCATACATACATACATACATACATACACACACACACATATATATACATACATACATAAATGGAGATGCCTACATTAGTCTATTTTCCCTTGTCACTTAATACAACAAACTGGGTAATTTATAGAGTAGGGCTGGTGGCAGCTTATCTGTTCAAGTGCCTGACATTAGTGTCTATACCACATCTGGTGACAGGCTTCTGACTGCATCTAATAAGTCAGAGATAATCAAATGTTCTCAGAGCCAAACCACACCTGCTAGCTCTGGCTTCTCCTCCTCCTCCTCTTCCTCCTCCTCTTCCTCTCCCTCCTCCTCCTCTTCTTCTTCCTTCTCCTCCTCCTCCTCCTCCCCCCTCCTCCTCCTCCTCTTCCTCCTCCTCTTCTTCTTCCTTCTCCTCCTCCTCCTCCTCCACTTCCTCCTCCTCCTCCTCTTCTTCCTTCTCCTCCTCCTCTTCTTCCTCCTCCTCCTCCTCCTCTTCTTCCTTCTCCTCCTCCTCTTCCTCCTCCTCTTCCTCCTCCTCTTCTTCTTCCTTCTCCTCCTCCTCCTCTTCCTCCTCTTCCTCCTCTTCCTCTTTCTCCTCCTCCTCCTCCTTGTCCTTCTCTCTTCTTCTAAAGCCACTAATGCCATGGGGGTAAGGAGGTATTCTCATAACCCCCTTTAACCCTAACCATCTCCAGAGGCCCCACCTCCAAACACCATCAGAACATGAATTCCTCATTAGGCCAGAAGTCAATGTCAGGCCCCTCCCTCAGTCACTCTGCCTTATTTTTGAGACAAGGTCTTTCACTAATCCTGGAGCTCACACATTTGACTGGACTTCACGGCCAGCAAGCCCCAGGGATCCTCAGTGCTGGGATTGTGTGGCAGCATGTGCTGACACACCTGACTTTCATGTGGGTGTTAGGGATCCGAACTGAGTTCCTCATCCTAGCAAGGCAAGCACTCTCCGACTGAGCCATCTCCCCAGCTCGTGCTAATATTTTCTGAATGTTAACTGCACCAGGCATTTTTAATCTAGGGAATGTCACTTAATCTGAACAATCCTGTAATATGGGTACTGGCATTACCTCTGCTTTGAAGGAGGGAAAAGCGGAACTTGAAATTAAATAATTTACCCCAAATTACACACCCAAGCGCTGCAGATGGAATCAGAGCTTAGACAATTTGTTCTAAAGCTCAGCTCAACCCCTAGCCACTACATTGCCTCAGAAAAAAAAAATGCCTCTCCCCGGTTCTGGCAATACGTGTAAGGAGCAGATCTGGGGACAGTTCAGAGAAAGAGTACTTAGCCTGCGTGTGTGAGATCCTAAGTTTGCACCTCAATCTCCACTATGAGAGACTGGAGGGTGGAGGGGGACAGACAGAGAGGCAGGGAGGCAGACGGACAAAAACAGAGAGGAGAAAGGAGGGCAGAGAAAGGAGATTTAAGACATTCAACACATTCCTTGCACAAACCATTTACAATTCTAAGAAGGTGAATCAAATTTTCATTAAAAGCTAACTAGATTACAGAAAACGCTTTCATGCTCGATATATATAGTATAGTAGACTCCTGTTTTTCTGGGCTTTATAGTTCTCGTCTATTAGACCCCTTGTACAGCTAATACAGTCTGTTTATTTCATTTTAATTTTCTTTCTCACTGTGTGTGTGTGTGTGTGTGTGTGTGTGTGTGTGTGTGTGTGAGTGTCATGGAACATATGAAGAAATCAGAGGACGGTTTTGGAAGCCTGTTCTCCTCCTCCACCTGCTAAGCCAACATCCTTCTTGCTTCTGCTGCTATGCGTTGTACTCTAGCCTGGTTGGCTCAACAGCTTCTAGATGATGCTCCTGTCTCTACCCCTGTCTCACCATAGGATTACAAATGCACACCACTGTATCCCGATATTTTTTTTTTCCGAGACAGGGTTCCTCTGTGTGTCCGTGGCAGTCTGGAACTCACTCTGTAAACCTGACTGGCCTCAAACTCACAGAGACCTGGCTGCCTCTGCCTCTCAAGTGCTGGGATTAAAGGAATGTGCCACCATAGCCCAGTGGCATCCAGGTTTCTTATCTGGGTTTCAGAGATCAATCTCAGAGCATCTGGCTCGCACAGCTGACCAATACCTTTACCTGCTGAGCCACCTTCCTGGTTCTGAAGAATCCAGTGATGACTAACACCCAGACCTTATTGTTAAACCTGTTATTGATCTAATTGTCTTGTGGCCTTATTTAATTCTCACTTTATAAGGTTTATACTATTTTTCTATTGTGTTAATGCATACACAATTTTATCATTTTTATGTGTACAATGCACTGGCATTTAGTACATCCACGTCATTGCGCACACCGTTACTAACATTTGTTTCCACACTTTAAAAACTTACGAAACTGGGGCTCAGGGAGTCAGCCATGGGGACATTGGGGCTCCTCCATTCAACTGAGCTAAGAAGTAACCAGGCAGCACCCAGGACAATGCCCAACACCTAGCAGATACCCAAGAAATAGTGCTTGAGTGAGCAAATTCATTGCCAGCATTGTCGTGGGAGCCACAACCTCTACCCAGCAGCAGGGCACAGACTGGTGAAGGAAGCTAATCCCAGAGACACTCAACACAGCCAATCTCTAAGACAAGCTGGAATAGGGCTGGAGAGATGGCTCAGCGGTTAAGAGCACAGACTGCTCTTCCAGAGGTCCTGAGTTCAAATCCTAGCAACCACATGGTGGATCACAACCATCTGTAATGGGATCTGATGCCCTCCTCTGGTGTGCATGAAGACAGAATGCACATATGTATAAACTCAATAAATAAATCTTTAAAAAAAAAAGACAAGCTGGAATATAGCACTGTAGAACAACTTGGGGGAGGGGTGCTTTGTTATTGCTGTATTATTATTTAATTTTCATTGTATATATTTATGGGGCTCAGTGTGATAATTCAATACACATATAAATGGTACTGACCAGATCAGAAGAGTCCGCATCCCGTCTAACATCCAAACTGAGACATCTTGTGGTTACCATTTCATCTGGCTTCCCTTAAACACTGACCTGAACCTCTTTTTTATATGATTTTTTCAATTATTTTATTACTTCGGATTTTTGCTGGCACCTATGTCTGTGTATCACTTGCATGCAGAGCCCTCGAGGCCAGAAGAGGGCGCTGTATCCTCTGAAACTGTTCCAGACAGTTGTGAGCTGCCATGTTGGTGCTGGGAACTGAATGGGGTCTTCTGGAAGAGCAGCCTCTGGAAGTTCTAAGTACTAATCATTACTATAAGTTTATTAAGAATGTCCCTTACCGGGGTTGGGGATTTGGCTCAGTGGTAGAGCACTTGCCTAGCAAGCGCAAGGCCCTGGGTTCGATCCCCAGCTCCGGAAAAAAAAAAAAAAAAAAAAAAGAGTGTCCCTAACCACTGAGCCATCACCCAGCCCCTGTCTTAAACCTCTTGAGTCAGTACAACGGTGTGTATCTATATTCCCACATACCTAGTTGGTTAAGACAAGATCTTTTAAATCCGGAAGACCAAACCAGCCTGGGCAGCATAGTTAGTCTAACTCAGAACTCAAAATCAGAAACAAACAAAAATGCATGCAGGCATTAATTTTTGACTAATGTAACAAATATACGGGCATGGTGTGTTTTTTCAGAATACGTGTGCAACACCTGCTTGCACATATGTGTGCAAATAAGGTAACTGGCATTTCAACCTGACTTAGCCTCGCCTTGCATTTGGAGACTTTGAGCTTCTCCCTTCTGGTTACTCAGAGTAGATGTTTCCTGTGAGCTTCAGCCATCCCACCAAGCTGCAGAACTGGACCTTTCTCCTTCCGTATCCTTTCTTCCTTCCCGGGCACACTCATACCTCCACTGTTAGTCTCCATCCCGATCTCCTTATAGAATCCACATGTGAGGGATCTCTGCAGCTGTCAGGCCAGGAAGCAAACCTGGAAGAGGAAAGAAGGAAAACTCGGTTCAAATTGACTTCCCCAGCCCGGGTCAAACCCTCTAGAGAGTCTGAAGCCAGGTGGCTCATTGTCCGCATATTTAACCCCAGTATACTTTAGAAAAAAGTCTCCTGGTACAATACAATCCTAGGTGCACAAGAAGCATAATTACATCAAAACTCAACTCAGGGTCTGTCTGTGTTATTTCTTCTAAGAAGATGGGTTCTAGAGATAGGCAACCTGTGCTAGCCTAAAGGCCTAGGGAAGCATCTGGCCTGGTCTGTCATACAGATATCATAGAAACCATTTAGATCATTAGCCATCTCCAGTCCTGGTTGGGGGAGCTTGATATGGCTTGGCCCAGCAGATAACACAGAACACCAGGCTTTTAATCACCTCCAACTCCCAGCTTTCTGGATGAAAGAACAGGTTTTACATCCATTCCTTCAAGGGGAAAATCCCACATGCTTAACATTCCTGGTTTTCCTGGAGATCTGTGGGTGAGAGGACCTTCATGCTGTGTTTCCAACACACATGGGAGGAAGACCCTTACCTATCTATCCACCCACTGATGAGTGTCTATTATTGTCTTAGCTATTGATGCCCAGATAGGCGTGAGAATGCCGCTATAGTGTTTTTCTTCCATTACTGCTGAGCAGTGAGTTTGACTGACAGACTATGTGGTGAATCAGTTTTCAGTGTTTAGGGGCATCTCCATTTTGTTCTCCATGGTGCCTGTGGTCATTTATATGCCCAGCAACAGTGTTAAGTGTTCCCTTTGCTCCACATTGCACCAGTGTTTGGTACTCCGTCATTTTTGTCCTTTGTAAAGATCAGGTCTTGTATCTAGTCTCAAACTCACCATCTTGCTGGGAATGAACTTGAACTCCTGACCCTCTGGCTTCCATCTCTAGAATACTAGGCTTTCAGGCAGGCACACTGGCTGGTTTGCAGTGTAGCTGGGGTTAGAACCTAAGGCCTCAGGCATGCTAACAAGCATTCTAATAACTAAGCTACATCCCTAGCCACTACCTCTTGTCTTTTTAAAAATTACATGTGTGTGTGAGTGTGTGTGTGTGAGTGTATGTGAGTGTGAGTGTGTGTGTGAGTGTGAGTGAGTGTATGTGAGTGTGAGTGTGTGAGTGGGTGTGGGTGTGTGTGAATGTGTGTGAGTGTATGTGAGTGTGAATGTGTGTGTGAGTGTATGTGAGTGTGAGTGTGTGTGAGTGTATGTGAGTGTGAGTGTGTGTGAGTGTATGTGAGTGTGAGTGTGTGAGTGTGTGTGAGTGTGTGTGAGTGTGTGAGTGTATGTGAGTGTGAGTGTGTGTGGGGTGTGTGTGAGTGTGTGTGAGTGTATGTGTGTGTGAGTGTATGTGTGTGTGAGTGTATGTGAGTGTGTGTGTGAGTGTATGTGAGTGTGTGTGTGAGTGTATATGAGTGTGAGTGTGTGTATGAGTGTGTGTGAGTGTATGTGAGTGTGAGTGTGTGTGTGAGTGGGTGTGAGTGTGTGTGGGTGTGGGTGTGGGTGTGAGTGTATTGTGAGTGTGTGTGAGTGTATGTGAGTGTGAGTGTGTGTGAGTGTATGTGAGTGTGTGTGAGTGTATGTGAGTGTGTGTATGTGAGTGTGTGTGAGTGTGAGTGTGTGTGAGTGTGAGTGTATGTGAGTGTGAGTGTGTGAGTGTGTGAGTGTGTGTGAGTGTATGTGTGAGTGTGTGTGTGAGTGTATGTGAGTGTGAGTGTGTGTGTGTGGGTGTGTGAGTATGTGTGAGTGTATGTGAGTGTGTGTGTGTGTGAGTGTATGTGAGTGTGTGTGAGTGTATGTGAGTGTGTGTGAGTGTGTGTGAGTGTATGTGAGTGTGAGTGTGGGTGTGGGTGTGAGTGTATGTGTGTGTGTGAGTGTATGTGAGTGTGAGTGTGTGAGGGTGTGTGTGTGTGAGGGTGTGTGTGTGAATGTGTGTGTGTGTGTGTGTGTGTGTGTGTGTACACATGTACAGGCATGCGTAGGTCAGAAATAACTTTTTGGAGTGGTCCCCTCTTGCTACCATGTAGGTCCCAAGAATTGAACTCAGTTCAGCAAGCTTAGCATCAAACACTTTCACCCCCAGAACTATCTCCCTGGCTCTTCCTATCCTCTGTAATAACAGCTTTTCTAATTGGGGTGAGATGCTCTCCCATTGAAGTTCAGCTGCCAAGGGCATTAGGCGTTTTTCTCACAAGTCTCTTGACTATTCAGATTTCTTTCAGAAGTGCCTGCACACACTGCCCGTTTTTTAACTGGATTTTTTATTAATGTTTTTGAGTTCTTTCCCTGTTCTGAATAGTTAGTTATCCCTTGCCAGAAGAAATACCTTCTTTAAAACACTCCGTTTTGCAGGCTTCTTCGCTGTTGATTTTCTGAGTCTGGAGTAATCTCGTTTGTCTAATTGTACCTTTGTTGTCTCTGCTGGTTTTGGCATCTTCCCATCATGACTGCCTCTGACTGAGAAAGTCTAGAGTAGTTTTCTGGAGGAGAAAGAATTTAAATGGAATCTTGCGGTAAAAAATAAGTAGAGGCCCAGGCATAGGTGAGCAGGGGCCCATCATGAGCAGAGGGAACTCCGGGCATGGACTCTGGCTGCAAAGTAGATCTGGAGCATCTGATGAAGCCTGGATTGGCCTGACGGGGCTTTGCTACCAGCCCTGGCATTTGTGGGTATCTCTCTTCAACCTCTGTGGACTTCCGCACACAGAAGCTGGACTGCTCTCTGCAGTATGGTAGCAGCTGGCCGGGTGGGTTATTCTGCCCTTCCTGAGGATGCTGGTGCCCTGTCATCCTGAGCAGGTATCGAAGCCCTAACCACCGCCTCCCTCTGTCCCGGGATGAGTGGACAACACCACAAATGCAAGGCAGCACAGGGGCCTGGGAGTCAGCACCCCCCCCCTCACGCACACACACACACACACACACACACACACACACACACACACACACACACACACACTCGTGCGCGGCTTCATAGGCCTGGTAGACATGGAGAAGGCAGCCTGTCAGAGCAAGCCTCTCATTAAAGGTGGAGGGTGGCTAACAGGCCGCTCTGAGCATACTAATTACTTGTCTCACAAGAAGCCTGGAGAGGGTTGACTGGCAAAGTCAAGGCAGGCTGAGCAGGCTGAACCCACCGCAGCCAGCCTCCTGCTGTCGTGTTTATTTCCCTCTTCCAGAAACTCCCTCCCCGGCTCCCTTCTGTCTCCCTCTCTGTTTTCAAGTAACCTCTGAGTGGGTGGTTAGGTGGAGAGGCTACTGGAAAGAGAGAGGACTAGGAAAACATGGAAGAGAAGAGGAGGTAGATGCACTAAAGTTAGTTGATTTTTAATTTTTCCTCCTTATAAATATAATCTAATCATATTACTAGAATTTTGATTTTATAAAAAAGAATGAAGTGTGTTCTTATGCCCAGCAGTGTAATATTGCTGTTTTTAGGATTTAATATTTCCCTTTCAGTCTCTCCACCATCATTATACGTAAAGATACTCTTTAAGAGGTGGTGATTATTCTAACTCATTCCTCTGTGTTTTGCTTTGTTTCCACTTACATTATGCATATTGGAAACATGGAAATAGCTCTCACCCTAACCAGCCTCTTCAGTGGTCCTGGTATTCCCTATGCCCATTTATCCAATGAAGAAGCTTTATTAATTACCTTCACAGACATCCTTGAGAAATGGCCAAGAGAAACTAAAACACATACCTGTTTACGCACACGCACACAGACACACAGACACACACACAGACACACACACAGACACAGACACAGACACACACACACACACACACACACACACACACACACACCAACCCAGGATGTCCTTTTTCTAATCCCTAGAGACTGATAATATGTTACTGTCTGACAAAGGGGAGGGTCTTATATGCTCATAAAGTTCTCTACCACTGAGTTACACTCCTAACCCTTTTATCTTGTTTTGCTTTGAGACAGGGTCTCATCATAAAGTTCAAGCTGCTCTTAAATTCACGGACTTCCTGCCTCTACCTTCTGTGTGCTGGGATTACAGTACCATGCTTGGCTTGCTAGCCTTAAAATGATGATTAGTATTGGTTTTCTCGTAGGCCCAATGTAGTTATGAGGATTCTTATATGTAAGGACTCAGGAAGGAGAACCAGAGGGACCATGAGATGAGAAGGACAGCCCGCCCTGTGCAATGTTGCTGGCTTGGAGGAAGGGGACACAAGCCAGGAACACAAGGCTCTTAAGAGAAGCTGAAAAAGGCTTCAGGCAAATAATTCTTTTCTGGGATCTCCACTAGACACACAGGCCTGATCTTAGTTCATTGAACCCTGTTTCAAACTTCTAACTGCTAGAAGTGTAAGATAATACATTGTTAGCTGACTGTTGGCTGAATCAACAGCTGTGTATGAGTTGTTATAGCAGCCATAGGAAACTAATACAGTGGCCAAGATCAGCTTTCAAAGACTAAGCAAAACAATATGTAAGGAGTCCAAATTCCAAGTCAAGGCCTCCCCTGACTTGTCTTGGCAGCTCCTTACCCCTTAAGCAAGCAGTTCCAGCAAAGCTCCCACTGATACATTAGAAATACTATAACAGAGAAAGTATAAAAGAAATATACTTAACAAGGACAACCAGGGGGTCTTATCCAGTCACCGCCCTATGTTAGCAGAGGTTATAGTGTTCCAGAGGAGCTGACACTTGGATGCTCAGAGAGCAGTCAGAGGAAGCAAAGGTTTACAGAGAAGAGAGATTCCACCACCTAGATGACGTTCCCTGACTAGTGGTCCCATGAGTCCAGAAATCACACATTGGCTCAAAGCAAAAGGAAAGTCACCAGTACACCAGTCTGACAAATCTATCCCTTCTTCGAGGAAGACAAGATTTTCCAGAAGCTCACAAAAATTTCCTGTTCCATCTCTTTGTTCAAAACTGGCTCGTGCAGTCACTTCAAAATGTAAGAAAGTCTAGGAAAGGGATTCAGTTAACAACAACAACAAAAAATTGAAATGAATTGGAAGTCTGTTAATAAGCAGCAACAAGAAGTATTTCACAATTACCATAGTTCCCCATACCCTGAACAAGTCAAAGAAAACAAGGCTGACATTGTTGACCACCTACTGCAAGTCTAGAATACATTGTACACCTCAGCTTGTTACTCTTTCTGCTGAGCAAAATTAGTTGGGAAGTAATTAATTTGCCTAAGGACACATGCTCAGCAGGAATGGATCTCAGCACAGCTTTGCAGTCTGGCTGAGTGTGCTCTCCTCATTCCCACTCAAAGCTAGAAAAACTGAACCATGTTCACGGGTGCAAGGCAGGCAGGATACACTTAGAAGGATACACTTCACTTCCATGATTTTATTCACAGCACCAGAAAGCCCTAAAACAGGACTGGCAAAATGACTCAGCCAGTGGACTCATTTCTCCAGAACCTGCAAGGTGGGAGCAGAGGACAAAGCTGTCCTTTGACTAAAACACATACACATACAAACTTGCATACAAACACACACACACACACACATACACACACATATAGACACATATACACACATGCACACATGCAGACACACATACAGACACATGCACACACATATCAGACATATACATATACAAACATACACAGACACATTCACACAAAAATATACACATATGCACAAATGCATACACATACACACATGGACATGCACACATGCACATGCATAGTCACACATACATGCACACATACACAGGCACACATACATGCACACATACACAGGCACACATACATGCACACACATATACATATATGCAGGCACAGAGGCACACATGCACACACAGACACACATTTGTACACACACATACAGACACCTATACACACATACATACACATGCATACCCAGAGACATACATATACACATGAATTGAATACATGCACACACACACACACACACACACACACACAAAAGCATGGTAGCTTAGGATTGAAATTGTACTCAGGAGCCTGGAAAAGAAAAGAGCTCAGATTCAAAGCCTACCTGGAGCACTTGAATGAAATCCCATCTCAAGACAAAAAGAGGGGGTTTGGTAGGAGGACTCTAGGAATAGAGCACTTACCTAGCATGTGAGAGACACTAGGGTCAGTCTACAGTATGAAATGGGCCCTAAAGGACAGGAATTATGTTCTTCTTGCCGATGAGGTTATATAACTTGGGTGGATGAAATGTGGCAGAGCAGGGAAGAGAAATGTGTTTTCACTTAGCTATTGATTTCCAAAGAGTATCTTTCTGGGACCTATGAAATCTAAATCTCTTAGGCCACGTGATTCTAAATATCATGAACTTCTCACTCCTTCTAACATGCTGTTAGCCCTACTTTGGAGAGGTTCAGAAAGGCTCAAAGACTTGCCCATGGTCATAAAGACCAGAGGCAGAATGAGCCTTGAACACTGACACCCTTGACCATTAATCTGGGCACAGACTGTCCCAAGCTTTCTCTTAAGCTCCTGCCCAATTCTGCTGGGCATTCTGGACCCACTTCATGTCTCCTGTCCATTATACAAGCTCAGCATGTGTGTAAGAGCGACGTGAAAGACTTCTCAGAGGTACAAAGGGCCTCACTGCCTGTGGAACTTAGGAGACATTGAACCTCTGATCTAACCGGCCCCATTACTCTTCAAACCTTGTCTTTTTGATATGTGAGCTAACATACTTTCTTCTCGTCGTGTTAACCATCGAGTTAGGTTTTACTGAATCCTAACAAGCGTGAACATGCTGGACTCCAGTCTTGCAGCTCTCACTCTCCAGGGCATTCGCTGAAGCGCCTGCTTCAAACCCTCTTTTGTTCTTCTGTTATCAAGCTGGCTCATGGAGCTAAGTCCGGGTCCATTGATGAGATCGTATGTTCTTGGAGAACAGGAGGCCTTGCAGTGAGGAGAAATTTAAAGCTCCGAGTTCTTTCTGACTCCAGGGGCAACAGGCTGAGCCTGCCTCCCTCTGTGGTGGTTTAAATATAACCAAGGTTCCCACATGAGACACTTAATCCCCAAATGCAGTACTCAGATGTGAGACCTTTAAGTGATGATTTGAACATCAGGGGGTTCCACCTTCATGAATGGATTAATGGAGTTATCAACGACACCGGATTAATTACCAAGAATGTCAGCTTCTGACAAAAGACTGAGTTCAGCCCCTATCCCACCCCCACACCTAGCTGCCAAATGGAACGAGTGCATATACGCCTTCTGCCAAGGATGACAGAGCAAGAAGGCCTCACAGGATGACCTTGGACCTCTAGGACCTGCAGGAAACACACCTCTGTTCTTTTTGGTTTTGCTTTATTTGTTTGTTTGTTTGTTCTTTGAAACAGGGTTTCTCTGTGTAACACCGTCTCTGTAGACCAGGCTAGCCTCAGACTCAGAGATCCTCCTGCCTCTACCTCCAGAGTGCTGGGATTAAAGGTGTGCACACCATCAGCCAGCCAAACCTCTATTCTTTATCAACTACCCAAGCTCAGATTCTGTTACAGCAGTAGTGAACGGGCTAAGGTGCCCTCCATCTTCCCAGTCTGCTTTACGGCCCTGTGGGAACTGTTTACCTAAGGAGTAGTTGGTAAGCAAATGGTCTCCCTCACACCACTTCTAGATGGAACACTGCAGAACACATTCATGGGGCATCAATGAACACATGATGTGCAAATGTGTGTGTGTGTGTGTGAAAATCATTGATATAAATGGGATTAGAAATCAAAACTAATTATCTGGTGTGTAGATGGAAAATGCTAAAGAAATGGCTTAAGATATATCCTGAGCAGAATAGTCTGCCTTTTATTTTCCATGGTGATTACAAAGGCTTATATAGTTGTCAACTTTTATTAGACTAAAAAAATCTAAGCATGTTGCAGGTTAGATACAAACTATGCCTTCATTTAAAAAAAAATTAAGGGGACTGGGGAGATGACTCAGCCTTTTAGAGCATTTGTCTTTGGGCTCAATTCCTAGTACTCACATGGTGGCTGACAAGCATCTATAACTCCAAGTCCGGGGTACACAAGGCCCTTTTTGGATCTCTGCAGGCATCAGGCACACATACATACACTTACATACATGCAGGCAAAACACTTGTACATATAAAATAAGATAAATCTAAAACATTGATTTTAAGAGCCTGTATTCTAAGATCATGTCCAGCCATCAATCAGGGATGCCATGATCAATTAGCACTGTTTACCAGCATTTTTGTTATTCATAGGCCTTTTATCCCCTGGTTTCTCAAGACTGGGTTTCTTTGTGTAGCCCTGACTATCCTGGAACTCGCTCTATAGACCAGGCTGGCCTTGAACTCACAGAGCTCAGGGTGCCTCAGTCTCCCGAATGCTGGGATTAAAGGCATGTGCCACCAGCTATTCATGGGTTTAACGAATCATCTTCGGGAGTTCGTCCACCATTTAAAATCCATCCACCCTATAGGATTGCAGAGAGTTAAAGGCTCTGCATACAATAAAATCTCAGTCAAGCGTTGGCTGTTGTATATGTGTTCCCAGGTGTCTTGCACTGAGGGGCTGACTCTGGAAGGACAAGTCCCAGAAAATTCTCTCTAGCTGAAATGAAATGCAACACCATCAACTCTTCCAAATGCCAAGCTTCCTGTGAACACTGAGGAACACTGAGCGCCCAGGCTGCAGCACACATGCTTTCCCACTGCATCAGGGCCATTTAGAAGGGACTGACGCGATTTCCACAGCTAAACTAATTCTTCTGAGGTTTTACTCTTCCCTAATGCTCTAGCTCAAGGTGGAGTCTGGCTTTTGTCACTTCTCCTTCCCCTCTGACTGTGTATCTTCAGGGGCCTTTCAGGGCTCTGCTCGCTGGGCTCTTGGATTGTGTTTATTAACCAAAGCATTTGTTCTTGGTGCCTTCTGGCCCCTCCTGGGAGTCTCTGGATTGCTGATGAGTATTGGGCTAACCAGCCTGCATCAGTTGGAGTCTCAGGGCTCAGTGGCTGTGATGTTTTCTGATTGGTGTCCCCACAGAGGAAGCAGGACAGTGCCTGGAGACCTTACCTGTACTTCCGAAGCAAGCCAGAGAGCCAGACCCAACGGCAGATCCAGCCTGGGTATTCAGCCAAGAGATACCTCCGAGGCCTTTTGCGGACATGGCCCCCTGACACCATGTACAGACTCCAGTGTGCAGGTCGGTGGGAAAACGGGCTGGAGCGAATTCCAGTCTCCCCCGTGTCCCAATCTGATGTGAAGGTGTGTTTCCCATTGATGCCAGAAACACCAGGATTTAAGGTCCAGGTCTGCAAAGTCCCCAGGCCTCTATCTCAACTTGTGCCTTTTATCTGCCTGGACATTTGTGGAAGGAAGGGACACCTGAGTCCCTGATCACACTGTCCATCCTCTCCCGAATCCAGAGCTTGCTTCCCAGCCTACTCCAGGCCAAGGCCTTGGAGATCTTCATCTTAAAAACCACTGGTCACAAGACAAAACAAAAGGGGTTCTAACTACACAAAGTACTTCCTTGTCCAGGGTCAGCCAGAGAGAAGCAGAGCTGAGCCCAGAAAGCCGATACTTCTCACACCCACAGCACCACATTCTTCCCAGAACTCCCAAGTTCCCTGTCCGAGGTCATCTCAGGTCCTCTTAAAAAAAAAAAAAAAAAAAAAAACCCAAACCAGCAACTCTCCAGCACGATCCCTCCAGAGAGGGATGAACACCCCTCTGCCTGACGAACCCCAAACGCACCCTGCAAACTTACAGAAGCCTGAAGTGGGAATCTGGGTCTTCTGAGCCAGCACATTACACCCACACGAACAGCGAAACTCACAACATTTGGGACATATTTCTACTAAAAAGTATTTATTGTTTATCTGAAACTTAAACTTAATTGGACATCTTGTATTTTATTTGACAAACTACGTGGGAGAGATGGGTGGTAAGATGTGCCAGACCTCACTCGGCCTCTCTGCGGTTCCTTCAGCACCAACAGGACCAGAGGATTCTGGCTTGCTTCTTATTTTATAGTTTTACCTGGAAGAGGAAAGAAAACAGCTCCCTGCCCAGTAAGTGGTGGTTTGAAACAAGATGAGCCACGTGGCTTCTCTGGCAATTAGTTCTACTCTCAAGGCAGAGTCTCATGGTTACACGCAATTCTATTTACTTACCACTTAAGAGAAAGAGCTTCTCAACCAAAAAGGTATTATCACTGGATGGGACCAAGGCAGAGCAGTTACCATCCCAGCAGCCTCAAGAAAGGTAACCCCTTCAAAACAACAACAGACAGATCTTAGACCGTCGTAATGTAGTCTAGCATGTATGGTCTAAGAAACGGTACAGGTGGTTTGTGTTTGTGGGCCCCTTGCCACAGCTCCTCACTAAAGCCCCTCTTTAAAGTAGGCCCTCAAGTTGGAGGAGCCAAGCTGAGACTCCAGTGAGAAGCCACTGTCTCCACAGCTGTTACCTCTTCCCCTCAGGTTTCAGAACTCACTCACTGTTCAATGTCAGCAATATCCTCTAGTCCCCTCTTCCTGACTCTGTGATGAATCCCCACACTTCAAGCTTGTTTCCTTTCTCTTTCTTCCTTTCTAAAAGCGCTTTTTTTTCTTTTTTTCTCTTTTTACTTCAGTGTTTGTTTTGTTTTTGGAGATAGGTTTTCCCTGGTTGGCCTGAAAATCAATGCAAAACCAGGCTAGCCTCAACCTCATAGACATCCTCCTGCTTCAGCCCGAGTGCTGGGATTAAAAGGCATGAGGCCACCATGCCAGCTTTAAAGGGTTTTTTTCTTTTCCTTTTTTTTTTTTTTTTTTTTTTTTTGGAGCTGGGGACCGAACCCAGGGCCTTGAGCTTGCTAGGCAAACGCTCTACCACTGAGCTAAATCCCCTACCCCTAAAGGGTTTTTAAATCAATGTTTATTTTAGTATACAGAGTAACCAGTTTCATCAGGACACCTTCATTCATACATCATTAGGGCTGTGGTTCCCAACCTTCCTCATGCTGAGATCCTTTAATACAGTTCCTCATTTTGTGGTGACCCCCAACCATAAAAATATCTCATTGCTATTTCATAACTATCTTTGCTACTGTTGTGAGTAGTGATATAAATATCTGATATGCAGGATATCTGATGTGCGACTCCTGTGGAAGAACAACCGTTCAATACCTCCAAAAGGGCCGCAACCTGCAGGTTGAGAACCATACATAAGAGTGTGCTCTAATTCCTCCTGTCTGACTGCTCCTCACACATCTGTCTTTGCAGTCAGTCCTCTTTCTGCCTTACTACATGGACCCATTGCTCTCTCTCTAATTTCCACCCCCTTAAGATATCTTCTTGCCCTCTCATGATGCCCTTTGTAGTTTCATAATTTACGTGCATGTGCGTGTGCACAGAAACAGATACACATATACCTAAAAATTTTAATCTAGACTGCGTACACAAGCCCGAATCTTCTATAAAGTCTTAAAAAAAAAAAAAAAACAATTCCAGCCACTACTGAGCTTCTGGCCTTCTAACCTAACATCACACTGACACTCAGAGCTGTAGGGCTGAGTACAGAGCTCCATCTCTCCAAACTGCCATGAGGAATCCATGTCCAGTTCTCCTGCATCTCCCCGGTGGCCTAGCAGAGAGTCAGCCCTCGGTAAGCCTTCAAGAAGTACTGCAGGGCTGGAGAAATGGCTCAGCGGTTAGAAGCACTGACTGCTCTTCCAGAGGTCCTGAGTTCAATTCCCAGCAACCACATGGTGGCTCACAGTCATCTGTAATGAGATCCGATGCCCTCTTCTGGTGAAGAAAGTGACAGGGTACACTCACATACATAAAAATAAATAAATCTTTAAAAAAAAAAGAAGTACTGCAGGTCGGGTAGACTAGATTCAGACGGCTTCTGAGCGAGGCAGCCAGAGCAAGCAAGCCCTGCCTACTGTGGTTAGATCTCTCTTTCTGAAGCCAAGCAAGCCTCCTGGTGAACACGGGGAAGCAGCCCCAGGTTTGGTTTTCCTTTGTTTTTTTCCCAACATGGATCTAGTTCTTGGGAATGGTAAAGTAGGACAAAGCGCCCACGTGGCACCAGAAACACCCAAGGCACATGAGAGAACTTGCACGCGTTCTCTCTGGGCTTGCTAACCCCTCTCATCTTCCAGTTGTCCACTTTAACATCTGTTCAAAGCTAGGACTACTGCAAGTTGGGGAACTCCCAGTCTTTCCAGAACCCTAGGTTGGTGACCATGCTTGACACCAGTAACTCCTGACCTGCCCCTCAGGACACATCAAGGACGCTGTGCTGCTCCAGGTTAGTCAGCTTGGGATACCCAAGAATCTCAGGCCACAACAGGATCTTTCAGGTGTACCCCCAAAATACCATCTCCTGCCTGTCATCCCTTCGTTTTGGATTCAGCAGCGATCATCTTATGCACAAGGTACCTGTTGATTTTTTTTAATTTTTCATGTACGTGTGTATGATGAGATGTGCGTGTGCATATGCGTGTTTGATTGTGTGGGGGCACGAGTGTGTGGGTATGGATGTTCATGCACATGTGTGTGTGTGCATGTGTGCTGAGGCCTGAGGCTAATGTTGGCTATCACTCTACATGGCTTTTCCACTGTATCCATTGAAGCAAGTCTCTCAATCAAACCCAAAGCTCACTGAATTGGTAGTCTTGCTAACCAGCTTGCCTTGGGGATCCCCTGTCTTAAGCCTCTGAAGTTGGACTCTAAGCAGACTGCTATACCCACACAGCTTTTTAAGTGAGTTCTGGGAATTCGAACTCTGGTCTTGACATGCCTGGCACTTTAACCACTGAGCCATCTCCCCAGCCCCTACCTGTTGCTTTCACAATCAGTTTAGTTCATAGATACTTGGATTAGTTTTAACAGCTTAAGATAAAGTTTTCAAAAGCACTTGGGAGGCAGAGGCAGGTGGATCTCTGAGTTCACGGACAGCCCGGTCAGAGTTCCAGGATAGCCAGGGATACACAGAGAAAACCTGTCTTACAAAACCAAAATAAAATAAAGGCTCACAGAGTAAAATCCAGGAGATCTGGTCCCATCGTCTTCATTTGTAAGACAAGGGCCTCAGTCTGGATATCCAGTAGATTGGCCATTAATCATATATGTCTAGTGAGTGCTTGAAATGTAGCTACTGCAACTGTGAAACAGAGTTTTTAATTAATTTTGATCTATTTACATATAAATAGCATGTAGCTAGTGGCTACTACACTGAACAACATAGCTATAGATTTTAGTGTTCAGATTTCTGAAGTTTGTTCTATTCTAATATTCTCTTACCTTTGTTAGTTGGTTGGGTTTTTTGAGACAGGGTCTCACTATGCAGCCCAGGATAACTTAAAACTCACAGTCCCCTCCCTCAGCTTTCTAAATGCTAGCGTTAGAGATGTGTGTCACCATCTAACATTCTTTAATCTTGTGATTTTTTGTGACAATGCTTTAAAAATTCACAACTTTAGAAGCATGAATCTGTTTTGCTAAGTCTCTCCTTTGATTTGTGGGATGAAAGACCTTGAGCAAGTCAGCTAACCTCTTTGAGTTGAGCCTCCATTTGTCTATCTGTATAATGGGCATATTAAAACCACTCAGCACTACACAGAAAAATAACCGTGCTCTGCCTGTAAACTGTTCAGCAGCGTGGAGACTTCACCTGCTAATGCTTTTCTTGGGAACGTGTGTCACCGGAAGAGCAGTTAAGAGATTGCAAGAGGTAGCTCAGAACAGAGCTTAGCATCAATAAAGGTATTTTTCTGAAATCCAAAAGGATATTTCCAGAAACAATGGCAACATCAGATCCAGCTCTCTCCTTGGGAGAAGATCTTGTCCAGATTAGTAGGGGGAGTGTGGAACATGGCAGGTCCTCAGAGGCTGGAGCCACCAAGCACTCCAACACACAGTCACTGGAACCTAGACTCTAGTGCCACTGAACCTTGGTCAGAACCTGTCCCACATGTAGTTTGTCTATATAAAACACAGTGATCCATCAACCGTCTTTCTCATTAGATGTTTATACTTTTGTTTATAGCATAGTCTCTCTGTGCTTTATTAACATGGGTGGAAATTCCATAAAGCAGTAGATTCTGGAACATGGATGAAATCATGTTTCTGGACAATCAATCCATGTTCTGGGGACTGGAACCCACCTAAGTAATGTCATGTGGGACTGACTCTGTCATTCCCTGGTGGAGGGCTACCTCATCGGTCTTATGAAGTCTCTCCTCATAGCCCTACTGGTAGCCTGGGATTCTGACGCTCTGGGACCCAAAACAGTGGGCAGGGAATGGCAGCACCTTCACTGGGGAGGGGTCTCAAGACTTCAGAACTGTGGGATCTGTGACTTCACTGACACCATCTACCATGGAGCTGTTACCATCAGCAGAAAATAGAGACAAGGTGGACTAGGACGTGTGGGATAGCACGAGATTGAAAGCCATATAATGTCTCTGGGCCTCAGTTTCCTCATTTATAAAATGGAGAGCATACCACAGGTACTTCAGAGGACTGTGTGTGGGAGTTCAAGGCGATGGTGCGGCCCCGATATAGCAAGTGCTCAATAAATGTTAATTACAGACCTCCCTAGATTTTTTTTTTCAGCGTAATTGCTAATTGCGGTACCCAATTGCCTGTGATCACGGGAAAAAGAAGGGAAAAAAAAAATCAATGTTAAAGAACTATACAGCTCTCAGAAGCTGACATTTGGACCCCAATGGTTTCGTTGGTTTTAACTTCATTCCCCTTAGCATCCCGCTGACGGCCTTTTCTTTTTTCAGACTGTACAGGAAAAGTTCTGGCTGTACAGCTCAGATCCCCAACAATGAACTGTTACCAAAGCTCTGCTCCCTGCTTCCTCAGTTTACTCAGCTATAAAATGGGACCAATGGTGTCTGCAGTCTTTCCCCTGTGTGCTTTTGTGAAAAAAAATCTCAGGAAGGCTGGGGAGATGGCTCGGTAAGGGCACTCGCTGTGACAGCAGGAGGACCTAAAATTCAACCCCCCAGCACCCATCTGAAAGCTAAGTAGAGAACTTGGAACTAAAGTGGTTAGGAATGGAGGCCAATAAAAAACCCAGGGCTTGCTGGCCAGTTAGCCCAACCAAGATGGTGAGTGTCTGGGCTTTGGTTTCATTACTGTGAAGAGACACTGTGACCAAGCAGCTCTTATAAAGGACAAGATTTAACTGGGGCTGCCTTACAGTTTCAGAGGTTCAGTCCATTATCATCATGGTGGGAAGCATGGCAAAGTGCAGGCAGACACGGTGCTGGAGGAGCTAAGGATTCTACATCTTGATCTGAAGGCAGCCAGGAGAAGACTCTCCTTCCACACTGGGTGGAGCTTGAGCACTGGGCACCCTAAGAGCCTGCATACACAGTGACACTTCCTCCAACAAGGCCGTTTTTCCCATGGGCCAGGCGTATTCAAACCACCACAGTGAGCGTCTAGATCAGCGGAGAGCCTGTTCAAAAACTAAGGTGATAAAGGGTCCAGATTTAAAGTGCAGCCCTTTAATCCTAGCACTGGTGAGACAGAGGCAAGAGGATATTTGTAAGTTCAAGGCCAGCCTAGCAAGCTCCAGAACAGCCAGGGTTATGGGAGACACACTATCTAAAAAAATAAAAAAAATTAAAATTTAGCAAAAAAAAAAAAAAAAAAGGATTGGTAGAAGACTCTTGGAATCCTCTCCACTTTCCATGCCCAGATGAGGGGGCGGGGTGGGGAAGGGAGAGAAGGGGAAAGGGGAGGGGAGGGGAACAGAGAAACTGTAGGGGAGGGGCAGGGATGGTCCCAGTCCATATTTGAAGTACAGAGACCTAGCTTTGGTCTCCTAATTAAAATGTCTAGTGCTTTTCTTGCAAACCTAGTCCTGTGGAGCTTTAACTAATGAGCCAGATGATGCTGTGTAGTGAAAAATGTTGCCCTCACATAGATTGAGTCACACATTCAATCTCACTGTGATACAGTCAAAGAGTAATGACCTACAAATACCCTCTACCACAGTGCCCCTGCCCACCTTACGCTCTCTGACGTACACAGCTGCTGAGTGATCATCCGTCTGGCTGGACTTCCACTTCCTCCACCCTCAGAAGTGTATCCAATTCCCAGTGAATCTGACTAGGAAAGATAGATCTGTAGTCTGGTTTAGAATCAAAAGGTCATTCTAGAATGCCCCCAAAGCTCTTTAGTGCTATAGACTCGGTATGGAGTTAAGGTCCTTTTGTGGATGAGCTCTGGGCTATCTATCAAGTTCCCTGGGTTTTTTGACTTTTGAACTTGAACCGGAGCTTGTGTCTTGTCTCTGGATACTTCCAGCATCTCTTCAAATCAAAGCACCCTTCGGGCAAAGGAAGGGGGTGGGGAGAGCTGCACCCCCGCCGCCCCAGGCCAAAGATACCAAGGATGCGAGTGGTGAAGGCAGGTGAGGCTGGCTGTGGAGGAACACAGGAAGTCCCAGTTGCCCAATTCTCCACCTCACACAGGCACCTGGAGGTTTCCACAGACCCACATTGTTCCACAGCGCTGCATGCTGGGAATGGAGGCAGAGCTGCATGCTGGGAGGGGAGGTGTTGCCGCAGCTTGGCTCCTAATGAGGAAGGCCTGCCAGACTCTTTCAGCAATAAATCTACCTTGAGTAGGTGATGAAAATAGCGGCGGGACCCTTTAAACCATCGGAGAAAGATTTGTTAACTAGGCCACAGTCATCTGTTGATTCAGATCCTTCCTGCAGGCTGCAGACAGGATGAATCCAGAGCGAGGCAGCAGTCTTACCTCCCTGCCTTCTGACAGAGGTCTTCCCCAAGTAAACCACCAGGAGACACCCAGAAACCCTAAGGACAGGTTTCCATTCAGCATCCCCGTGGCAGAAGGTCAGGGCTGCTGGTCACGACACACAGTCGCACCTTCACCACTCTGGATCCCTTGTACTTTACCATAGAATGGTCACTGTCATGATCTGGATCTGAGGCCCAGCCAACTCTGTAAGGAAGTGAAGGCAAGAAATTGGGATCCCTATTTTTTTTTTTTTTAATATATGTTGCTCTGGGGATCAATCCAGGGCTTTGTGCATATTTTTTTAATTTTATTTTTCTTGGATATTATGCATTTACATTTCAAATGTTATCCCTTCCCCCCCCCTCTCCCATACCCCTCTCCCTTCCCCCTGCTTCTATGAGGATGCTCCTCCCACCCATCCACTCCAACCTCACCCCCCTGGCATTCCCCTACACTGGGGAAAGGAGCCTTCACAGGACCAAGGGCTTCTCTTCCCGTAGATGCAGGACAATGCCACCCTCTGCCACCTATGTGACTGGAGCCATGGGTCCCCCTCCACGTGTACTCACTCATTGGTTGGTGGGGATTCCCATCTTACAAGTGAGGGAACATTATCTGAGAAGCCAAGCTTCCGCCTTGAATCTCCCGACAGCCAGGGCAGCCCTGTGTCTCCCAGTTCCATGGAGGCAGAAGGTGAGGGAGCAAGAGAAACAAGTGCCTGGGCCACCATTGCTCAGAACAGCCAGAAGGAAAGAGCCACAACATCATGCCATGTCTGAGGTCCCAGCTGACCCACTGTCACCTTTGCAGGTCTGGATGAAGGGGAAATTGGTACACACATGGACCAGGGTTCTGTTGCTCAGAACCACAGCAATCGGGAGAGTCACTACCTGATGTCACTCAGGAAGCAGCCATGGCCGGAAGATGAAACCCCGGCCGAGGTAGTTTCTGTGAGGGTTCCCTCTGCTCTTCATGACTTTAGGGGAGATTCTCTCTCCCTTCATTGTTTCTTGGAACTCTCCAGAAATAAGAATGGTATTTTGACTTCGAATATTGTCTCCTAAACTGTCACTCAAGAAACCCAGACACTGCCAAGTGCTCCTTTTAAAGTTGGGCTTTGGGGTTGGGGATTTAGCTCAGTGGTAGAGCGCTTGCCTAGCAAGTGCAAGGCCCTGGGTTCGGTCCCAGCTCCGGAAAAAAAAAAAAAGATCCTGAGGCCACTTTAACTCTGTCTAACTCCTGGTTTCCCAAATTGCTGAACCAGATTCTCCTTGATCCCCACCCCACAGACAACTGTGGTCTGCCTAGGAAGAAGGAAACTCCTAACCTTAGACTAAGAACTTAACTTCCAGCCTGAATGAACTCCTGTACAGGATAGAGTTGTGAGTTAAAATGTAGAAGTGCTTTCTAGACTCCAAGGCACTCTCTCTCTCTCTCTCAGGGGAGGGAGGATAGGAAGGGATCAGTGAGGGGTGGGGTGAGAGAGAGATGTGTGTGTGCTGCCTCTGTTGATAGTTTCTCAGAGCCACACAGACAGTATCTACTCCTATCTTAATAATCTTGTTTGGCTCCAGGAGTTCACATGCCTAGGAGAGCAGAACCATGGGGAAGAGCCCCACTACAGATGGGGAAAGAGGGAATTTTATGGCATAAAGACCTTGATTTAAGCACTTCGTTCTGATTCTCCGCCCCATGGCCCTTTTGGTGACACTACAGAGTTAACACATCAGCTTCCGTGTGCTGCATGTAGCTGTGTGTCATTCCGTCATTCCTCCTTTGGTCACTAATGTTGTCTCATCATAACAACAGCATTAAAGAGAACGCTGCCGTGACTTGCCTCCCCATTCCTCAGAGATTTCACCCTCAGATCCGCCAGGTCTGGCTTACAGAGAGCTGCTCTATCCCTTATGTTTACACGACTGTGTGTGTGTCGTTCCCTAGGACGCGTTGAGAGAGAGCCGCCTCCGTGTCCACGCTTCAGAGGAAAGTCACAATAGAAAGAATCGGCAAGCCTCCCGGAAGGTCCTTGGGTGTGCCTCATTCAGTCACCCTCAGCTTCCTAGTGACAAATCCCTCTTCACCTTCCACTGTGGAGCCTTCCCAGGTAGAAAGGCAGGTCTCAGTGGTAAGAAGCCCGAGGTCTATGTTGATCCGAACGCACCTAATGCAGCGTTCACTTGAGAACTCGGGCTCGTCAAATGCCACTTCTTGTCACTCACCCTTGAGAACAACGGAGTCCACTTAGTGTGGGAATGAGATTCTGACAGGCTCCCCCTTGCCTAGTGCTTAACCACACAGGGCTGAGTTTGAACGATCGCCCACCTACCGGCAAATTGTTCAGTTTTATAGAGGACATTTCTTGCTCTGTGGGATGAGATAACAGCACTGTGAGACTATGGGGATTGCATGGGTTAATACATATAAGACACGATGTGTAATTCCCCTCCCACATTTAGTTCTCAGGCCACTCGAGTTACCATTGCTCTTACTCTCACCACCACCTGACTCAGCCAGCAGAGACCAGACAGTGAGATTTCGGGTCCCCTGCCTGCCATGCAAAGCCACGGCCACCTCAGTGTTCCACACACACCCCGATTTCCTTCTCATCAGCCAGATTTGCATGAAACTTCTATTTCCTATTCATCTCTATACATTAATGCGATACCCAGAGAAGGCACCCGGGATGTCTGCAATCTAAGCACTCAGACTGCGCCCCACTTGAAGATCATCTCGCATACTGAGTTTCAGACTAGCTACCCTGGGCCACAGTATGAAACCCTGCTCAAAATTAAAATAGAGGGTGAGAGAGATGGCTCGATGGTTAAAAGTACTTACTGCTCTTCCAGAGGACCCCAGTTCAGTTCCCAGCACCCATGCTGGACGGCTCACAACCATCTCAACTGCCTGTAATCAGATCCAAAGGATCTGATACCCCCTGACCTCTGCAGGAATGTAACATGTATCAACACACACACACACACACACACACACACACACACACACAAATAATAAAAACAAATTTCTAAGAAAAGAAAAAAATAACAAGAGTTAAAACTCAGCAGCTTACCCCATCCCTATAACTGACAAGTTTTCATTCCTACCTGTTTCTACAGACAAACAAGGAAACATGAAACCCACCAAGGCCAGAGGTAGCTGCTTGTCCCAGGAGCCTCTTGTTAAAAGATGCCTTTTCCCTCATATAGCATCTGCCATTGGCTCAAAACAAAATAGCCTTGGGGAAACAAAGAAAAAGAAGGTAAGAGGCTGGGGGTGCAAGAGCATGTGCGTCTGTGTGTGTGTGTGTGTGTGTGTGTGTGCATGTGCACACACGAATCGGTATGTGTATGCATGTCTCTATATGTGTGGTGTCTCCGTGTGTGCCTGTGTCCATGTGTAACTGTGTGTATATATGTGTGCATTTGTGTGTGTGTGTCCAAGCCTGATGACCTGACTCAATTCTGGAACTCATGAGACAAAATTACAGTACGAACTCCCACAATTGTCCTCTGACGTCCACGGGCACATAGTGGCAAGGGCCCATCCACATATAAATAAATAAGTAAACACATGTGATGAAAATCTTAGAAGTCATGAGCACCTCTTCCTGAAAATGACTCTAGCCTGACCCTGCCTCACAATTCTGTATAGGACTTTGGTGTTTAGGAAGCATCAGTGATGGAGAAGTCATGTAGAAACTCCAAAATGTTCTGCCCACAGCTGCTGTGTGAATGTGGGCAGGCCATTCACATCTAAGCCACAGAGAGCCTGTCTGGAAGCAGAAAATGATGTGACCCTCTGAGCTGGCAGAAGGGCAAGAGATGATGTACTTTAGAACTTTCTTAGAGTCCAGTTGGAAAGCACTGAGTAAGGGCTCACAGCATCTTAAGTGGCTCCTGGAGCCCACAGGCAGTCCAGGCACTCCTGGAGCCCACAGGCAGTCCAGGCACTCCTGGAGCCAGGAATGGATGTTGTCTGGGTGGTCCTGAGTCTGAGCTGTCCTCTTCTGTTCCTTTGGGCCAGGAAAAAAGAGCAGACCTGAGCTCCGGCATCACCTCAGAATCCACACAGGCCTGTGGAAAGCCTCTCATATCCAGCCAGTTCAGACCCGTGCCAGGCCTAGAAGAAAGGGACGCCTTTGAATCCCAGGCATTCATTAACATAGGAAAGCGATATTTTCCACTATGTTAAAACCCTGTGTCAATTTCTAATTAGAATAAAGAAATTAAGGCTTGGCTTGTCAGCCATCCCTCACGCAAGCAGTCTGAGTTCCCCGCACAGCTTTTCAATGCAACCCTTGTAAAACAGACCCTACAAGGTCTGTATTCAAAGCAAGGCCATTGGCAGCCAATACCTGCACCGGTAGGGTCTTCAGAAACAGATAGCCTATGTGCATATGTTTGGCCAATCATTTTCTTAAGGTCTCAAAATTATAAATAATACTTTGTATAAGTTGGATAAAATTTCCTTCCTCAATCAACCCCAAACATGTTGGATGCTTCTGTGTGTTTCTGATTTCTGATTTTATTTTATTTTTTATTTTTTATTTTCCTTTTAAGCACTGAGAGAGAAAAAAAAAGAGAATCTTTTTATTTTTCTTTCTCTGAAATCAAACTCTCTGAAAGCCAGCACCTACACATCTTAGAGCATTAAATGCATAGGCCAATGCTGCAAACCAAAGTGCTCTGTCGTGTCTGAATGACTGGACACTGGAGGATCCAAGTATTACCCTATGGCTTCTACCCCCACCAACATACATACATATAACATCGTGTGTGTGTGTGTGTGTGTGTGTGTGCCACACACACACACACACACACACACACACACACACACACACACTAAGTTGCCTTAGAGATTCCTTTTGGTTGTGCTCATGAGGCAAAAGTGATCAGAAGCTCAGATTTTCTGCTGGGGGTGGTCAAAGGACACTCAGTAGTAAAGTGTTTGTCTAGTACCCTCAGCAACACACATACAAACAAACACATACACACACACCACAGACACAGATAAACCATACATGCAGACATACCATATACACACATACACACCACACATACACGCCACATACCACAAATACACCATACATGCAGACATACACACATACACCACACATGCAGTATACATGTAGACATCCTCACACACACACACTGTACAGACAACACATACAACATACACACACACCACATAAGTCATAAAAATAATCCACATTCCAAACACTACTGTGACTAAATATGTTAATTAATTTCTATCTCCTGGCTTTGCAGCATAGGAAGTCTGGCCAGGCCCTATTTTAAGGAAGAAGTTGAGGTCTGGAAGTTATCACAGGGAACCAGGCACAGTGACTAGTCCGGCCTCTGCCCCCTCTCACCTGAAGCGGAAGTGTCTGTCCCCTGCCCACCTTAGCCATATATCTGGAGATTCCCCATTTATCAGTCCACGGCAACTCCATCCTTGTCACTCACATCCTTGTCACCCTCCCAGTCACAACAGAGGCTACTATTCTCTCAAAGGCTTTCATGGTAGGGAGAGAGGAGCAGGATCTCATGGAGGGCAGGATGGCTTTGAATTTGCAGTTTCACTGTGCAGGGTCTAGAACTCATGATCCTCCTGGCATCACTTCCCGAGTGCTGGGATTCGGGATGTGGACTACCACACATGGCTCTCTCAAAGATTCTCTAACTTATTGTGTTGATAAAACTCAGAAGAATCAGGCAGGGAGGTTGAGGACATATGCAGAGCTCCTTGGAGACATCAAAACAACACAAGGCAAACACCCCAGCCCTGAGCACGCCTCCCAGCGGATTACGTTTGCTTCTCCTAGCAGGCATTTGTAGAAGCAGTGTGGTAAGATGTCTCGTTGTATCATTTGCTCTCTGCAGGCAGAGTTGGGATTGCTGCCATGTTGGTTTTGTGTTTAAACTTTCTCCAGGCACCAAGGGTTCTGCAGTTACCTCCTGTTTCAGAAGAACCACCCAGAGCCCTCAAACCCCCGAGGAGCCGATTTAAAGGCAGTGAACTCCCAAAGGAGCTCTTCGTTATCCCAATGGAGATTCATTTTCATACCCCACAACCCCCACAAGAAAAGGCCAGCAGAAGAGGTGGGTCCCCTCCTGATGGAATCTGCCCAAGCCAAAAAGGGCAGAGAGATGGGGTTCCTGCCAGTCCAACCCATCCCAAAGTGATGGCCGGGCTTCCTGGGGTCATCCCCAGGAAAAGACAGTCTTCTGCAAACAAAGAAAAGGCAGCAAAATATGTAGGTCTCTTCTGTTCATCTCCAATTCAATTTCATAACTATCTGCCAAGCCCTGCATCATGCAGTTCATGTTATTAAACTCAGAAAAGAAGGCAGACAGATACATATAAGACCTGGTACTATAGATAGTATAAAGGGGCAAGAATGTTTAGGCAGCTTGAATATAATATTAAAAATCAACTAAGGATGAAATTGAAAAGAAAAATAGTCCTAGTTAGGGTTACTTTTGCTTGTAACAAAACACCATGATTAAAAGCAACTTGGGGAGGAAAGGGTTTATTTGGCTTACATACACAGAGTGATTGTCCACAGAGGGGAGCCACAGGGCAGATACCTGGAGGAGGGAGCTGATGCAGAGGCCAGGGGAGGGTGCTGCTTACTGGCTTGCTCAGTCTGCTTTCTTATAGAACAATTAGTGGCTATTTGGACCTTCATTTTATAGGAAGAAAAAGAAAATGTGCCCAAAAGAATCTTTTTGATTTTTAAAATCATCTTAAAAGGCCGATCGCTACAATCTTTGTCAGGAGGATCCCCAAGTTCTTTTGCTGACTGTACCCTTGTGCAACATAGATTTTTGGCTCCTGGAACTTCCCCAGTCAGTCCGGGACAAAGATAACTCCCATTTTAAAGGAGTCAGAGCTTTCTAAAAACCATCAACAGAAACCTCTGATTTCTTACAGAGTTTTGACTTCTGGAAATTTCACAGGTTATTTCTCCCAGGCTGTTTGGAATTCTTGCAAAGATGAATGCTTCATCCTCAGCCTCATTCAAAGGGAGAGAGCAAGGAGGAAGAGGAGAGGACAGAGAAGAAGGGAAGGGAGAGAGGGAGGGACAGTCAGGCTCGGGTCATCTCCCTACCCTGGAACCAACCCTTATGGCTAAAATAATGAAGTCCTTTTATAACCCGGGCTCAGTCATATGGCCACCCCTGTAGTCAGAGAATGAACACAGATTTACCCAAACCCCATTGTGCTACCAAGGGAGAGCTAGGTCTCCACCAAGACAGGGCACCTGGCCAAAAAAAAAAAAAAAAAGCTTAGCTTTCTCTTTGCCTTCTAGATGCTCAGCACCTCAAGTCAGAACCAGAGGAAGCCGCACCCTTATGGAGGCCTCCCATGAAGCATCGGTACTTAGAAAGGCCAAGGGGGATAACGGTGCATCTCCCAGTGGACAGCAGCCAGGATACACCCTCACCTCAAGGTAGTTCCTCTCTCCCTTCAACATCTCACAAGGCGAGGCACAGAAGGGTCCTCAGCGGAGAGAAAAGAGGCCACCAGGGAGGTTAGTCCATCCTCAGCCTCCTGAAGGTGTCTGCTGTTCAGGCAGCAACTGCCTTAACCCACGCACTTCCGTGCAGCTAACAGCGCCTACCTCCCAAAGACTTACCCACTAGATCATTCCCTCCTCATATTTTCTGCTTACAGATGTAAACTGGTGCTAACTTGACTAAAAAACTTGCTGCATGCCCTGTTACTAATCCTGTTTTTAAGCAATGAAAATTTTATTTCTAATCTTTTATAAATCTGTACTTGTTCATTTAAAAGATTGTAAGATTGGTTAAAAGTCTCCATTTCTCAGAGTACATAGTCATTAGAAGTTATGCACATAGACCAGGTGTTATAGTGCACACGCCTTTAGTCCCCATGCTCGGGAAGCCGAGGGAGGATCTCTGTGAGTCTGAGACCAGCCTAGTCTACATAGCAAGTTCCAGGACAGGCAAGGGCTACACAGAGACCTGGGCTTAAGAAAATTAAAAACAAAATTTTTAAAAATAATAAAGAAGTTATGCACACAGGGCTCATGGATTTTAATGCAGCAAATAAGTCGGAAGTTATGAATCACATATGGAAAGATCTCCATTCTCCATTTTCAGAAACCTGGGTCTTCTTCCAAAAGACCTGTGATGACAGGAAGACCTGAAATGACAGGTCTATGAGTGACGGGGTCACCAGGCACCCCGCAAGGAAGCAGGGGGGTGCACATTGATTTATACTGTTTCCCTCTGGGCCAGCTCTGCTCTTGGTTTTTAACACGGATTCTCTCAGGTGCCCCTCACAGCAACCCTGACTGCATTTTACAGACCAGAAATGGGTGTGCCAAGAGCTGAGTAACTTATGTGAGGGCACACAGCTCGAAGCGGCCTGGCTAGAACTGGAGGCCAGGACCTCCCAGTGTTCAACTCCATGTCTTGCCCTTTACTCAATGCCCTTGAGAACAGATACAGCGAAGAACCCAGGGCAGGATGCTCTGGAAAGGTATTGTCAGGATACGGGCTTATTTAACCCGCCCCTTTGTCAGTCACCCGTTTTGCAGCTTCTTTAGTACAGGCAAGGACCGCTTTCCAGTTCACAGCCAGAGCAACAGGAGATAAAGACAGCTCCGTGGAGTTCCGCTCAGCCATTGCTCATCCCAGGCTGCCCTCTGCTCCTTTTGGCCGACTGTATTTACCCACCGGGGGCTGAGAGCTAGCTCATCTTTGGCTGCTATGCCAGGTAGAAGCTGGCCTAAGAAGTCTCAAGTCAGGGTGGGATAGTTCAGTGTATGACCCCACCTCGTAAGAAAGGAAGCCCAAGGAGGGTCCTAAGCTCAAGGCCATCCCCAGAGAGTGAAGTCAACTCAGCAAATAAAAAGGAGGCGTGGGGAAGGCAAGCTCTTCACACATTATATCCCCACAGAGCTGGTGAGTGGTCTGTCCACGCCCACTCTCGCCGCACTTGCCCATTGGCTCGCTCAGCCCTAGGACATGCCCCCTCTAGTAGCCCGGAAGTGAAGCCAGCTTTTATGCTTCGCGTAGCTACACTCACGCATTTTACTTCACTGTAGCACTGTGTGAGGGTAAGTTGCAGATGTTAGCCATTTTATCAGCATAAAATTCTCGCCTCAACCATACACATTCAGGAACCTTAACATTCGTGCAGAAATGTTTTCCAATATAAAATCTTTATTCAAGTTTTCTTGCTATAACAATGTTCTCTGTCTTTTTGGGTCCCCCCTCCAAAAAAAAAAATCAAAATTCAAGTCAGGCCCATGCATTGCATTTAACTGTCACCTCTCCTCGAGGTCTTTTAACCCTTAAGAGTTCTCAGGGCGTGGTTTGGTGTGCGGGTTGCTGTTGCTGTTTTCGACATTACCGAATCTCATGTAGAATTCAGCGCAGGCTGGCTCCAACCTTACTGTGTAGCTAGGGGCGACCTTGAACTTCTTTCCTCCTGTTTCTGTCTCCCAAGTGCTGGAATGAGAGTTGGTCATGGGTACATCAGGTTCCAGACTAGTTTCTTATGACATCAGTGTTAGTGTGTTCCATAGGAGGTGATGGTAACCTGTACTAAGCCAGGGGTGGTGTGTGCCAGACTTCTCCACAGTGTCAAAATACTTGTCAGGTGCAGTGGCCCACACCTTTAAATACGGCACTCGGCACTCGGGAGGCAGGAGCAGGTAGGTGGATCTCTATGAATTCCAGGACAACCAAGATTATGTAGAGAGACTCTGCCTCGGGAGGGGAAAAGTACTTCTTTTTGTAATTTTCTCAGATTGTGTATGAAGCCAGCTTTTAATCGTAAGGGGTCAGATATAAAATAAAGGGCATTGTCTCTGAAGGCCAAAGGCTGGCTTTTGGAGGTGAGGTCTTAGGGTTCTGCCTTCCTAGGACAGAGAATGCTAGGTCTGAGAGAAGGAGAGCATGGAGGTGAAGGGTAAGAGGTGTTCTCTGGAGTTTTCTTTACTAGTCCTGTGGTCCTCTATCTACCGTCTGGAGGGTGGTATGGTTGGCCTTCCTTTCCAGGGTGCTCACTCTACGTTCACAGATTCAACCACCTACAAATCGAAAGTACTTGGGGGAAAAAAATCAACTGTACTAAACATCCCCTCTCTGCGGGCTACTTTTCCCTAAACAGTACAATATAACAATTATTTGCATAGCATTTACATTGTGTCAGCTATTATAAGGAGTCAAGAAACAAGTATACACAGGAGTGCATGTGGTTCTAAGAAAATACTATGCCATTTTATGTAAGGGACTTACGTGTCTGAGAATATGTGTGTCCAGTCTGTCCTGGGATCGATGGGGGGTGTATCTTACACCCTGCATATCTTGAGAAGGGAATGTGATCATTGGCTTTGTCTAAAACAAAACATTGCTTTATCAGAAATCTGCATTTAGCTAGGGGCAGTAGCATAGGGCTGTGATCCTAGCATTTGGGAAACTGAGGGAGAGAGACCACGCTTGGATGCCAGACTGGGCTGCACAATATTGTCTCTAAAGAAAAGTGTATCATAATCAAACTCCCCCGAGCCCCAGTACTTGGAGCCTTCACCCCTGGGGGTTCACAGCCCCTCAGTCTTGTTCCCACCCTGGGTCCCATCTGTGAGATGACAGGGACAGCTATCACTTCTCCATTGCTCCCCACTCTGGGCAGTTAGCTCCTCAGAGGAAGGCCCCTGTTCTAGCTAAGAGCAGTATGACCAGGCCACTCCCTACTCCTTAGCAGTCTGGGAAAGAAGAACAAAGCTGAAAACAAATGGAGCCGTCATGCCTAGTGCCAGCAGCTGTCAACCAAGCCAGAAAGATAAACTCTGATCTTCCTGATTCAAAGGTTTTTTCATCCATGGTTTCTCCCATTTTGCTTTAGAAGATGGTGAAGTCCTGGCCCAGAGCGTGAATCAACCCCTGGGTCTCCTACCCCCAGTTAAAGGAAAGAAAAGTCCAGAGAGCCAGAGACACATGGACAGAACATCAGGCTCCAGTAGTCCCACAGGTCGCCCAAATGAGAGGGCCCCGCCAGTAGGAGCAGGTAACCATTCTGGGGTGTGTGGAAGCTCTGCCTCGTTGTCTACCCTATTAGCTTCTCTGTGGCTCCACTACAGGGCTAGCCTCCCACTGAAAGGGGGAAATCCATGTTCAGCCATCCCCTGAAGGTTTGCTGCACCAACACACACCAACAGCTGTTTCCTCCTTCCAGCAGCCGTGGGTAATGACTTGGTTCCCTGAACTCCTCGGGGACACATCGCTAGGCTAAGTCGACGTACATAGCACCACTCCAAGCCTCACCCCCTCCTGGGGACAGGAACCAGTAGACCTTGCAGTAGATAAAGTTAGCCGAGGGAAGTCATAGTCCAGCCCAGGACAGAGGTGTCTTCACAGGAGGAAAAAGATGCTGTATTCCTATTGGAAGATGAGACAGGGCAAGCATGCCCTCTGTAACGGAGCCGCACTTAGACACTGGCAGGCAAGGAAGGACCAAGGTCCAAAGCAACACTTGCAGTTGACAGGCAATGGTCAAAGTGCAGCGAGGGGCTGGAGAGCTGGCTTCGCAGTTAAAAGCATTTGCTCTCCCCAAGGTTCTGTTCCCAGCACAAGTCGGCCATCTGTTAACTCCAGTTCCAGGGAATCTGACGCCCTCTTCTGGCCTCCCTGGTCACCCGGCATGTACATGGTACATATGCATATATTCATACACACAAACACTCATACACAAAAAATAAAAATAATACATAATAAATCTTAATATGGCTTTAAAATGCAAGCCATTCACGGTTCCTCTTCCCTCAGAGCCCTGAGCCACTTCCTCCTCTGGGGAGCACCACATGAAGGAGCTCGCAAGTGTGGAAGAGACAGGTTATGCAAAGCAAGAGGCATTTCTGTTCACAGTACAACCCATACTGAGAGAACCGGGGACCAGAGAGCCTCAGGAGACAGCAGTTAGACTCCTTTCCTTTCGTGCTACTTGGAAACAGGCTGCTGCTATTTAAATCAATCACTCTCCCCTGCCCCCTCCTCTCTCCCCTCCCATCTCTTATTCTGTCCCCAAAGCACATGTGACTAAGTTCTTGAGAGCATAAATTAAATATGTAAGTCAATAGCTCCATTCCATGTTTGCAGTTTCTCTGTTTAGAGCCGAGGTAGTCAAAATCAAATCCCTTCCTTCTCGCCCCTCTCTTTCTGTTCCAGTGCCTTTGAGCTCTTTCTCACAGCTTCATCCCCCTCCACATGATACAAAGGACTCAAGTTTGACTAGTGTCCCTTCTTCAACAAGGGCCATCCTGAAGGCCAACAGGCCTGGACAAATCACAGCACACACACACACACACACACACACACACACACACACACACAGTCTTGGGTAATCTCATAAAGGTAGAATATGATTATGGAATGGCTTGGCCAGACTGAGACAGGAAGCCTTGAGTGTATAGATTGGGGGTGTATGCATGTGTGTAAGAGAGTGTATGTTTGCTCAAGAATCTCAAACTTGTTGTAGTATATACATAAGCTTATCTGTCCATGTAAGGACATGTGTGTCAGTGTGCACAAAACATATGTGTCTTAGCACATGTCTAAGATGAATTCAAGCCCGTGACAGAGTGCATGCTTCCGTGCATGTGGGCAATTGTTTGTATATGACATGTATATAAGCCTGCATGCCTGCATATATGAGGTTGTGTATGTTAGTCTTTTGAGAATATGTACATATATGTACATGTGTGTGCACCTTTATATATATATATGTAAGTGAATTGTGTATATGCCCCTCAGGATCCACTCCAGCTGGAGGCCTGCCTTGCTACTGCCCCTTTGCCTTGGAAATAGGAAATGTAGAAGTATTCAAGCCTCTGTCCCTGGTTTCTGTCCCAGACCTAAAACCCCATGGAATTTCCACATAGAGTGTCTCTCCTTACTCATGGGAAGCATCTTTGATAATGATGGAGTTTATGCTAATGAAGTCACCTGTGTTCAGAGAAGGCTCCGTGGGTCCCAGTCCCCACCTATCCTGTGTATCTTGTCACCTGACTGCCCAGCTGTGCTCCTTATAACACATTAAACCTAAGTGTCTGTGAGTGAGCTCTGTGAGTGTACTAGGAAAATATCAGACTCAAGGAGGGACTCATGGGACCCCACTTTATAACTGGTGGCTCAGAAGCACAGGCTACAAGTGGGGACTTGCAGTCCACAGCTGCAATGGGGACAGCTCTGTGGATCTGAACCTCTAACCTGAGGAATCTGATGAGGACTGCAGGTAGCACTGTCAGCATCGAGCAGAAGCACAGGAAGCCCCACTGTTGTCAGCTACAGGTGTGTCTTGGTGAGAGGAGAACCTCCACACATCTGGTCATAGGCGTGTTATGTGTTGAGACAGCAGAAAAGGAAAACATGTTCTTCTTTCATAATAAGCTTACACAAACACAAACAACACCTTGAGTTTTTGCAAGTAACCAAGGGTCAGACAACCTCCTTATGCAGCCTGGGAGTTGCTGTGCAGTCCCAGCATTTGGTCCTAGTCTGTGATCATACACATGGAATACCTCACAATGGCATCGGCCCAGAGAAAGAGCAAAGGCAGGAGTCACCAAATCCTGTAACCAGGGACTAGGTTTCACTTAACTGGAGATGAACCCCCACTGGCTTAGCCCCACCCTCAAAATGCCCAGAGCTGCCACCTTCTCCAGATGCTGATGGGTATAGGGTAAGCTCATGGAAGGCCCCCGTTCTCCACCTCATTCTGACCCCCAGAGGACAAGGCATGAACAACAGAGCCCTCTCTGCCAAGTGCCCCTGATCTCGGACAAACACAGAGCATGCCAGTATATCCACCCCAGTGCCCACCTGGGCTCAGGGGAACACAGCCAGGCACAGTCTCCCTCACCTGCACTGGGACTAATGCTGTCCATGCATGTGCTTACTTTCAAGAAGACTCCAGAGAGCCTACACTGAGACCCTTCTTGCTGAGTCCAGATGGTGACAACGTCTGCCTGACCCTCCCAGAGCTCATGGGAACAGAGGCGCTTCCACTGGGACAAGGTAAGGTAACACTCCGGGTCAGCCTCATTTTCAGAGAGGTAGGCTTTACCTTCAGTTACCAAGGGTTCCCAGCAGCAGAGACATCATTAAAAACAGACATGGAACAGCCAGGTTTTCCCGCTCCCTGACACAGAGGTTCCTCTGTCGTCCAGACACAATAACCCTATGTTCAAGGAACAAGTTCTCTCTTGCAGCAACATCTGGAGACAGGAGTTGCAGAGGAATAGCTTGGAAGAGATCTAGTGTGCCAGGCCAGTGCCTTGATCAGGATGATAAAGCCCTTTTGGTATTTGCCCAAACTAAACACTGCCTTTTCTCTTCTTTCCAACCACGCTTCTGAGGTGGAGGTGGCTAATTGGTAATCCAATCAGGCATCCTTGTTATGTGAGTTGGTTCACTGCAGTGAGTCACCTGGCTCCTGATAGACAGACAGCCAGGCGGTTTCCAAAACCCACTTTGGCATGGGAAGGTTTTTGGAAAAGAGCCGCTGGCTCTGGACAGTAGCCATTTTGCAAAGGAAAAAAAGAATTGAAGTCAGAGGGTGATGAGTATCAACCACCCAGAAACCACCAGGATGGGCTTGCACGAGCTGTGCAGCCAGCGAGCCCCTTGATGAGAAAGATTAAAAGCTGCACGAATTGGTTATGTCACAACTGGCTTAATGAGGAGGGCCTGGATTCAGGGCCAGATTTCCATAGCCTTGGCTTGTCCTCTGTGTGGACTGATGATGTTTCCTGTGTCCATGTTTCCCTCACCCAAAATGACAAGATATGGGTGGGGGTGGGGGGCAGGATCCCTTGACTGAATCTTATAGCCTGCACCTATTGCTGTAAGTTCCGCCCACCACTATAGGGATTCCTGAGGACTATGATACATTTGCTTCTAAATTCAGCATCCGAGAGCTTCCATCACCATTTGGGCTATACCAGGAGATGGATTTTTAAATATCTTGGGTCTGAATCTGTCGGAGCAGGAATGAGACAGGTGGAAGGACTCTGTGGTACAGCTGGTGGGCCAGCAGGGAAGCAAATGGAATGGTCACCTGCCTCACATTTGCCTGTGCCATTCCTGAAGAGGTAGTTTTTCTTTGGACGATGCAGAAGCAAGCCACAGAAACAGAAATAGTCAAGTATTGTCTGCCATATATATAATGCTTCAGACACTTCATGGTCTCCAGCACCCATCACAGTTACCAACACATACAAGTGTTCACTGAGAAAGAGTTCAGAGACCAACTGACTTGGGGTAGAGAGCCTGGCAGGCATAGGCTCCTGAGTTTGGGTCCCAGCAACCCCCCCCACCTCCCAATTTCAGAGAGAGAAAGAGAAATAAAACTTAGGCTATATTAATGGAGAATTGCTCCTAGTCCCAAGGATGACACACAAAATCCCACTTGCTTCTCAGATTCAAAAGCATTCACTGGGCCGAAGGAGTCAGCTAGGTATTCTCTCTCTGGCTTCCCCAAAGAACAGTTGCTTGACCTTCAGTCTTGAAGGTAATTCAATGGTGCCTTAAAGAGTGAGGAAAAACCTTAAACTCATGTCTTCCTACAATGATCCAAACAAAAACAAAAAACAAAAAACAAACAAAAAAAACTGGTCAACCTTTCTAAGAGGCTCCATTAATTGAAGTGCATTTTTTAAAATTGTACTCATATTTTTTTTGTGTGTGTGTGTGTTGCGCCTGCATGCAGTGCCCACAGAGGCCAAGAGAAGGCACCATATCCTCTGTTACTGGAGCTTCAGAGACTTGTGAGCAATGAGTAGGTGGCAAGTTCGAGCCCAGGTCCTCTGGAAGAGCAGCCAGTGCTTTTAACTGCTGAGCCATCTCTTTAGAATACCTGAAGGGTATTTTTGTTGTTGTTTTGTTTTGAAAATCGTTTGTGGATTTGGGGGTCTTGATCTTTGATCTTTGGTTTGATCCAACAGTATATTCAAAGTCCTTTGCAAAGGACTTGTTCTGCCACAACAGACTCTTAGTGCCATCTTTTAATTTTTATTTTGCTTACTTATATTAAATTTGGTGCTAGGAATGGAACCTATGGCCTCCCACATGCTAGGCAAGCAGTCCTCCACCGAGCTGCCTTCCCGTCTGAGTGTATACGGTCACCATTTCCACACCTCCTTCCAGAATCGTCTCCCATACATTCCAGCTCCAGTGATCCCCCCAAAATATGCCCCAAGTATTCAGCTTCATCTTTTCTCTCCAGGCCTTTTCCCGAGTCAACCCCAAATATTGAGATGAGCTCTAAGTTCATCTTTTCTAGGACATTTTGCTGAATAACTTTACCTCCCTCTGGACCACTGCCTAGATGTAATCTTCCCCCTTTCTTCTCTCTCAGCCCCACCTTTGTGATTTTGGATCTATCTCCATCTGTTTTCAGTTTGGCTCCCTAATATATGAGTCCTAGGGAACCCCTTTTCTTTATCGTATGTCCAAGAAATGCGTGCTGATTGACTGAATACCCCAGGTGCCACACAGAAGAGTTCTTTGGGGAGCATAGCTAGTTTTTTTTTTTTAATATTAAAAAAAATTCTCAAGTAAAAGAGGAATATGATCTGTCTGATCTTTCTGAAACTTTAAGGCTCTGTCAACAACTATTTGGAAATAAATTCTTAGGCAATTAGATCATGATAAGTTTGCTTTCAAGCAGCAGAGGGAGATGAATATTACCTTTAGAAGAAGAGGGTGGGGGAAGATGTGAGGACTAGAGCTGGAATCTGACCCTCTCCTCAATGATGGGCTATTGCAACACTCCCAGAATTCAAAGGCTTACGAAGGGAAGCGCTGGCTTGGGAAGGCCCAAGTCAAACACTGGCTACGCTCTCTGAATCGCTTACTCCTGACACAAATCCTCAGCTATTCCCATCCCAGTGCCAGCAGAACACATTTCCTCTCAGGAGCTCATCTATTCACAAGCTTCTCGCTGAAAGATGCTCAAAGATATCTGTGCCAAGCATTGAGGTTGGGACTTCAGGTCCCACACAGATTTGAATTTCCAATCTCTTTCGGAGTTCTTAATTACCATTCAGCCTTGCCCTAAACGGATTTGAACGTGAAGTGTTTCTCCACAGCTCATTTGTTTGTTTTACTCTCGCTGCTTTATTTTGTTATTTAATTAGCATCCTTATCTAACACCTTCTGGGGTGTCGGTTTTAATACACGTGCACAAATTATTTGACATATCTCGCTTCAAAAGGACATGGCGGCCTATGTCTAATCAACACTGATGTGGACAGAAGGGAGGTTTATAGCTTTGGAAACAGGGTCTGTCTTCACCCACTGTCTGTTGCCGTGACAGAAGATGTGATCGTGAATGATTTGTAAAGATTAGAGACCTAGTTTGGATCATGGCTCTAGAGACCGAGAAATCCCAGCATCATCTGCATGTGCTGTGGGGAACTGACATGAAAACAAAGGGAAAGTACAACGGGACACAAGTTAGTAACCCGGGAGAGTGAGAATACTCTCATTCCCTCACAAATTAACAGTACTCCCTTCTACTCTCCCGAGAAAAAGCCCAAACACGCACTGAAGATCTCGACACTCTAGCTCTTCGTCACTGCAGAGCTCAAATTTCAGCATACATGGGACATTTTGCAGAAGGATGGTTTGTTGGTCAGTTTGGGTTTTGAGACAGGGTTTCTCTGTATAGCCCTGGCTGTCCTGGAACTCACTCTGTAGGCCAGGCTGGCCTTGAACTCAGATCCACCTGCCTCTGCATCCACCTGCTGGGATTAAAGGTGCGCACCACCGCCAGGCAGGAGATTTTGTTGTTACTTTGATTTGGTCTCACTGTCATTCTGGCTGGTTTGGAACTCACAAGGTCCTCTGCCTCACATTCCCAAAGGCCAGCAGCACCCAGCTAGGCCTTTAGATTACAAACTCCTCTCTGACCTTGCAACTGTGATGACTCTTACCAGACTCCCAGATCCACATCCCTCCCAGGTTCCCACCACACATTTGTAAGAAAGTTCTATTACTTCAGTAGGCTAGTGTGAGGATAATTTGTGTTGCAACAACAGACAACTCACTTCCTCTGCTGAGTCTGAGTTGAGCGAAAGGGTCGTTCTGTGTTGGTGGATGTACCACAGAGTGGTCTTCCTTGAGTAGCTTATCTCTTAGCATCTGTTGTCATAAAGATGATGCCTAGAAATGTAAGGAATGGGGCTGGAGAGATGGCTCAGTGGTTAAGAGCACTGACTGCTCTTCCAGAGGTCCTGAGTTCAAATCCTAGCTCACAACCATGAGTAATGGAATCTGATGCTCTCTTCTGGTGTGTCTGAAGACAGCTACAGAGTACTTATATATAATAAATAAATCTTAGAAGAAGAAGAAGAAGAAGAAGAAGAAGAAGAAGAAGAAGAAGAAGAAGAAGAAGAAGAAGAAGAAGAAGAAGAAGAAGAAGAAATTATTAAAGGAATGCCTTTCACTAAATATGAAGAAAGAGAAAGGGCCCTGAATTAGAGGCCCACAAATCTTGGGTCTTACAACCGCTCTTAGCACCTGTGGCTTTGGTGATCACAGGCAGACAATTTCACTCCTTTGAGCCTCAACCTTGTCATAGAAAAAGGAGAACTGGTTTGACATCCAGTCATCCAGCACATGCCCCATGGGACACCAGGTATGGGCAACTCACAAAAGGGAAGAGTTTCGAGGGCCAATTTGGTCAAATGTATTTGGGGACAGGTAGAGTTAAGTAAATTCCTGTTGTAGAAGCATGTGGTGGCTGAATGAGTTTTGGTTTTTTAGCAAAGTGTCATACAGATCTAGATCATCCTCTGAAATATCCTCTGGAGAATGCTGGGCCGGTGGTTTCTAATGTCTGCTTCTACATAACCCCTCTCCCCAGGGTCTCCCTCAGTGGGGCTGGTTCTGCTCTCTAACCCAGAACACAGTCAGAGCATTCACTGGGGTCTGACTGTTCTTGTTTCCCATCTGAAAACCTCAGTTCAGAATCCCACAATCCACAGAATGTCCCCCTCTGAGGAGAGGAAGGCAAGAAGGAGGCCCATGTGGTAATAATTCATTGTTCCTCTTGCCCAATCAGTGTTTGCTAATGACCCGTACTAAATAATGTTGGCAGATGTTATCAGTTCTACTGGTCTCCAATTAAAAGTCTGAACAAAGGAAAGCATGGGAGGATATGGTTGCTGGGCCTCCAACATTCCTGTCTTGTAGAAGCTAGGAGACAGAAAACTACATTTCCCAGATAACATTTTCAGCAAGGGAGTTGAACACATAGTGTGCTTGCCAGTTAACCTTGATCCCGTGAGATTTTGAGGGTGGAAGTGAGGCAGAGACATATGTTTGGGGTTACTTATGTTGGCAACAAGCTCCTGAAGACAACAGATTAAAAGGCAATGTCTTAGTGTTTTATTGTTGTAAAGAGCCAACACCATGATCATGGCAACTCCGTTGTTTTCTTGTTTTTATTTTTGTCTTTTGGGTTTTGGTTCTTTGAGACAGGGTTTCTCTGGGTAGCCCTGGCTGTCCTGGAACTCACTCTGTAGATCAGGCTGGCCTTAAACTCAGAGACCCACCTGCTTCTGCCTCAGAGTGCAGGGATTAACAGCATCTGCCTCCACCACCAAGCTGATTATGGCAACTCTTATGTAGGAAAATAGTTAATTGGGGCTGGCTTACCATTCAGAGGTGTAGTCTGTTGTTACTAGGGTGCCATGCAGGTTCTGGAGAGGTCGCTGAAAGTTCTACATCCGGTTCCCCAGGCAGCAGAAAGAAAGCCACTGGGCCTGGCTTTAGCTTCTAAAACCTCAAAGCTCCCTAGTGACACACTCCCCCCACCTCTCTCCTTTTTCCTGTTTTTCTTTTTCAGCAGGGTCTTAGTACAAAGCATGCCCCGAACACTAGATCCTCCTACCTTAACTCCCTGAGTGCTGGGATCATAGACCTGAGCTACCATACCTGGCTGCTTCCTTTTGTTTGCAGTAGCCTCTTGAGGGTTCTACGATAGATGGCTTTCTGTAACACCCACCCAAAAAAGAAAAAGCCAAAGAGAAATATAATTTTTTTCTGAAAATGCTAAAATGTTATTTAATGTGGTTTTAAAATCTCACTGCCTAGCCTGAACTCACACTCAAACTCAGAGCAAACCTTCCATGTGCTGAGATTACAGATGTGCACCGCCAGACCTGGCTCAGAAATTCCTTCCTTTTTTTTTTTTTTTAAGAATTATTTATTTATTTAATGTACATGAGTTGCACGGTAACTGTCTTCAGACACACCAGAAGAGGGCATCAGATCCCATTACAGATGGCTGTGAGCCACCATGTGGTTACTGGGAATTGAACTCAGGACCTCTGGAAGAGCAGTCAGTGCTCTTAACCACTGAGCCATCTCTCCAGCCCACAAATTTCTTCTTTGAAGAAAAAGCACAGTAAGTGCTAAAACACAATTTCCCTGCGGCCTTTTAGTTTAGGGTTTGTTTGGTTGGTTGGTTTTGTTTTGTTTCGTCTTTTTGCAGATGACAGCACTTGTGTCATTTTTTTTTTTACAGAGCCTATGAGAGCACAGATTCTGTGTCCCCTGCCTTTTGGAGTTCCTAAAGTTAAGAGAAATATGCAGGTGACCATCTCCAACATTCGTGCAAAGGAAGCGCTTAGTGAGACTTGCTGAGGGCACCAACAGAGCAAACAGACACGGGCTGAGCTTCCTAAAGGAGTTTGTGCCTCCCGTGTATTCATAGCTAACTCTTCCCTTCCCAGGGTGCAATCCAGGCTGGCTGGATTGCATAGCGTGTCCATGCTAGGCTGCTTGAGGACAGAAAAACATAGTTTGAGGCCCTCTTATTTCAGAATAAGAGAACTGGAAGCTAAAGATATGTGAGGTTTTTTTTTCCAGTTATATAACTTCTGTGTGGTAAATCTGGGCTGCAGTCTCCTATACCCTGTTAAGTCAAAGTTCTTCTCACTATATCATGTCGTCCCCGCCCCCACCCTCTGTTTGCTGTTTTGTTTTTGAGGCAGGGCCTTGCTATATATCCCAGGTTGGCCTTGAACCCATTACCTTCCTTTCCTTCTCAGCCTCCTGAGTACAGGATTACAGATGTGCACAACATCTGCCTCGCTTCCTTGATTTTCTAGGCTCTTGTTTTTTTTCTCTTTTAGAAGTAAAATTCCCAAAGGCAAGTTTCTCTGATCTACTTCCAAACATCCCAGAAAACACAGGTCACCCTTACAGAAAATGCTCATAAATATTGGTTGAAACTATAATCACAGAGTGTTCAACTATTCCCAAATGTCCATCCCTCCATTGCTAATTAGAATCCTGATCCCTGAATGTTACTTGGACATACAGACACCTAACTCAGGATGGTATTTCCCAGCATGCTTTGCCCCTAGTTCCGGCTGTGTGCTCAATGCGAATGGAAATGATGTGTGTGGCTTCCAAGTCATTTCTTTGCTCTCTCTCTCTCTTCATCTCTTTTTTACCTTTGCACTTGACTGCGACAGCAAAAATGGTTTCAGCCACAGGGAAGAAAACTATGGGATGACAAAGCAATACGTTTTAAAGAACCAGGTGCCCAGATAACTTCACTGATTCGCCCACTCTTACATGCAAGAGAAATAAATGAGTATCTCCAGGATTCCACGTTGTTGCCCTCCGTCTCCCCCAGTTACACACCTGCAGAGTGCTGTTCTCACTTTCCGGGTTTCCCCGGGCTCTGGACCCAGCACTGTAACTACTGTGCAGGGACCTTACAATCCAGGTGGGAAGCAGATTCACAAGCAACTTCGCTGCAAGGAGTCTAGATCCAAGCAACAGGACTCAGGGCCGCTAAGGAAGGAGTGAGCCTAAGGGAGTAGGAAGTGCATTTTGCACATGGAGGGATTCCCTGTGCATGACCCTTGAGACATCAGTACACAGGAGGAAGCAGTGGGGGCTATGCTGATGGGGAACTAGCATGAACAGAGACAAAGAGAGGTGGGGAAGCAGAGAGCATGTGGTCCAGTATGAACTGAGAGCCTGGTCCACGGATGGTGCTGGGGCTAAAAGGCAGGCCAGGGCCAGCCCAGAGAAGGTCTGCGTGCCAGCCAGAGCTGAAAGGTTCCCTTTTGGATGACAAGGAATCACAGACGTTTGAGGAAAGACACTATTCGACCCAATGTGTGAGTGTCTGCTTTCATGAGAAAACCATGGGAAGAGGCAGAGGGCTCCAGTCACCCTTTACCCAGACGGCAGCCAATGGACAGCTGGACAGAAGGCACTGGGCAGAGACTCCCCGTCCATGCGGCTGCCCTAATGTGAGGATAAAACCTGAGCAGCCAGAGACAAGCCTGTTTGTAGTGTCCACAAAATTGGCTACAATTACCCTCTTCTGTTTTTACTTTCAGTTAAGAAATTACCAATGTGGGGTGGGGGTGCTGTATGTATGGTATATTGTAATTAAGATAAAACAACAATTATGGCCTGGAGCCCACAATGTGCAGCCCCCCACCTCCCCAGCAGCACCCACAGGTCCACAGTTCCCGTGGCTTCCTTATTTCTAGTCACACACACCCCCATCTCCCCCAGTTTAAGAACAAGCAGCCATGTGCTTGCTGGAAGTGCAGTATGATTGGAGTTTTTACCGTAGAGAAAGGTCTGGGCTTCCTAGCAGTTCACTGTGCCATCCTGAGAACAGATTTCTTAGGAGCCAGAAGACAAAGGGAGCAGGTGAGGAGCATAACGGAAAGTGGTGTGTGTGTGTGTGTGTGTGTGTGTGTGTGTGTGTGTGTGTGTAATCTTCCCGCATCCTCCCCCAACCCCACAAAGGTTTCTCCTTCAGGACTGTTCTAGCCCCATTTTCCCGTTCAACCACCAGACCACTCAATTCTAGGAGGGAAAATTAACATTCATTATGCAATTTATCTCTCTCCTTTTAATCCAGAGTGTCTGTCTCCAAGGTCCCTACTCAATAATTAATGTTTGTTCTCATTTTCCATGCTCCAGAGTATCTATTCTTGAACTGGAGGGTCAACAATTAACACTAATTATGGCTTTTTCCTCCCTCCACCGTTGGCTCTGTGGATTCCAGGTTTGCCTTCTCAGCCTGGGCTCTGGGCGTGCCTGTGACTGCCTGTGCGCTTGCACCAGATGCACAGGAGGCTGAGGAACTGCAGCTGCGCTGGTCCGTGCTGCCCCTTCCTTGGCAAACTCTGGTACACTTATTGTCACTAACAGACTAATGAAGCAAAATGAATTTTAAAGGGGGAAGTACTTGGAAGTGAGTTTGGGTGGGTAATTTACCTGGAAGATATGTCTCTTCAAGCTTAAATCTTCTAAGCTGCTCTGTGATTTTCCCCCCCTTATTACTCCCACCTCTTCCCTCCCCCTTCCCACCTCTGTCCCTTCAGTTTCAGGTCTGCTGACCTCATCCTCTTCAGCTATAAAAGCAGCATCGTGTAAACTCATTTTCATCTTGGCTAACAAGGACAGCTACAACAATTCTCACCCCGGGTGACTCTAGCAGATTGGAAAAAGGAGAGAGGGAGAAAATTGTGAAAATGTCTGTCTCCAGGGCCAGAATCCCTCTTGTCTGCCCTGGTCCCAACCACCCTTTGTTGGAGGCTGTGGCTGGAGACTGGGCCTAGGGTGTCATCACACACCAGCAGCTGCCACTGCACGTAGCCAGCATCAACTGACAGTGCTCTCGCTGATCAAAGACTCTGCTCACAGTTTCAGCACTGTGAGTCCTGCAGGGCTCTTCTAAAACCTTGAATAAAATCAGCCTTCTCCTCGATGGCTTTTGAATCCTAGACCAACCTTCTCTCCACAAGCATCCATGCAGTTTCTTTTTTTTTTTTTTTTTTTTCCGGAGCTGGGGACCGAACCCAGGGCCTTGCGCTCGCTAGGCAAGCGCTCTACCGCTGAGCTAAATCCCCAACCCCATCCATGCAGTTTCAAAAGCTTAAAGCCAGGCATCCATTGACCTTATGTTTCCCCCATTTTAGGGCAAAGAAAATGATTTTTTTCCAAGTGTTTCATACTCTTATTAAGATTTTTTTATTGTTTTTCAGTCTGTGGATCTGTCCATTCTAATTGCCATTAACCTGAAAAGTCAGCTTTCTCTTTAAAAACTCACCCTGACTTCTCAACTCATGAACTCATTATGTCATGCCTAGACCACCAGAAATACAAAGCCCCCCCACATAAACCAGGAAGTAGAAAGCTCCTATGACGATAAGTGACTGTCGCCCCCTACAGTGGGACACAGTTCAGCCTGCACAACTGCAGACTAGGAAGCTGTCTAGAAAACCTCTGTGGGTCCTGTCTCAACGGGAGAACTGAGGGCAATTCTACCCCTTCTAAAATTCCTTTTCTGTTTCGTTCTCTCACAGAGACACACAAACTTTGGTATCTCTTCCTCCACCCATAGACATGGCTGCCTGTTTCAGGCAAGGGTGAAGGTATGATTACACAGAGGCTCTTCTCCTAAAAAGAGTCTTTGGTGAAAAGGACACATGGTCCCTGTTGTTCATCTGGGGGAGGCAGCAATGAGTCCTGAGTGAGGGACCTACTGTGTTAACAGGATGCCCAGCCTGAAGCTGGGGCACAGCAGAGTAGGAGGAATTGCTTTTCCCAGGGCTTGGAAAAGTGAGAGAAAAGACACAGTCATGTCCTCGTGATGACAAGCTCTGTAAGAAGCTGACTGACAGGCTGGCCCCACCTAAGCTCTCTCTTGGCCAGCATCCTTGGTGGGCAGTTTCTGGGTCCGTTTGTTCAACATTTACATAGAAGTGACCGACACAGCAGCTCCTAGGTCGGAGCCCTGTCGTGAAACAATGACGATAATTAAGGTGATGGTGGTGGTGCTGATGATGATAATGGTTGCAGTTACAGATGTCTGACATCCAAACACTGGGGCCTCTCTTTGATTGTCCCCATGTTCTCATACAGTCCCTCTTCTGGTTTCCAGAGCAAGAGAGCTCTGCTTGGCTCCTTGGTTCGCTCACTGATCATAAGAAAAAGTTCTTAGCTTTTCTGGTGCCTGATTTCCGCTACACACTTTGTTTTTAAGAGTACATAGATAGATAGAGCACTACCCTGGAACTAGGGGATGCCCCGTGAGCCAACTGCAATGGAGGATGCAAAGCACCCATTGTTAGTCATCTACAGAACTGTCACACACTCTTAGTTTGTGACAACTCTGTCTTAATGAAAATTTTTAGATTAAATGGATAGGATTCTAAAAATAGTACAAAGTTGATGGGCTTTGTAGGTAATTTATACACCGGAAAGTCAGTCTGGACTCTTTGAAACTTAAAAGTCAGGGACACACTGAGCAGCAATAAAAAATAAAAGCATAATAAGACAGGTCAGGGATATACTGAATGACAACTTTTTAAAGTATAATATTTGTTTAAAAAGTCAGGAGCAGGCTGTGGCAGCTACCTTGAGAGAATGCTCAGCCTGCAGTAAACAGAGCACCCATGGGTGCAAGGAAACCCTCAGCATGGTTCTTCCTGGAATCTGCTGTTCTGGCAACACCAATGGACACAAGGGACCCACAGAGAAGAGGACTTAACACTATATTTTAAGGCTCACATAGATTTTTTAAGAGAAGGGAATTTCTCTTATAATAAAATTTAAAACGTTAGCTTTTCTTTTGCTGCAGTAACTAAAAGTTTTTACTTTCATTAGCCAGTAATCCATAAATATGATTTTCTGTTCCATTGCCGTTTGGGACTGTGTGTGACTGGAGCAGGAGATTGCTCCGGGGTGCCCTGTCCTTGGGGGTGCCTTGTCCTCTTGGTCTCTGTCTTTCCTGCTTCTTCCACACACTGCCCATGGTCTGAGAATAGCACCAGTGTTGGTTTCTCTACAGTTCCTCCCTTGAAAAACCAACATAAGCACCAAGACTGGAACATGCTCCACAAAGTATGAGTCAGGTTATTTTATAAGGCACAAAGAAATCGCCCATTCATTAATTCAGCCGCACCACGTGATAGTCTGCTAGCAACAAATACCATCCAGGCACAACAATGCGATCCACAGAGCCATGCCTTAAAGGGCGACCCCAGCAGTAGGTGAGTGCGTTGAGCTAAACACAAATTAAGATGTATGGAGGTTGTTGCTTTTGGAAGGAAAGAAAAAACTCATAGCAGAGTTTCTATGGATATATTTAGGAACCAGCCAAATGGAAAAGAAAGGATTCTGGAGGGAAAGAGACTTCAGGAGTGTTAGAGAACATAGCAGAGTAGGAGAAGTACAAGCAACTTGTAATGCCTGGATAGCAGGGCACATGGGGTGGGGGAGGGAAAGTGAGAAATGGGCCATCCCGGGCAACCAAAGACAGTATCCCAGAACACGTTTATGAATCTTACGACAGGTCTTCACTAGGGGGGGTCTTCTAAGTCATTGATATTTATTGCCACACAATTGAAATCTAAATTCCATAGTGCGGTTTGGATTCCATTTTAGGCTTGCTAAACTGCCATGAGCCTTTGGACTCATAAAAACAAAAATTATGAACTTTTGAAAGAAGTGTGTATTCCCCAAACCAAAAGCTAGACCTGTGAGACTGATCTAGGTCTAAGAACTATACGTAAATAAAAGGACTGATAGCCCAAACTGGAAGAAAAACACTGCTCTCACATTTGCGGGGCACGGCCATATTTAAATTCTAACTGACTCATAGTTTCTAGGCAGACTTCTTAGCTGGACCTCCCGGGGGTGTCTCTGGCCTGGAGGCCTTCTCAGGTCCCTAGCAATTGTTGAATGTGCCTATCTCACCCTCCTTCCCAGCCAGAAAGATTTAAAAGGAGAACGTGTAGCATAAACAAAGCCTTAAATCTTATCCTACAAATCTGATAATGGCATCACCAACAGGCATCTTGGGTCTTGGTCTCCTGCATTCAACAGACTTGAAATTTATTATCCCACTCCATAGGTCATAAGCGTCCTGAGTCACATCGTATAAAGTATTTTTAGACATTTTTAAGGAAAGGTCAGCTCACTGCTGTCTCCTTCCTTTTATAGTTACGTTTACCCTGGGAAGAATGTTTTTAATAATCTGGAATTTGCATTTGCACTTTCCATTTATGACCAAAACACAAAACCTTGAAGGTACCAGGGCTGACACCGGGGCTTTCTCTTACTGGTTTCAGCTGGGGCCGGCAAGGCCCTGCCCAAGCTGTTGAAGGCAAAGGCACTCTCAGGTCTGTGTAACAGCAGATATATCTCCTGCCTGACGGTGACCCTGCGGGATAGGAAGGAAATTCTATGACAGCAGTCTGGTGATCAAAGGGTGTGCTCTTGAGAAATGGAGTGTGGAAAAAGGCCCTGAACAGATTTCAAGAGGCTCCTGCCAGCACCTCCAACAGCTTCTGCCCTGGAAACCATTTGGCTACTTCGGAGCCTGCAGGGCCAGTGTTTACCAAGCCCAGACACGCATGCATGCATGAAGGAGGAGCCAGGTGGCCCACCTGTCCTGATAAGGCGGTTCCTTGGAGTTAGGTTTCTATTCTGCTCCCAGATGGATCCCATCAGAGTTCCTCCCACTCCGGAAAAATAAGCACTCTGAAGCAGTAGGAGTAAATGTAATTGTATTTCATTTTTATTTAAAACAGCAATTTGGGAATTAAACATTGTCAACGCAGATTTAAATAGAAGGAGACCTAAAGGCGCGAGTCCCATGGTAAAATCAGACGCTCTCCCCACCTTCTAATGTCTGAGTGTTTGGAGAAGGCAGCAGGGGCTGAGGATGAAATCCATCCAGGCAGGGTTACCTCTGAATAGCCCGGCTATCTAGTGAGGAGCGCTATCTCCCACTAAAAGCCAGCGGTTAGATTAATGGGAGCTGGTGGGCAGCCAGGGACTGTGCTTTCTGTATATCTCTATAGTGGCAGACATGTTCATCACAGAAAGGCTGTGTGCGAGTTCAAGCAGCCAGGAAGTAAGCTGAAGTAGTATGAGGTCTTTGGTTGTGCATACCAGCTCCTGAAACAGGAAGAAGGCCCCACCCTCAGCTGACAGCTGTGGCCTGGTTGCACAAGAGCAGATCTCCCCCTTGTCGCTCTAGAAGGGAGGTTTACCACACACCCCACACACCCCTCCACCCCACACACCCCACACACCCCACACACACCTCCACTACACACACCCCTCACACCCCACACACCCCACACACCCTTCCACTCCACACACCCCACACACCCCACACACCCCACACACACCTCCACTCCACACACCCCACACACCCCACACACCCCTCACACCCCTCACACCCCTCCACCCCACACACCACACACACCCCACACACCACACACACCCCACACACCCCTCCACCCCACACACCCCACACACCCCTCACACCCCACACACCCCTCTCACCCCTCACACCCCACACACCCCTCACACCCCACACACCCCACACACCCCTCACACCCCACACACCCCACACACCCCACACACCCCTCCACTCCACACACCCCTCACACCCCACACACCCCTCACACCCCTCACACCCCACACACCCCACACACCCCTCACACCCCTCACACCCCTCACACCCCTCCACCCCACACACCCCACACACCCCTCCACCCCACACACCCCACACCCCACACACCCCACACACCCCTCACACCCCACACACCCCTCACACCCCACACACCACCCCTCACATCCCACACACCCCTCCACCCCACACACCCCTCCACCCCACACACCCCACACACCCCTCACACCCCTCACACCCCACACACCCCTCACACCCCTCCACCCCACACACCCCACACACCCCTCACACCCCACACACCCCTCACACCCCACACACCCCACACACCCCTCACACCCCACACACCCCTCACACCCCACACACCCCTCCACCCCACACACCCGTCCACCCCACACACCCCACACACCCCACACACCCCACACACTCCACACACCCCTCACACCCCTCACACCCCACACACCCCTCACACCCCACACACCCCTCACACCCCACACACCCCACACACCCCTCCACTCCACACACCCCACACACTCCACACACCCCTCACACCCCTCACACCCCTCACACCCCTCCACTCCACACACCCCTCCACTCCACACACCCCTCACACCCCACACACCCCTCCACTCCACATACCCCTCACACCCCTCACACCCCTCACACCCCACACACCCTACACACCCCTCCACTCCACATACCCCTCACACCCCACACACCCACCCACCCACCCCACACACCCACCCCACCCACCCCACACACCCTACACAACCCACACACCCACCCCACACACCTACCCACCCACCCCACACACCCACCCACCCACCCCACACACCCACCCCACACAACCCACACACCCACCCACCCCACACACCCACCCACCCACCCCTCACACCCCCATTGCTCTATCTCACAGGAATGCAGCTGGAGTCTCAGCCCCTCCTTGACAGCATGGACCTCAGTAAATTACCAAGGTCTTGACCCAAGAGATGAGAAGCCTTAAGTGATTTTTCAGTCTCCTATCTAAAGATGTGTTTACATTTCTTGAACTCTGGCTGACTGACTCATTCTCCTGATGTTGCAAGAACTTCCCTTATGCACCAGGATTTATACATTTCATTTCTGAAAGACCCAGGGTTCTTTCCAAGACACTGTGAAGTGAACCTTGTCGCAGCACAATTCTGCTGGGTGGCTCTGTCCGGAGGATGGATCCAGGCAGCTGTGTGTGATGTGGCAAGGCTAACGAGAGGCAGTGGAGTACGGAAGGGAAGCATGAGACACAGCTCAGGACATCTGGGGTCTGGTTTCTGATCCAGCTTTTTTAAAGTGTAGGCTTGAAGCTACAGAAATCCATTCTTGGAGCCTCAGTTTCCCCTATCTGATTTAAACTTAAGATGTGTTTTAAGTTTATGCATGAGCCATTCTCAAACAAATCAGGAAGAAAACAATATCTGAGGGAACACAGAAAAGGGTGATCCTGTAAGAGACAGACACTGCCTTAGAATCAAAACTGATGAGGAGAGGTTTGGCTCAGCCAGCGGTTAAGAGCACTGACTACTCTTCCAGAGGTCCTGAGTTCCAATCCCAGCAACCACATGGTGACTCACTATAATGGGATCAGATGCCCTCTTCTGGCACAAAGGCACACATGCAGTCAGAACATTGTACACATAACAATTAAATAAACCTTAAACAAACAAACAATGAGAATACAGATTGTCACATGGCCACAGGCGCCTAAGGCCACTGATGAGTGTTGAGAAGTCGTTGTCATCTCAGGGCAGACTTATTCTTATTTACTTGAGTAGAGCCATATGCACAGCTAAATGTCACTCCCTAAATAGACATCTATTCATGAACACCCTGTCTTACAGCACCATGGAGTTCAAATCCATGAATTCAATCCTTCCACAAAACTTTACCAGTTGGAAGCTAGGTATAGTGGCAAGTGCCTCCAAGTTCAGCACTTGGAAGATAAAAGGTGGAGGATCAGGAGGAATTCAAGGTCATCCTTGGCTACACAATGAATTTGAGGCCAGCCTGAGCTACGTGAGACCCTGTCTCAAAACACCAAAGGGGCGGGCGCAGGGGGCGGAGAATGTCCAATGGTTGTTAGGAGCACTTGCTGCTCTTATGGAAGACCCAAGTTCAGTTCCCAGTACCCACATCAGGGAGTTCACCACTGCCCGTAACTCCAGCTCCAGATGGATCTGACACAATCTTCTGGCTCCATGGGCATCCACATCCACAGACACAGACCCATGAGCATTGGCACACACACATCATTTCAAAACATTTCCATCAGTTTATGGCCAGTTGTGCCTCTTGGGTCTTAATTTGCACGTCTGTGGTAAGCTGTGGCAGGGACAGTGACAGACAGTACAGGCTAATGCCACGTTGGCCCATGTGGAGGGCACCATCATGCCCACAGCCACAATGGTCATCGCCTCTCTCTGCTGCGTCGTCCAGCCAGCCTTTGGGGCCTCCACCTCTGAGGAGCAGGGGAAATCTCTCATCTCTCCCTGAACGCTTTCAGAAGCATTTTTCTATTTCAGCAAAGCGTGATCATACAAGAATTGATATTCAACAGCATCAGCAGTTTGTTTCCCATCAATATTCCCTTTTAAATTTCGGCTTTATCTGAATTCCGGTAACAAGAAGATTCTACTTTTGTTCTTTTAAATACCAATCAAAACAAGAAAGTCTGAATTTGAATATAAAGTTTAACCCAACTCAACAAGGTATTCAGACATGTCTCTAGAGATTGTGGCTGGTGCCCAGGAACGCCATGGGTGTGTGTTTATGATCTTTAATGCACATGAGCTGAGAATATATGGATGTGGCTCATATGAGAGTTCACGAGACCTGGAGCTGATGCCTTGATGCCCTTTCTCTCTGACTTTCACCATAGCAAACACTGGAGCCAGAGCCAGTCTTCGTGGGAGTCTTTATGAGAAAACCTCCTCATGTTCGGCTGAAGCAGCAGAGAGTCAGGTACAGTATTGACTCTGAATGAGCACAACACTGGGAGTCCAAACTTGCCTGAGGTTCTTGTCCTGACTTGCTGTGTGACCCCAAGTGAGCCTCTTCATCTCCTTGGGCCTCATTTGTCTCATCAGTAAAATGAGCAGGTAAACTGTACCGTCACCCGGTTCCTTTTACTCTCAAGCTTGGAATTTGGATTGTGTTGTGTGTGTGAAAAATCAAGGCAGACTTTCCCCAGACTTCTACAAAGTCAGAACAAGAGTAAGAGTACAGACACCAGCAGCTGAAAGCCAGAGGACACATTTCCTTCCAAGTCAGGAGAGAAAATAGTGATCGAGTTTGTTGTCACTTGTTGGTTTTAAGTCATCCAGGATAGGAGCTGGGAAGATGGCCCCATCAACAAAGAGCCTGCCACATAAGCAAGGGCTGAGTTCAGATCCCCAGACCCCACATACAGTAGCATACATTTGTAATGGCAGCACTGTGGGAGGTGAGCGGGAGACAGGCAGATCCTTAGAGCTCACTGAGCTGCCAGCCCAGCTGAATGGATGTTCTCCAGGTTAGTGAGAGACCACATCAACAAATAACATGGAGAACAGTAAAGGAAGACACCAGATGCCAACCTCTGACCATACGTGTGCATGCACACCCATGAGCACACACCACACATGCACGCACACACACACACCCATGGGCACATACACCATACATGCACACACGCCCATGAGCATATATGCACACAGGATAATTATGAAGAAGGAAGGTGATAATTTGGGTGGCTTGGGAATATCTAATGTTTCAAGGGATGTGTGCAGATTTATCAGTAAGTGGGCCTCTATCTGAAGCTCCGAGAGTGACATCCTCTTCAGTCTCAGGAGAAGCGAGTACGGAATTCCTAGAGCTGAATCCAGGGACCACCTGAGGCAGATGCTGACCACTGCTCCTCGGGATGCTTAGGTCCCTCCCCAGTCTGACAGCCTTGAGGGCAAACTCTCCATTCCTCCCTTATTCTCCAACTTCTGCTGCTGTTGGCCATTCCTCTCTTCTCCAGCACTTGAACAATCAGAGCAGAAATAAGTGTTCACGCATGTGTTTGAACTGAGCTCTCACGGTCAAACACCAGGCCCAAGTCAGGCCTCCACTGAAGCAAAGCATACCTAGGCCACTCTCCACTCCTGAAGAACCACAGAAACAATACACATGCATGCGCGCGCACTCATGTGCGCACACACACACACGTGTGTAACATATAAACTACTAGACGTATGTGTGTATGCGTGTACGTGTGTGTGTGTGTGTGTGTGTGTTGTTTGCCCCCATTGAAGACACTGAAGACCTTAAGTGATAACAATAACAACATAATAGAGACCTGTGACTAAGAACATACAGTGTATTTTGGAAATCCCATAGCTCAAAAGGCCATGCAAATACCTCCAGTACTCCTGCACGGTCCAAACTCATGCAGCCCTACAGCTTTACTGGAGGAGTCTGCAAAGAGTGACCCAGCCGTGACAGACTAACTAAGACTCGATGATAAACTTTGCAGTCAGGCTGAACTTTGGGTCTTAAGGTCCAAGCCTGGTTCATCTGCAAGGCCTTGGTAAGTTCACAGTCTCCGGGAATACCTGTGCCTCCTTTGCAGAATGGAGAAAGGGTTCCTTTCTGAGTTTCTTAGTTTGTTGGTGTCACCATAGCCTGCCTTCCTTTGAAAGGAACCCCGAGAGGAGAAGCCTTATGAGTAAAAGTCTAGGGAGCCCCACCAGCCACCAAGCCAAGAAAAACGGGGTGCAGGGTACAGGGGACTTCCTCTTGCCTCTCTCACCCCTCCCCCTTCTTCTTGAGTTCAGGGCCCTCTATTAGGTTAATACTGCCTCGGATTTTAACTACTTCCTCAACCCACTCCACAAATGACTAATTTTACGTTTACTACAAAGCATGTGGGAGGATTTAGAAACAAATTTCTGCCCAGCAGACTTCAGTTCCCTACCTTGATGGGCCAACCCACAGCCTCCCTGCCGCTGCTAGGGCCTTTCTTGCTCTGAAGCACAAAACCGGCTTGCCACAGTAGCAACAGCAGTAGTAACAGCGATTAGGCCCTTCTTTCTTTTCTATTAATCCCTACTGACTCAGCTCCTCCCGCCACCCTTTAGGGTCTGCTCATGGAAGTGCACTCACACAAAATACTTTTTTTTGGGTTTGGTTTGGTTTGGTTTGAAGTCACAGTACTATCTGAGTATCCCAATGGTGGAACTTTTTGGATACAGCAGACCTTTGAGAAGTCACAGGCCCAGACTGGGAAGTGTGAGGGAGTATGAGGGAGAGAAAGAAAGCCTGGTATTGCTGTCCAAGTTCAGCCCTGGGGTCCGGAGGCTGCCCCCGTGCGCCCCCTCCCGGCAGTACTGAAAAACTTCTGCTCCGAGTCTTGAGTGACTGCCTCGCTAAAACCCAAGCAGAAAAAGGCTCCAGCCTCCCCGTACCATTTCCAAGAAAAGGCCCTGAGGCACCCCTACTACACCTAGCCCGAGGTTCCGCGCTTCAGAGCCCAGTTCATCAGTGAACCGAGCGCCGCATCTGCCATCAGCAACTTCCTTGGAGTTAGAAGAGGGGATAAGTCAGAGAACTAGGGGGGAAAGGAGACTACAAGGGGAGAACTGTGGAGATGAAAAGAGCGATGAAAAAAAGAGAAAAGAGACAAGCAGACGTGTTTCAACTCCAAGCTCCCATTTCCCCTTTCAAATGAACGGCCTCCCCACTGTGAGCAGAATCAAGTATTTATGAAGGCATTTTTTGCATATTAATAGCTGAGCAGGCATGGAGCTGTGCCAGCTCTTAAGTCCTAAAGGTATGGTGCCCTTCTGAAAATACAGGTCTTTCCAGCTCCTCATAGAGTTTAGTTTTCTCCTTCAGATTTATTTCCCCTTCTGCCCTGTGGGTCCTCCTGGGGCCCTACAACTGATTAAGAGAAATTAGTTCCCAGGCTGCCTTCAGAGCCCAGGACTCCTCTTCCCTCTGTGGGTCACTGACATCAATTGCAGGCACATGCTTTTCCTCTTCCCCAAGGCCTCTAGGGAGAGGCTTGAGGTTGGGTGAGGTGCCCAGCACCTAAAAAGAATGCTAATTGTAAATGAAAGTTTCAGAAGGAGACGTTAATACATCCCTGCAGTGGGAGAGGAGAACGTAAAAAAGAAAAATGTGCAATTATTTCATTAACGTTAATAGTACTGTGTGTCCTTGGTGGGGACTGCATTTCATTTTTAAAAGGACAACATAGGAAGTGAGAAACAGAAGCGAAAAACATAAACAATTTATATAAAAATAAATAATAAGCAAGAATGTGAGCTATAGTTTAGTGGCGGTGCTTGACTATCATAGGCAAGCCCGGTGTCTGATCCGGAACACTCCCCCCCCCCACACACACACACACAGGTGACTGGGGGTTGGGGATGTAGTTCAGCTGGTCGAGGTCTATCTTAGAATGCACATGGCCCTGCTTCTGATCCCTGAGACCACATAAAACCAGGCACAGTGACACACACATGCAATACCAGCCCTCAGAGGTAAGGCTCAGAAAGTCAAAATCATCCAGCACAGAGCAACCTGAGATGTGAGATTTCCTGGAATCTGTGATTTAATACTGGGCGACATCAAGGTTCCAGATAGTTGGTGAGGAGGAGCCAGCCTGGGCATTACAAAACGCTGCCAGACCCCACTCACTGCGTGAGTGTTTCCACACATTGCTAAAAGTTCCCGGGGTAGCAAACTGAACCCATCCCCCTCTCCTTTTATTTCCTCCTCTTCCTCTTTCTCCTGCTTCCCCCCGCCCCCACCTTTCTTTTTTCTTTTTTGTTGTTATTATTGTTTGTTTTTGAGACAGAGTCTTACTATGTTGCCCAGTCTGGCCACTCTCCTACCTCAGTGGAATTATAGGCATATGCTACTACATCCAGTTGGATTGAATATTGAAAGTGCAAATCAAAATTATAAGTCAATCACAATTGCATCTGTGGTTGTTGATTTTTGTGTTTTGTTCTTAGGCATCCATGAGGGAGCTCAAAGTTAGGGTGCTCTGGGTTCCAACTTCATGTCCCCGAGATTGTTGTTTCTGTTCTCCTCTCCCATTCTTTTTTTTTTTTTTAAGATTTATTTTATGTATGTGAGCACACTGTAGCTGTCTTCAGACACACCAGAAGAGGCATCGGATCCCATTACAGATGGTTGTGAGCCACCATGTGGTTGCTGGGAATTGAACTCAGGATCTCTGGAAGAGCAGTCAGTGCTCTTAACTGCTGAGCCATCTCTCCAGCCCCCCCCCCATTCTTCTTTATTCTATGAAAAAGGACAGGTAAAGAGTTTGTTAATTTTCAAGATGGTGGTGACATGCCCATGTACTATCAGGACGCTGGAGACTGAAACAGGGGAGTTATCTACTTCAAAACCAAACTGAGCACACTGAATGGAAAAATTAAAAAAAAAATAAATAAGTAAATAAGTGTAATTTTGGGGGGGGACAGGGTCTCACTATGAGGACAACACTGCATGCACTCTGACTCACAGAGATCTGCCTTTGTCCCCAAAGTGCTGAGATTAGAGGCATTCGCTACCACACCCAGCTAACTAAATAATTTTTAAAGTATACATTATATCTGAGGGAAGACAAAATGAGCCCAGAGTCGCAATGTCCAGCAGGAGCCCATGCACAGCTGAGCAGCAGCGACGTTTCCTAAAACTGTTCTTTTAACAAATGAGCATTAATCTGACTGATGTGCAGTTAAATAGGGACGTCAGCATTTGCCTTCAAAGGGCCTCAACACTCTTTCAATACTTTATCCTTCCGAGACTCAGAGAGTCAATGAGCTTGTCTCTTATTCTCAGGTTTGCATCTCAGGTATGAACTTCTCTCGCCCACTGAGTTCTATGTAGATGGGACACATAAGTCTCTAAGCTCTGGTTCACAGAGAAGCCAGAGAGGTTGCCAGTAGGATATCAAAGAACAAACTGAAACCTTAGCTAGATTTCCCAAGAATAACTGCATCCGTCTATTTAAAATAAAGAAGCCAGGCTCGATGATGTACACCTCTAAGCCCAGCACCAGAGAGGCCAAAGCAGGTGGATCTCGCGGAGTTCCAGCTTTGTCTACATAGTGAGTTTCAGAACAGCCAGAGCTATGCAGAAAGACCCTGCTTCACATAGATGATAGATAGATGGATGATACATACATACATACATACATACATACATACATACACACACACATACATACTTAGATGATAGATACATACATACATACATACATACATAGATGATAAATAGATGATAGATGGATGATAGATAGATAGATAGATAGATAGATAGATAGATAGATAGATAGATAGATAGATAGCTTCACCAGTCTTTTCCTTACTCAATTTCCCTTGCTCAAGCCAACTGCAGTCTAGGAAGGGGAAGGACACTTTCTCACACGCTGCTTCTCGGGTGTTTTGATCTGGAATTTTGTTGTTGTTGCCTTGTAGAGATCAGAACTTTGGCAATGCCTTAAAAGTCTTCTTAAACTGGACTGACGCCCCTCTTCCTCATGCCACAGAGCCATTTCTATTTCCACCTGTCCTAGCTAGCTTAGGTTTCATGAGTTTACTATAGCATGAATTTGCATTTGCTCTTATGTGTCTTAAGTTTATCATTTGAGGATTTCAAAAGGCAGCCTGTCTCATTCGGACTGTGATGAGATTTGGGTCGAATAAGACTGTGCCTCATCTGTTTCAGGCCTGTTTGAAGTTCTTATTAGCCTTCCTCCTTCGGGACAATAAGGTCATACGTGTTCCTGTAGACACACTGTGTTTTGTATAAAGGTTTGAAAGAAACCTTTTCTATCGGGGCCCCACTAAGCCATCTCATAACTTGTCTTCTGGTTAACGTTTTAGCTAAGCTTCCAAGCTTTAAACCTAGTTTATCTTCGTATTCTGTTGTCTCACACAACTCACATGAAAGCCTCTGAAAATACTTCATCAGCATGAAAAAGTTTGTGTCATAGAAAACTCGCAGTCTGTAGAAATACATAATTCATAGGTAAAGCCCACAGTCCTTGGAGGTGGATTCCAGGTGACCACGTTTTACCTCCATGATAACAATTACAAAGTTGAGTCCCGTTCTCCCACACCTCCTACAGCCTTCGGTGCTACAGAATGTCAGCGGCCATTTGGACTTGGTCTTCCTACTCTGGCAAAACTCCTCGTCAGGGGCACGTCTGGGGCTGTCTCTTGGCGTCCTCCTTAGAGATCCTCATGAAGACATGAATTCTAGCGTTGATACCAACAATTACCTCTCTTTATTTCCTGTTAAAGGAGGGGGGAACATCCTTCCCCTCTCTCTCTCCACTTCTTTCATTTTTATAAATATTTCTTTGGTTGTGAAACTTGATTCAAAGATTTCTGAAAACCTAAGCAAAATTCCTTTCTGGCCCAAGTCTACCCAAATCTGTCCACTCCCAAAATCCCTAGACAGTTCAAACACAATTTCCTAGAAGGGTTTACATTTTATTTTTATTACAAAACCAAAGTTTTATGTGTTGGATTTATGTGGCAATCATTGTTCTAATAATTCCGTATTTACTGATCTCTTGGTTGTTGGTGACACATAACACTTGCCCACTTAAGGCTTTGTTCTTTTTTCTATTTATGATGGATGATTTCAAACATATGTAACGTGAAGGGAAGAGCACGTCAAACCTCCATGCTCCCGCCCACAAATTTGAACGATTAGCTCCCCATTATCTTGAGGGGATCTTTCTGAATAAGTGATGGCAGCCAATAGAGTGCAGGTTCATGGGAAGGACTTAGGATTATCTCCCTCAATCCATTGTGGGTGCAGTTATCGTCTCCATTTTACACATAAGGAAATGGATGTCAGGACCACCAGGGCCCTGTTCACATGTGGCCTGCCCCCTCCCCCCAGCGGCCTGGCAGATTGAGGGGCCCATTTAGATCCCCTCTTCTTGCTTCCTGACGCTGTGGTCTGAGGCAGGTATCCTTAACCTGAGATTCAGTTTCCTTCTGTATAAAAGAGCATTTCCCCTTTGGGGTCCCACAAGGATTATGTGAAACAGTAGAATTTGCACAGCGCTAGGCACAGGAGGCCTTTCAAAGGAATAGAACTACTGCTATTCCCCTGTTGTCTGCCTTGAAAGCTGTTACCAGAGAAACTTGGAGCTTATGTGGGGAGGAAGGAGGCAGGGAGTTTGGGGACTATAAACACTTTGGGCTCCCTACACCAGAGCAAAGGCTGGGGGGGGGGGTTGGGTTGGGATGACGACAATTTAGAAGCTAGAGCCTGTGGAGCAGAGAGGACAGTGAGGACAGGTTTGCTTTCTTCCTCCAGCCCCCTTCTGTCCCAGCATTACTGGGACTAGCTCAACTTCATAGCCTTTCTAAATTATAAGCTTTGATGGCCTGATCTAGGACTCAAACCACCATGGGTAACTTTGTTTCTCTAGTGTCTGATTTAAGATGACCCTTTTAAAGTAGAATCAAGTTGAGGTTCCCTGTTAATTGTCAAAGTGGAGAAGTCACACCAGTAAAATCGAGTTGGGGACATAAGCCCCGACTTAGAAGGAACTGGAGTTGGGGAGGGAGGTAGTGTCTAGTTTCACCTCCCTCATCCTTCTATTTCCAGAGAGGTTCCTGCCTGAGCGCCCCTAGACACCCCTCACAGACACCACTGGGCTCCACCTCCAGGGGTAGAGTGGATTTCTCTTTTGGCTCAAAAGGTTTCTCCTCCAGCTCCAGCTAGGCCAGATAAACAATGATTGTGTTGTGTCAACAAAGCACTTAATTAAATTGAGGACAATATCAATTAGAATTCCTGGATAAGATTTGCTTCCAGATAATGGAAGGCCTGGAGCTAAAGTGCCCTGTGGTTCATTACTGAAAATCTAGAGAAGAATGAAGTGAGCACTTTTATGTAGGTGGAGAAACTGAGGCACAGAAAGCTTGGGGACTTAGCCAAAAAAAAAAAAAAAAAAAAAAAAAAAAAAAAAAAAAAAGCACCAAATTAGCCCTCACAGAGGTAAGGGCTAGAACTGCTGGATTTCTGTTTCTTAGACCAGGGCTTAGTACTAGTGAGCGAATTTCATAAACACTGAGGAGAATGCCAACAACTGTTATAGACTTGAGATACGAAAAGTAGGTGAAGGGCTTGGGCTAGAGTCTTGCTTGCCTAGTGTGCTTGAAATCCTGGGTTCAATCCTTACCACTGCAGAACCTGGCGTGGTGGCTGGCACCCGCCTGTAATCCCCGCTCAGCAAGCAGAGGTAAGAGAAGCAGAAACTCAAGTTCACCCTCAGCTATGAAGGGAATTCAAAGTCAGCTTGAGATATATGAGAGCCCATCTCCAAAAAAGGAAGGGCAGAAAAAAGTGCTGGGGACCAAAATTCTTAACAGAAGGGAAAAAGGAACCCTTTTAATGCCTAAAGGCCAACTGTTTCCATCCTGCCCACTGCTCCTAAAAAAATCCCATGCCCTACATGTTGCCAGGCACATGCATACACACATACATATACATTCATATACTTACATAAACATACATACACATGCATACACATACATACATTCATATATACATACACTTATATATACTCACATACACATACACTTACATACATACACTTACATGCATACATATACATACATACACATATACATACATAAACATACATACATATACATACAGTTACATATACATATATACATACACATACATTCACATACACATACACATACACTTACATATACTCACATACACATACACTTACATGCATACATATACATACATACACATATACATACATGCACTACATACATTCACATATGCATACATATACATATACTCACATATACATACACATACATACACATACACTTACATACATACACCCACACATTACAAAGCAGTGGGACCTCAGGTGGCAGCGATGAGTGGGATGGAGTCACATCCCAGTGAGGATGCTGGGCACACGGATGATGGATGGAAACAAGCAGTAGGCTGCAGACCCTTTGTCCCCTGGGAGACTGAGTTTGAGGTAAGATCTTGCTGATCCTTTGTGGCTTTCTGTGCATGAGACTGCTCTGCTCTCCCAAGCAGGGAGACCAGAACAGAGACAGGTAAGAGGAGCACTTGGGGGTGGCTGGGCGGAAGGTAGTTGGCAGTGTCTGCAGTGACAGCAGCCATCACAGACCTCTCCTTTGGAAGAATCCAATCACCAGGAGCCTGCAAAGTTCCTAGGACAACCCGGCCCCGCCCCTGTTCCTGGTGCTACTGAATTTTACCGTCCTAGGCTTCCAGTGGAAGAAACAACTAGGCCTTAGAAGGCAAAACTCAGGGAACTGACGGGTCAGGCTCTTTCAGGATTTAGTTGTGGGGAGGGAGGTTCAAATCCCAGCCCTTCTCCTCTACACCAAGTGACAGAATCACCCTTCCCCACCAAAGGTTCAAAGCTCCCAAAGCATAGGAGGCTAAGGCCATGGAGCCTTAGTGATCAGGATTCTTGCTTTTGTTTGCTCACAGGAGGGGACAAATGTCCCCGGTGCATATAGGCTTGATGGGACAACTTAAAGGTCTCCCAGGGTTTCAACTAAGGCATGTGCTCCCTCCTCCCACCCGTTAAGATAAAGGTGGGGTGTGTTCCCCAACACCCTTCAAGTCTTGGCTTTCCAGGCTCTCTCCCCCTCCTCCTGTTCTTTCCCCAAAGCTCAGCCTGCCCACAGGTTCCCAGAGAGTTTTGGCAACTGGCTCTTAGGCAGAACGGAGCTGTGAGCTGCGTGGGAGGTGAGGCGGTTAGACGGCCAGAGCGTTGCAGCCTTCTTAATGAGGGCCAGGAGCTCCTGTTGGAGCCATTAAGCGGCAGCTACAAAGGTGGGGAACCCCAATTAGAAAGGAGTGGGAGACATCAGGAGGAGGCCCCGCAGGACAGATCCTTGTCTTGGGTGACTCTGTGGGACTCGTGGGTGGAGCTGTAGCTGTTTGGATTCAGAGTGTCATTTTAAAGTGAGAGATCCCAAGGTCTGTTTGTAGAGCAGCGTGTGATGCTTCAAGGAATCTCAAGGGAGGAGGAGTCTATAGTTCAGATATTGCAACCCGAGAGTACTTAAAGAAATGATAAGCTATTTACTTAATTCTAACGCACATCCCCTTTCAGTTCAGCCCACGTGAGCCTGTGGACATTTGTATTCAGCCGAGCGCTCCCTTCTGTTGATAGCTCAACCGAATCGCATTGTGTTTACAGCAAGATAATAACCCTGGATTTTCCATGGCTCATTCTGTCAGAGTATAAGATTAGCTCTTGAATTCATTAACAGTCGTCTCCTTTTAAATGTCAGATAACTGTTTAAACGCCAAGCCCTTGCGCAATGTCTTCTGTGCAATTCAAATCAGCTTTACCAAATTAACTCGTTCGTCTTTATTGTTTCAGTTACTACAGAGAAAGTCTCCCAGGTATTTTTAGCAGAACCTCAAAATAGTCAAATATTTACAGCACAACTTAGGGAAGGGGGCTGGGTCAGTTGTGATTTTTTTCTCTGAAATTTGTCACCTTTCCGTCTGTTCTAAATCATTTCCGCCAAAGAGTGCACGTGAAAAACAAAACCGGCTTTGGGCTTCTGCTTCCTTCCAGCTCCACCCCCACCCCCACCCCTTTCCCTTCCTTCTGGGTTTTTTCTACTTCCTGGTTTTAGAGAGGGTGACCCTGGGTTTCTCTTTAGGCCCCGGGTGCTTGCTCCCAACATACCCTAGAGCTGCTAGTGCTCTCCCCTGCAAACACAAAGGATCAGAGTGGAGCCCCAAAGGCTGGAGCAGAGTGGGTCGGCAAAGCAAGAACTCCGCTTTCTTTTTTAAAGAGCCCCAGCCTGAGCTGGACCTCCAAAATAAGGAGACCGCGGACACACAGACAGCTTGCCGTGCTGACTGGGAAAGACTGGATCTGCTCCAAACCGGCAGTACCCCAACACCCACTGTGGGTTCCACTGTCACCTCCTCAGAGAGGTCCCCGCTGATTGCCCCAAGGCATATCACCGACTGCCCTGCATCAGTTGCCAGTCTATTACTATTACGATGTCTTCACGGATGAGTCACCAGCCAAAATCACCTGCTGACCCATGCTGGCTTGTCCAGCACAAGACAGCCACTATAAATACTCATCTGACCAACAGACACGAACCACCCAAGCCCATGGCCTGCTTTTCTGCGTCCAGCTCTCTGGCTTTTTCTCCCCTTTCTCCTCTCAGGATCAGCTTTATATGTTTAATTTTCTCTACTCCCAGCCTCTCTCTTACCATCACCCATTCGCTGAACCACTCAGACATTGTCATCTCCATCATCATCGCCATCAACAGGACTCGTGACAGCAGACCACCATGCTACAACTGATGGCTCCTACAGGACAGAGAGGAGCAGAGTGGTCAAGGAAACTCTTAGAGAAAAAAACCCAGGAGTCAAGGTGTGGAGGGAAAGGCCTTGACTACCGACTGTTTCAAGTTGGACTCCACATGGGAGTTGAAGTAATTGCAGCCATTGGACCTAGTCTTGGCCCTGCCCTTGCCCTTTTGCCCAACACAAACTCTCTTGTTGATAATGAAGAAATTTCTCTCAAATGTCGCTGATGTCCATCCCCATCCAGTCCTCCATGAAGGACCGTGGGGCTTGGTGGCTTGAATCCTGTCAGATCTAGCTCGAACCAAAAGCTTTCATTGGAGAAGAGAGGCAAGAGAAATCTCTGAAAAACTGAGCAGATATATGTCTGAATGACAAAAACTTAGATAAACATTTTTCCAGAAAAAAAATTTTTTTTCTTTAGGCATGTTTCAAAACAAAGGAAATGGATGTGGTTGTTCACTGGAATGGCAGCCACGTGTAAGGACTCACTGACTGTTAATTCCTCATAAATGCTCACAAGTAATATAAGTGCTATGGGAGGGATGGTTTATGGCTGCCAGGAGAGACAGACATCTGAGAGTTAGCCTCCTAGAAAATATGGAACTGATCAAATTCCCACCCAGGGTGATCTCATAGCACATTAATGTATGTGGCCCCAGCAAATTGGCACACACACCCCAAATAAATAACTCTTCTCTGTGCAAATGAGAGAGCAGTGCCTCAGGAGGTCAGACCTGTGGAGGTCAAGGAACATCTGCGAAGGGTGCTTCTTGTCCCCTCCCCATCTGCCGTGCGGTGGTCTGGACACATAGCTGCCTCCGGTGTTCGTCACTTCTCCAGTCCTTACTCTTCAGCTCAGTAAATTGTGCATTCTCCATCTCGGAGCCAGGCATTGCTGGGACCGGGGAACAAGACAGCCTTGGCTCCTACCCTCGAGGAGCTCACTGTCCCCCTGGTGCTGGTGCGGAAGAAACTGCACGGCCACCACAATCATTGCAGGCTGTAGCAGAGAGTGTTCAATCCTCTGGGAGTCCACAAGGATGCAGACAAACCAGACCTGAGGATGAGGAGGAATCAGAAGTGAATGGGGGTTCCCAACAGAGCCCAGCCTGTGAAGGCCCTGCTCCAGGAACAGCCTGTGTTGACGGCAGTCCTCAGCCCTTGGTTTTCCTATAGCAATGAAAACACTTCATGCCCTCGCCTAAAATCATGCCACCCCCTCCATCCTCAGCTGCCCCTCAGTGCCCTTCTGCTGCGTTTTCTTCAGATGGAGGATGAATCACACTCCGCATGGTCTCCATCTTTATTGTTTCTACCCTCTCCGCAGACTTCGGAGTGCTCTTCATGAGGGTGCAGATGTCGTCCTCACTGTCTCTCCTGTCTCTCCCTACTCTGCTGTGCATGAAAAAGACACCCAATAAGTATTTGTCAAATGACAGAAAGAAGCCAAATAGACCAGCACCAGGCAAGAAGAGGGCCTCGTAAACATTTTAAGATGGTTGGCCCCCCTTCATTCCAAGGGCAGTGGCCTTTGAGGAAGGGCATGGTCATTTTCCACTGAGATCACCCAGGTTGTAGTGGGAGGCATGGGCTGAAAGGCAGCTTCAGATCAAACTTTCGGTGCTCTGAAATGTGACACCATTTGCTCATTTTGGTGACCACAGAGAGGGTGGCCCAAGAGATCATAGAGCCCCTGGGGCCTCCCAGACTCCTTTCTTGGCCCACTCTTCCTTCCTCTCCTCCACATTTGTTCAAATCACTCTTCCTAGCACAGCAAGCACCCTCTTAGCTTGCACATAAGCCCAACTCTTGCCGCAATCTTATATACTGCAAGATAGACATGATGACCGTTCATGGGAGTTATGGGGATATTTTTTAAAATCACATCTTAAAAAGATATGGAGGTGCTAGCCTATCACCAACCCTGACACTTTTGGAGTGGTTGAGAGCTGCTTGGGCTACAGAGTGAGAGACTGTCACAAAAAGAAAAAAAAATGGTCTTAACTCTTCCAAATGCCATCTACATGGCTTCGGGCAAGTTGGTTTCCTGATCTGTGTGATGTGGGGGCAGCCAGACTTGCCTCCCAGGGTTGCTGGGAGTGGTAAATGAAATAATTACCACCCCGGGAAGGTCCATTGCCCCACGTCTCTGGATCCTATTAGCTAGTCTGATTGTTCTCTACATGTATGTATCCCCCGTGTCTTCTGCAGTAAAAAGAGATGTTGCTATTAGTGTTGCCATGATGAAAAAAATGCTTTTTATAAATATTAGGGGGTTTGGACCAGCTCTTGTTGCCTGTGTATCGTTCCTCTGAAAGTCGGGCTTTCTGCCTCTCACAGGGAGCCCCACAGTCCTTGGAGGCGGCAGCTCAGAAGACGGGAGAGCCTCAAAGTTGTATAAATAAAGGGCTGATATGTTCAAACGAAAAAGAATTTTACACACGCAAGCTGCACATCGACATGACGCCGTTCCTGAAGGTGATCTCACACTGAGAAGACAGGGGGTTTATAGACACATACACAGGAATGCTGGTTAATACACTTCTGCATGCTACAAAAACAGCTCAGAAGTCCCTCTGCGCTCTTACTTTATCAGAAAGGACAGAAAATAGGCAGGTTGTAGCAGATGAAGAAAGAACAAATTAGGACAGTAATCCCAGCCAGCCATCAGGGACAAACCAGTTGGGTGTCTGGTTTAGGTAGTGGGGGACAGTAGAACAGAGAGAAAAAGGATAACTTTGAACTGCCTCATAAAACAGGTAAATAGGGTTCATTTCATCTTGACTATAGCCAGCATAATTGCTACTGTTTGCCCCTATAACTTGGTAGAGTGATGTTCCTAAATACACTGGTTCTTGGGTTAATTATTTCAAAGTTAGCTGTGGATTCTCTCCTGGATATTGGCTCTGGTCTTCTGTTCTCTAACAGTTCACTGATCTCCCTTCTGGGTAAGGGCACTGAGCACTCCTGAGGTGAGGATGTCACGGGTCCTCCTTTGCTGTGCTCCCTCCCACTCCAGCATGTGGCAGAGCCCTGGCCCATGGATGGTGCTCCTCAGCTGCTCATACGTTAGCCCTCACTTTCATCCTGTAGCCCTTTAGTTGAAGGCCCTCTCCCAGCATCATCTTTGGGCTCTTCAGAGTATATGGAATTGAAAAATGCTACAGAGTCAAAGAAACTGACCCAGAACAGAATCAAGATGGGCGTGAAGAGCTTCAGATCTCCCATACGACCCTAGTAGACCCCATCCTAGACCCTTGGTGAGAAGTGACAAGGAAAGACAGACACAGGCGAGGACAAACACTTGAGACTCATAAGGACATGCTCTCTACTGCTGTCGGGACTGACAGGAACTGGGAATGTCATAAGGACCACTGTCCTAACCTCAACTAATCCAGAATCCTCAGACCATGCCTCTGTGGGCTTCCCTGAGCTCATTCTGCAAGGTGGGACCTTGACAAAGAGTCATGCAAATAGTTAATGGCATGTACATGCTCGGAATCTTAGCGATTGGGAAGCAGATGCAGGAGGATCGGGAATTCAACATCAGTTTCAGCTATGTAGGGAATCTGACGCCACCCTTGACCACATGAGACCCCATTTCCAAAACAAAAAAACCAGTAAGTTTACCCCAAATCTATTTATCTCTGTAGCTTTCCTTAAGCTTCATCCTAGTCTGCTGTATTGGAGGTAAGATGACTCCTGGCCTTTTCTCTTAGAGTCATTCCAGAACTAAAAGATCCAGCTTGGATCAGGTGTTCTAAAAGCCCTTGGCCCAGCCTGGATCCGCGGAATGACAGTGGGGAAAAGAAGCATATCTTACAGGGTACTTAAATCACAAGACAGGAAGGTGACTTCCGGACAAGAGAGGTTTGCTATAAGCATTAAAAAAAAAGTTTACCAAACTGTTAACTTATGTTAGTGAAATGATCCCTATTCTGTATTCTTTCAAGAAAGAATTTCTTCGTATAGCTCTGACTGCCCTGGAACTTGCTCTGTAGACCAGGCTGGCCTTGAATCTGGAGATCCACCTGGCCAACTCCAGAGTGCTGAGATTAAAAGTGTGTGCCCACCATGCCCAGCTTGACACGATCCCTTTTCTTCTAACAACAGTTTTGTGTTTGTCTTAGAGCTTAAAGAATTATGTCTCAGACCTTCTGAAGCAGTGATTTTATCACCATTGTCAATCTCTGTTTATCCATTTGTTCAGTTAATATTTTGAGTGCCTACTATGTGCTTGGCACCTTCTGAGTATCTAGGCTATGTCCGTGAACAAAATAGACTAAGACAGGCTGGGGATGTAGCTTAGTCAGAGAGAACTCGCCTAGCATGCACAAGGTTCTAGATTCCATCTCCAGCACAAGGGGAAAAAAAAAGGCCAAGATCCCTGCCCTATTCCAGGATAGTGCAGGGGAAAAAACACTAACCATAACAAATAAGCAAAGATGTAGTACGTCTATGGTGACCGTTGCTAAGGAAACAAAGTGAGAATGTGTGTATGGGGCAACTGAAAAGCACACCATTCAAAGTGGGGAATTCTGAAAGTCTAATTAATCTAGATGAGTGCAGAATGTGCCTATACTGCATGCTGACCTAAACGGTCTTTTGTGCTCCATCAAGAAGACAGAAGGAATAGACAGGAAGCGTCAACTCCACAGCTGCTGCAGCCTGATAGCAAGTAGAGCTCTCAAGCTCAAGGTGACTGAGTAAGAGGCAACCATTCCTGGAGTTAGAGCAGCCCCCACCTATACTAATTTTATTCACATAGGCAGGCACATCCCATGACCCAGAGAATCCCTGCCAGTGCCTGCTGCAGTCACGTCAGAGAATGCTGTGACTACAATGAGGGTAACAAGAAATAAGGCCTGGTTTAAGACTCTGTCCAAGGGGTTGGGGATTTAGCTCAGTGGTAGAGCGCTTGCCTAGCAAGCGCAAGGCCCTGGGTTCGGTCCTCAGCTCCGGAAAGTTCAAGATGCAACTAATGCATGAGGTTTGGATGATATTGCCAGGAAATACACTTAGGACGGCAACTGTTGGCTTCCCAAGAGAAAGAAGCAAGATCAGGATGAATGGTAATATTAAGGTGTCAAGCCAGTAGTTAGCAAGCCCCAGGTCTTCACTGATCCTGAGTGGCCTTCCAACATTCTGGGACACCATTTCCTCTCTGCAAAAGGGAGATGATAAAAACAGTCTCTCCACACCTGCTTCTCAACCATGAGGTGAGAATTACACAAAATAACAGTTTTATAAACATGTTCACGGCTGTAACAGACTCAGCCCAGGGGAACCAGGCTAAGCCAGGGTCCCTGCTAAGGCCAAGCCCCTGACCCATCGAACCTTGTTTAAACTTCCCACCTGCCTTTTCAGATCCCCCTCACTGGAAAAGCTGATGTTCACAGAGGCCCCCACAACATGGCTGACACACAGAGAACTAGGTCTCTCTATTCTGCTTCTGTGAAGAATTTAATTTCACATCTTTGCTCTAGCCTCAGAACCTGAGGAGCAGCAATTTGATAATGATTTCAAAAGCATCCACAAAATACTTTATGAATTTCATAAGTTAATTTTTTATTGTAAAAAAAAGAACAGGGTTTTTGTTTCATTTAACACTATTTGGGGTGTGTGTGTGTGTGTGTGTGTGTGTGTGTAGGGTAGAGGACAACTTTTCAGTCAGTTCTCGCCTTCCACCATGTGGATCCTGGGGATCATACTCAGATCTCCAGGCTTGGCAAAAAGTGACTTAACCGCTGATCGCTGACACTCGTCCCTTATTATTCCTATTCCTTCTTCTTAGGTTGGTTGGTTGGTTGGTTTGTTGGTTGTTTTTATGTAGCCCTGTCTGCCTGGCACTGTGGAGATCTGCCTGTCTCCCACATGATGGGATTGAAGCCACGCACCGCCACCCTGGCCCTTGGGACATTTTTGCTTGTACCATTGTTTGGCAATGCTGGAAGTCAGGGTCAGGTCTGTGGTGCGTGCTGAGCAAGTGTTTTATCACTGAGCTACACCCTGGTCCCTAGAGTCTTCGTAAAATGCCAGAAAAATTGGACTACTGTAGAGGTTGAAACTGTCAAACAAGAGATTAACTTTGGAGAGTTACTGGGTAGGAGCACTTGCTGCTGGATCTGAGTTTCCATCTCTAGCACGTTTTAAGAAAGTAGGGCAAGGTGTGTGTGTGTGTGTGTGTGTGTGTTAAATGCTTGCTATCATTAAGAAAGTGTTGAAAGAGCCAAGAGGTAGTGGTACACTCGGGAGGCAGAGACAGGTGGATCTCCACGAGTCCAAGGACAGCCTGGTCTACAGAGCAAGTTCTAGGATAGTTGGATACATAGAGAAGATAATCTGCATCTTGAGGGGGGGCAAGAGGTGTTGAACCCACTTGGTGGTTAACAACCATGTGTAATCCAATTCTAGGGTATCTGATGCTCTTTTCTGGCTCCTTTGGGCCCCCAAAATTAAAGATTCTGTGTTGGGGTATCAAATGTCTTGTTATACAGAATATCCAAATGTATTTTCCAAGTTGCACATCTGGGGAACTTTCTGTAGCATCTGTCTTCTGTTCATTTCTTAACAAGGTCTTTGGGCTGGAGAGATGGCTCAGAGGTTAAGAGCTCCAACTGCTCTTCCAGAGGTCCTGAGTTCAAATCCCAGCAACCACATGGTGGCTCACAACCATCTGTAATGGGATCTGATACCCTCTTCTGGTGTGTCTGAAGACAGCGACAGTGTACTCATACATAAAATAAATAAATAAATCTTAAAAAAAAAAAAACACAAGGTCTTTGGTAGTACAGGTTAACCTTGAACTACGTTGCTGAGGATGGCCTTAAATTTCTGATCCTCCTGCCTCCACCTCTCAAACGCTGGGACTTAAGTCCACCCTTAAGCTCTCTGTGTTACTTATTATCCTCACCTCTCTGACAGAGGGCCAGAGACAAGTGACAAGGCAAGTGGAGAAGGACAGAAGCCCCCTTCCTCCTTCTGTATCCCATGCTCCCCGTCTTGTGGTGCCCTAGAGAAGCCTAATGTTGGTTGGGCATTAAAGCACCATGCCCAGACAGAGCGCCCAGCCTGAGGGTGGAGGCCTAGGCTGCTAGAGGTTTTCCAAGATTAAGGAGTGGAAACTGAGGCTCGGGAGTCAGGTGGTTCCTGGTCTGTAAGTCACAAGGGTTGCAGCTAGGTCTTGAGAGTCAGCCTTGGACTCTACTGGCCTGTGTGTCACTGGGAACTGCCTCACACACTGTCCCAGAATTGCCTGGGAGTTTACAGTGTTTTCGATGCTAACCGCTTCCCACTCAGGCCTCGAATTCCCCAACACTGTCATGGCTCTTTCTAAATACAGGGCTAGCACCAGTTTGCTTAAAAACCCCTACCACAGCCACACAGACTATTCGTTGAAGTCTTTCCTGTCTCTGAAGTTGTATTTCTTCCACAAGTAGAAAAGTATAACAAATTCAGCTTTTCTAAAACTCTGAATTGTACATGCAAGATGTGGCCTCTAGCCAATTTACACCCGTCTGCCACTGCAGCCACCAGGCTCTACCCTAACAAACACAAGCTGCTCCCTCTGCTTGGAACTGCTCAGCCTTCCCACTCCTCCAAGACTTCACACTATGCCTACTGGTAAACAAACCTCCTGGCCTAATTTAGCTTCACCTCCCTTGAGGTCCTGAGGAAACCTGTTACAATCGATCACAACATTTACACTCTGTCTTACCACCCGTTTCTTATGAGGTTTCTTGAAAATTTTCCTACAAGAAAGTGAGTTTTTTACAAATAGATCCTCAACTTTCTGTTCCCAGTTCCCAACACGGTACTTGGCACATAGCAGATAAATGTCAAAAACTGTCATTTGCTGAAGGAACAGAAGACACACAAATGACTTAGCCAGCGTAACAGAGCTGGGATGTGAATTTTCATCTGTTTTGATCACTCAAGATGAGCATCTATAGTTCCAAAATGTGAAATCTGAAATGCTCCCAAATCAGAAAATTTTTGGATAATGGGAAAAAAAATGCCATAAATAGAAAAATTCTACATCTGAGCTCTATGAGAAATCCCAGTAAAAATGCACTTTAAAAATGTTGTGTAATGGGGTTGGGGATTTAGCTCAGTGGTAGAGCGCTTGCCTAGGAAGCGCAAGGCCCTGGGTTCGGTCCCCAGCGCCGAAAAAAAAGAACCAAAAAAAAAAAATGTTGTGTAAAATTATCCTCAGGCTGTGTGCATAAAACATATCTGAAACATAAATGAATTTTGTATGTACATTTGGGTCTCATTCCCAGGATAGTTCACTATTTGAATGCAAATATTCCAAAATCGGAAACGTGTGTGTGTGTGTGTGTGTGTGTGTGTGTGTGTGTGTCTGTGTCTGTGTATCTGTGTGTGTGTCTGTGTCTGTGTGTGTACTTGTTCTGATCACCCAGTTTAGTAATTTCATTTTTGTATTTTGTTGCTATTTGTCTGGGTTTTGTAACATTGAAGATCGAACTAGGGGCCTTGCATGCTAGATAAGGGCTCTACCACTGAACTGCACCCCAGCTCTTGGTTTGGAGTTTTTCAGACTGGGTCGCACCTGAAGTTGTGATGGTTAATCTCGAATGGCAACTTCATTGGATGGAGAAGAGCCTAGGAGATGCGTAAAGGTTACCACCAGTGTGTCTGTAAGGACGTGCCCAGGGAGGATTAACTAAAGTGGGAAAAGCCTGTCCTGAGACCATCCTTAGGCTGAGGGTCTGGATGAAATGAAAATGGGAAAGGCACGGGCCACTGAGAGCACAGGCACAGGATTCTGTCTGCCTGCTCCCTGGCCGCAGTGATGTGAACTGCTCTGCCCCATGCCTTTCTGCCACGGTGCACTGACTCATTGGAAACTGGAATGCCCCATCCTTTCCCCCTTTAAGTTGTCTCTCGTGGGTCTTTGTCACAGTAATGGAAATTTTGCACTGTTAAAACCTGGGAGGCCGACCTTCTCTGGGTTAGCCTCCTGTATTCGGGACTGGTTTTAGTCCAGTTCAAGTTTTGAATCTGAAGTGTGTGAAGAAGACTTTTATTTACTGGGGGTAGATGGGGATGGATGACGGCTTCACACACCCACTGTGCAGCTAAGGATAACATTGTATTACAGGCATGTGCCACCAAGCCTGGCCCTGTGTGTGCTCTCACTGACGTGTAAAATGCAATGCAGATAAAAAGAAAGCTGGATTTTCACGGAAATTGGGTGTGCGACTACATGTTGTTTGGAGTCGTGGTCTTAGATTTTTTTTTTTCTTTTTGGTTTGGTTTTTTTTAAGACAGGGTTTCTGTGAAGCTCTGGCTGTACCGGAACTCACTCTGTAGACCAGGCTGGCCTCACACTCAAACATCTGCCTGCCTCTGTGTCTCAGGTGCCACCACTGCCCAGTCACTCTCAGATTTGTTGGAGTTCTGTGTCAACTCAGTTACCTTGCTCTCCTTAAATTACCGTGATTACCAAATGCAGCTGATAGGCCATGTGAGCTATTTCCAAATTTCCAAATGAATGGCTCTAGGTACATGATTTTACATGTGTACTCATATGTTGTGCTTCTCAATATCTGAAAGAACTGAATTTAAAAAAAAATTTTTTTTTCCGGAGCTGGGGACTGAACTCAGGGCCTTGCACTTGCTAGGCAAGTGCTCTACCACTAAGCTAAATCCCCAACCCAAGAACTGAATTTTAAAGTAAGTTGGTTTCTCTAATAAGAATTCAGTTGAAGAGTTTCCAGATCACTGACTCTCCCGGCCTCCATTTCCCCATCTCAAAAATAGGAAGAATATTCCTCACCCCTGCGGGAATAGGGATGCATGTTGTTGAGACCAGCCATTTTTCTGCTTTCAAATTCTTCCAATACAGGAAGCTCGTTTCTCTCTTTCCAGCCAATTTCCTGTTAGATTGAAAGGCATTATAAACAAGGAGGCAAAAACATATATTTTTTTTTGTTTTCTAACTCAGTGGTTTACAGTGACTAAGGAAGGGTTTTGTACAGTGTTTGGTTTGGTATGGGTTTTTCCATGTTTGGGTGGCTTTTGGTTTTTTTGTTTGTTTTGTTTTGTTTTTGCTGCTGCTGTTGTTGTTGTTGTTTAGCCTTTCTCTTATTTCTCTGATTTGACAAACACTTGCTAACACTGCGACCCTGTAATACAGTTCCTCATGTTGTGGTGACCTACTTCATAACTGTAATTTGCCACTGTTATGAATTGTAATGTAAATATCTGTGTTTTTCGATAGTCTTAGGCAAATGACCCTGTGAAAGTGCTGTTCAACTCCCCAAAGGGGTCAAAGCCCACAGGTTGAGAACCACTGCCTTAGCAGATGATAAACTTTCTCTTCCCGACGTGGGCAATTTAATAACAAGTGAACTGTTGCCCACTAAAGGGTGGGACTATTGGACGGACTTCCACGGCCCACAACATTCAGGCTCAATCCAGCTGTGCAACCATGGGCTTTTTCACTGGCACCCAAGTTCACGAAATAATGACTCAAAGACTGAATTATTATTTGCCTAAGGCAAAAGCTTTGGGTCATTCCCAACTCGGTTATCCTGTTTGTTCTATTCTAAGTCCCGCCATGTCGTTGGTTACCTCTCCTCAGTTTCAGGCGACTGTCCTCCTCAGAGATTGGGAGGAAGCTCTCTGGTGTCTGCCTCCTTCCCAGAATCCCAATCTTTCTTCTGAAATGTCCCACCTTCTAATCCCGCTTCAGCTCATTGGCCATCAGCTTTTTATTGACAGGTAATGCTTCCATTCAGTGCACAGAGATTTTTCTCTACACAGCTCTATCACTGAGACACAATCTCATGACAGGCTGGAGCAGAGGCGGGGATCAGCCTCATTTAACAGCACGAGCTCTCCCCGTCCTCGCCAACTCCATGGCTTTTTGGTTGCTAAGGGGCGGCCCTTCAGCTGCTAGAGGACAGGGTTTGCACGATGGAGAAGGATGCCTTAAAACCTACTATCCGGGGCTGGAGAGATGGCTCAGCAGTTAAGAGCCCCGACTGCTCTTCCAGAGGTCCTGAGTTCAATTCCCAGCAACCACATGGTGGCTCACAACCATCTGTAAGGAGATCTGATGCCCTCTTCTGGTGTATCGGAAGACATTAATAAATGAATAAATCTTTAAAAAAAAAAGGGGGGCTGGAGAGTTGGCTCAGCGGTTAAGAGCATTGACTGCTCTTCCAAAGGTCCTGAGTTCAATTCCCAGCAACCACATGGTGGCTCACAACCATCTATAATGAGATCTGGGGTCATCTTCTGGCCTGCAGGCACACATGCAGACAGAAAGCTGTATGGATGTACATAATAAATTAAAAAAAAAAAAAAAAACCTACTATCCCACAGAGTCCTGCTTTCTTGTTTGGTTAGTTTGGATTTCTTTAACTCTTCAAATGATTCTCGTGAGCAGCAGCTGAGATTAGACAGCTCTGTGAGATCATTCATGTGACTCAAGGAAAGAGGGAAAAGGGTATCAAATGGGAGAGCAAACTCAACCCAAGCTGACCCTTTGGCGTCCCTGCCTTTCCTCAGTGGTATCTATTTGTTCTCAAGGTAAAGGATGAAATCCTTACCCTGCCTTGGAGGCTGTGACTCCTCCCCAACCTTCCCTTCTCTCGGCCTTTACTCGCTCTCCAGAACTCTCGGCCTTTACTCGCTCTCCAGAACTCTTGTGTCAAGTCCCCAGAGGGGCTCCGCATCCTCCCAGCAGCTGGCCTTAGCTGTGCCATCCTTTGCCCCTTCACATCACAATGGTGCCAGGCCTTGCACACTGCACATTAAATAAGGCAAGGCTGCATCAAGATCAGTGGGACTAAAGCTCCCACAGTGTTATGCACTGCCTGGCCCTCCTGGCTCCATAGAGCTGGTCTTTGCACACTTATGCTGAAAGGGGTTGTCAAAGAAGACCGGCTAGGGGTGGAGCTCTGCCGCAGAGCACTTGCCTGACATGGGAAGACACCCTGATTACAATCCCCAGCACTGGACAGTGGTGCTTCAGGCCTTTAATCCCAGCACTCTGGAGAAAGAGGCCGGAGGATCTCTGTGAGTTCAAAACCAGCCTGATCTACACAGTGAGTTCCAGGATAGCCAGGGCTACATAATGACACCCAGTTTCAAAAATCCAGTAGTAGTAGTAGTAGTAGTAGTAGTAGTAGTAGTAGTAGTAACAACAACAACAACCATCATCATCATCGCCGTTGTCCCCAGCACCACTAAGAAAAAAGGAGGTGGGAAGACAACTAAGGACGCTCTGGTCCACTTTACCCGAAGGGTATAAACAGAGGGGAGTTTGCACTTCTTTTGTCTCATTCTTCTTTTGTGTGTAAACCCAACAGGAACGTGGAGATGAACTTGCCTATCGTGAAGAAGCAGGAGGACCCCACAGAGGAAACGTGGAAGGCAGCCAAGGTAGTGTCAGCTGGTGATTTGGGTATCTATCACTGTGGCTGCCCAGATAGAGCTGGTGCTATCCGATCTATGATCAGAGAATCTTTCCAATTCCCTTCAGATGGTGCACTGGAGGTTAAAAGCAGAGTCCTCTGACTGTCGCAGGCAAATGTGAGAGACACGCTTTCTGTTCTTCCACTATCTAAAGATTTCTTCCCGCTGGAGACTGCGGACTGATAGTAGGGACTTGAGGGCGTGCACAACCTCAACCCCACCCCAAGCATCTGCACTTCTCTGTCTCCTGCTTTCATGGAGGTGTGCACATGCTGGTGAGGAGGCTGGAGTTCTGTGCCTACAGACATGCTAGCTTGAGGAAGCAGGACCTTTCTATTGTCTTTAGAGACCTAGCTGCTATCATCCAGAGCTGGCGAGAATGTCTTGATACACCTTGCACAGAGGCACAGGCCTTTAATCCTAGCACTTAGGAGATAGAGACAGATCTCTGGGAGTTCAAGGCCAGCCTGGTCTACTTAATGCTAGAACAGCCAGCACCACAGAGAGCTCCTTTTTCAAACAGTATGCCTTGGTGGTAGCTATATTTGACTGTGACGGGTGGTGGTAGCTCTCTGAAATACTGAGCCTGGAACCACTGGGTGTGGGGCACACAGTTCACAGCTCAGAGACTGAGTTAGGCTCTAAGCTCTTGTGGGCACCTGGGCACATTACTATCTGTAGTCAACTGGGGCTCTGGCTGTTCTTTATTCTTATTGCTTCTTGGTTTGGTTTGGTTTGATTTGGTTTTAGTTTTGCTTGTGTGTTTTGAGACAGTCTCAATGTATGACTTTGGCTATCCTGGAACTCACAAACATTCCCCTGCCCCTGCCCCTGCCCCTGCTCCTGCCTCATACTGGCATCAAAGGCGGGTGCCATTACGCCATAATCCTCATTGCTTCTTGGAGAAGTGGAAGTGGAAACCGCTTACATTTCTAAGAGTGGGTTCCAGGCCCGACAGAAGCCATGCGCTTAGTGTTGCTATACAAACATGTGCAGCAGAGGGAGCACACGGGAGAGAACGCCAGCCTGGGCTCTGAAACCTAAACCATGTGAGGCACAGAGGGGCGCTTTCTCTCTTACCTGGTCCCTTAAAGTCACAAGCGAGTGCACTGCCCGGGCAGACAGCTGCAGGTCTGTGCTACTAAACTGAACTTAAACTATGTAACGGGGTACACACCTTCACCTCTCAAGCATGGCACACCAGGGGCCGCTAACAGAACTCTGCTCTCTAAGCCGTGATTAGGGATGAAAAAAAAAATGAAGCCCCTTAATGAACACCAGTCTCACTTTGGCGTGACAGCAAACTAACATCTACCCTCTTGTGGTTGCTACCAAACTGTGAAACAGCATTGACTCTGTCTCCTTAAGAGGAAGGTTTCGATCTTCCACTATTTCTTTCCATTGACGTCCTACTCAAAAATAATTTTATACCGATTTATTATTTCTAAAGATGTATTAATTTTTATTTTCCGTGAATGGGTGTTATACTGGCATGTATGTCTGTGTACCATGTGCATGCTGTGCCTTGAGGAGGCCAACAGAGGGTGTCAGATCCCCTGAAATTGTACTTACAGACAGTTGTGAGCCACCATGTGGTTGCTGGAAATAGAACCCGGGACCTCTGGAAAAGGAGCCAATGCTCCTAATCCCTGAGCCATCCCTCCACCCCATACTGATATTTAATGGTGTCATTCTTTGTGGGTATCTGACAAGAATATATTATGGTAGTATGAGGCCTAGGTTGGTCAAGATTTTAAGCGAGGATTCTTCTAACATGAGCCCTGTCACCCCTATCCTCAAAGCTGGGTGACACTAGCCAGGAGAATGTACCCTGACCTTCAGACTGTCCCTATTGTAAATCACTGATCCAGAATGTGAGCCCTGACAGCTCCAGCGTCTCGGCCAAGTGCAGCGGAGGGTTTAGGCAGCACAGAACAAGCTAAGCAGTGACTGAGTCCATCAAAACAGATTTCCTGTCTCATGACGCCAGGGCAGGCTCTGGCCAAGTCCTCGGAGGTTAGCCAGACATTTTCAATGCAACGAAATGCCACTGCTGAAAGTCACAAGAGGCCTTCGCCTGTCTCAAAGACAAATGCTAATTTTTAGAAAGGCTTTCCGGTCCTGGAAGGCAAGAAGGAAATACCAAGGAAGTGCTTTTAGCTGTTTAAAGAACAATTCTCCCCTTTGGTCTTAATGGTCATGCCGTTTTTTCCTACTTTCAATTCAGTAGTGACCTGCATGGTTTATTCTAAGGAGTGAGCCAGAGCCTGGGGATACAACTCAGTGTTAGAGCATTGTCTGGAATGTGCGAGGCCCTGGGTTCAATCGCCAGTATTACATATATTACACATACATACATAAGTACATTTTTTAAAAATATGAGTGAGCTAGTGAGAGGACTTAGAATTTTCTTGCAAGTTTCCACAAGATAAGGTCCACCAACAATCTCCAAATCTGGGCAGACTGGGAAAATGGCTCTTTTCACAAAGTCCAAAGAAAGGATAAAAGGTCAATTCTAGTTACTTCCTAGACCAATGGTTCTGAAAGATTAGTGCACTTCAGAAGCACCTGCAAGTTTTGTTTTAAGACAGGGTTTCTCTGTGTAGCCCCGGCCATCTTGAAACTCACTCAGGTAGACCAGAGATCCACCTGCCTCTGCCTCCTGAGTTGGGATTAAAGATGTGTGCCCCCACCGCGCCCGCCCACAGCCCAGCATCACCTGGAAGGTTTCTGGTGGCCCTTGCCTGAATTCTGGCAGTTGGAAGGCAGTGTGCAAATTCAAGGCCAGCCTGGGCTATAGACAGACCCTGCTTCCAAAATTAAACAAAGAGGGTTAGAGAGATGGCTCCATAATCCGGAGAGCTCTCTGCTCATAAGTTCAATTTCAAGCACTCACATCAGGTGCTAAATGACTGTCTGTAACTCTGGCTCCAGCATATCTGTCACCCTCTTCTGGCCACCAGAAGTACCCACACATACACAGCATACATTTACAGACACATGTATATACACATAAATAAAAACAAATCTTTAAAAATGTTTTAATTAAAGGAGACAAAACAAGCAGAACCAACAATGGTGGAAAAAAAGATTTCTGGGCTCCTCTGGAACATTTTTAGCTTTGTTTGGACCTGGACAGAGGCCTGGCAATACGGATTTTTAGTGAATTTCTCACTTGATGCTGGAGGCCCAGGGACCACACTCTCGAGCCACAGTCCTGAAACCTGTTTCCAGTATTATTTCTCTGAGTTTTCCAGGGTCTTTCTTAATCTGTTCTTTTAAAAGATAATAGGATTTAGGGAAGGAATTAGTGAGCAGGCAGTATTTAGAATATGCTTGGAATACCTGTCTGAGGGGGCTGAGGCCAAGGCTTAGTCAGTACACTGAGGCAAACACCAAGCAGAGGATCCCATCCCCAGCACCTCACAAACTGGGTGTGGTGGACTTATCTATAATCCCAGTACTCAAGAGGTGGAACCAGGAAGATTGGACCTTCACGGTCATGCTGGCTATGAAAAGAGTTCGAAGCCAGCCCTGGACACATCTCCAAAAGACAATAAAAAAAGGAATGCCTGTCATAGATCAAATGCTCACCAACAGTTGGCCATGAGTCCATTGTTTAAGTTTTAACATCGTGTGTGTGTGTGTGTGTGTGTGTGTGTGTGTGTGTGTGTGTGTGTACATCTGGGTTAGATATATATATCTGATGCAGGTACCCGTGGGAGCTGAGCTGAATCAGGTCCCCCTAGACTTACAGATGTAAGCAGGTGTGAACCATCCAAAATGGGTGCTGGGACTCAAACTCAGATCTTCTATAAAACCGTTAGCACTTTTAACTGCGGATGGGGCAATCTCTCCAGATCCATTCTGTCTTGTCAAAGCCTTGATTATATAGCCATAATTTGCATCCTGTCAGATGCTTGCAAAATTATTTCTTTCCTTTTAAGCACTCGGACACTTGTTCTTTGATGGACTTATTTACTTTTCTGTGGCAATCCTTCTTTAGCTGAAGTCCAGACATCACTGTGATTAAGAACACTTACTTCCTGGGTTCGAATCCCCACTCTACCACTTACTAGCTATGTAGCCTTGAGGAAATTACTGAATTTCTCTGGACATCTTCCCTGGGGTGGTTGTGATAAAGGAGTTGATTGGACAGGCCTAGACAAGTAGCTGTCCCAGATGGTCTTCAAGATGTGCTATTAGCAACTTTCTTTGATCTGTATATTTTAGGGTCTTGAGATCTAGGCTGGCTTCAAACTCACTGTGCAGCTAAGGATGACTTTGAACTCCCTGTTACTTCTGCCTCCCAAATGCTGAGATTATCGGCCTGTGCCATCATGCCCAGCAATCTATTTAAAAATAAGCAGAAAAGACATCTTTAATTATATAGTCATAATTGGTATTAATACCTTATCAAGAGAGCCTTGGGCTAACATGATAACTACTTTCCAAGCCAGTCTCCATTACAAGACACTTGGTATTAAGGACTCAATTAATCCTCTGCCTTGGTCCTTTAGATGAAGACCTGACAAGGGTGGGGATCCTGAGATGAACCAGGAAGCCTCTATGTTCTGTACAGTGGCACAATATCACTCCTTGAGAGCCAGGTGTAGCAGTCCCAGGTGTGGCTACATATATGGCTACCCTGATCTATATAGTGAGAGACTCTCTCTGAAGAAACAAAAGCATTCCTTAAAATGTGGTAGAATGGGGTTAGGGATTTAGCTCAGTGGTAGAGCGCTTGCCTAGCAAGTGCAAGGCCCTGGGTTCAGTCCTCAACTCCAGAAAAAAAAAAAAAAAAGAATAAAAAAATGTGGTAGAATGCTTTAAGATTTATGCTACGCAACAAGCTTGGGCCCTCGTGCTCACGAGGCAAAGCCTCCATCACTCCTACCTCCCCAACCTTGCCCTAAGGTAGTCTGAGAAAGTTCTCAGCTCCTTGCTGAAGGACCAGCCTAGAATAGTAATGGGGAGGGGGAACCTCAGAAAACAGTGAGCCACTTCTACAACTCTATTCAGGAAGAGAAGGCCCAGGACCTGCTGCCTCACCAAGAGAAATGTGGGGGACTGGAGAGATGGCTCAGTGGTTAAAAGCACTGGCTGCTCTTCCGGAGTGCCTGGGCTCAATTCCTGGCACCCATGTGGTAGCTCGCAACCACCTGTAACTCCAGTTCTCGGGATCCAATGGCCTCCTCTGGCTTCTACAGGTACCAAGCACACACCGGGTGCACAGTCAAGCATGCAGGCAAAACACTGTACACATAAAATCATAATAGGAAAGAGGGATGTGCCGTCTTGTCCTGCTGTTCTAACAAAGACAAAACATAAGCAGGATGGAAGGGTCCTTCATTTCTGCCTTGATAACAGAGCTGAGCTGGCAGGCAGGTAGGGGCAAGGAGCTCCACACAAGGCTTCCAGAGCCCCGGGTTCCTTTTCAGAACTTAGGAATTGGTTCCCCGTGTGGTCACCCTTACACATGGAGTACTAATTCAGCGTGTTCCTCACTCCACAGGGCAGTGGAGGAGGGGTTGGTCGGTCGGTGTTGGGCGCACCACAACCTTTAAAAAACTGTGCTATTTGTGTACTTACTTATTGGGGGAGGCATGGCACATGGCACAGCATGTGTCCAAGTCAGAGGACAACCTGCAGGAGTCATTCTCTCCTTCACCACGTGGGGTCCAGGGATTGAGCCCAAACTGCCAGGCAAATCCCTGTCTTTCTTAGGATTACTATTGTAATAAATACCAAGACCAAGTCCCTGGACCCACCTACAGAAGCTGGGAAAGCCAGGGTCCTGCGGCTGAACCGAGCTAAACACAGGGGGGCGCCGCTACCCACAGGCAGAAGCAGGCATGCATACAGCGGGTCAGGTTATGTTCCTGTCCTGTAGAGGCCACATTCCCACCTCTTAGACTCATAGTCACTCTTCCTCTCATGTCATTCTTTATCTCAGTGTGTTTTCTCTCTCCACCACAAACACTAGGCTCTAGCTGCACACGCTGGGGCTTCCCTAAGAGGGACTAAGATGCTCCTGCTTCCTCCATCGGACTTTGTGGTATCAAAGTATAAGAAAGCAACATTTAATGCATTTGTGAATTGTGAGGATCTGGCGGTCTGCTTTCCATTGACCCTAGCAAGAGCTGTCTGGGGAGCTAGGCTCTCTACTTAAAGTAAGCCCTATATTAGGTAGCATCCCAAGCTGTCTGTTTCCCGGTTCACTTCAAGTCACTTGCCGCCTCCACTTTGCGGGGAGGCCTGAAATCTAACTCAGGTTCACACGTATGTGTTGGATAACCACTAGGTACCACCTTGGAGTCTATGACTTATGTGTGTGCTTGAAGGCAAGGCTACCTCCAAGACCTTGCATACATCCCACAAATGAGTGAAGGAAAGAACCAGATGAATGGAGGAATATGCTGTTCTTAGGAAATTCATGACAACAATGGCAAGATCCATACCTACCCTCGGGAGCTTACAGTGAAGATTGCAGTGTTGAGCACCACAGACTTCCCAATAAAGAAACAGGGCCGGCAGGAATAGCAGAGACCATAGATCTACAACTGGGGGGACCCAATGGCCACCAGTCAGCACATTCATCTCCACCATAGTCAAAGAAGCATCCATCAGGGTGAGGAACACAACAGGGTGGAGAGCACAACAGGGTGGGTAATGCTGGCCTGTCAGCAGCTTCTAGATAGCTGATAGCCTGCCCACTGGCTCTGGTAACTGTTCTCAGGCTGTCTAGGGCATAAGTAGGTACATCATATGTATACACAAGGTCTAGACCAAATGTTTCTGTGAAGTCCCCCTGTCTGGACTTCCTCTGAGAACTTGTTAAAGATGCAGATGCTGAGCTGAGCTCTCCCTCAAGACACACACACACACACACACACACACACACACACACACACACACAATTCCAAACAGACAATTAGAATGAGGAGACTCTCAGGGTTATCTCTTTGTTTTGTTTGGTGCTGAAGACTAAACCCAAGGTCTTGCACATGCAAGGCTACCAATGAGCAAAATCTCCATCCTCAGCACAGAGCTCAGGCCCCTTCCGCCACCCCTGCAGGACTGTATTTTTTTCCTTTGAGAAACAAAGCAGCATGGGTCATTAGGAGAGCGGACCCAAGGACAGGCCTGTCACTGGTGAAGGCAACTGTCCTCAGTGCACAGGGCTACAGCTCCTGACAAAAAGACAAGTCCCCATGGGAGCTTCAAGACCCCAGGCAGGGAGGGGTCTCCCTGAAGGCTGGCTCTCTCCAGAGTCCTGTCCTCAGCTCTTTTTCCCCCCTCTTTGAGTGGCCCACCATGCTGCTACATGCTGGGACCACCCATGGATGCCATGCAGGTGGGCCTAGGAGATTGGAGAGAAGGTGAGAGGCAGATGAGCCACTAGGACAAATCAGACTTTTAAATTTACACACTTTTTGGGGGGTCTGTTTGCCACACCATCACTGGAAGAGCATGTCTGGTATTTTGTGTGTATCTGTCTTGTTTTAGCCTCATCATAACTATAATATCTAAAATTTTATCCCTGCTTCAAAGGGTGAGAAAATGAGGCTCTGTGAGGTGCTCTCAAACCAGGAAGGGGAGGAGCTGAAATAAAAGCACACGACACAGTTTTCTACCAGGCTCTTGAGTCTTAAAGCATTGAATCATCTGTGTGCTCTAAAGAGAAAGAATGGCAGTCAGGACACACACACACACACACACACACACACACACACACACACACGCACATTACATGCACATAGAAAATGTAATGTTGGGGTTGGGGATTTAGCTCAGTGGTAGAGCACTTGCCTAGGAAGCACAAGGCCCTGGGTTCGATCCCCAGCTCTGAAAAAAAAGAACCAAAGAAAAAAAAAAGAAAATGTAATTTTTTTTCTAACCCCAGCATGACTCGTGGAGATTGTTTAGAATCCCTGGAGATTCTTTTCTGTTGCAAGTTAAGGGAGCTGGGGCTGTCAGGTCAGAGTTCTACAGTCCCTGCTAATTAATAAAGCCATGGTCTCTGGAGCTTGTGGGCATCTAGTTCAGTTCTGAGGGCTTTTCTGGACACAGCTCTGGCTTCCAAGAGCAAATGGCAGAGAGGGAGCAAGAGCCATGGTGGCAAGGCTGCGGTAGTGGGAGAGGCTGGGGGAGGGCAGGGAATGGCCAGGCTCCTACTCAGCTATGAAGGTGAAAAGTGTGTGCTTGGGAGCCAGGGTGACTTGAGAGGCTGGAAGGTGGTGGCACCATGCAAGAGCAGTTTCATGAAGAAACACCAGACTCCTGCTCCCGGTTGCTCCCTGTGGGATCTGCACAGACACACATTGCTAGATTCTGGACTCAGAAGATCCTAGATGAATGACACATCCCCTACAGCATTCTACTTCATTCTGGGAGCCAGGGCGCAGAACACCCTTATAAATGCATCTGCACACTCCCACTTGGAGTGCAGAACCAAAAATTTCCCCAGAACACAGCTGTCGCCTTCAAGTCTGAAAACATCTTCACCCTCTAGAAAAGAACACTCATTTCTCACAAAGAACCTACATTTGTCAAAACAAACAGCAGATGAAACTGGAAATAAAGACGGCATAAGAAAAGAAAACCACCAGGCATGATGGTGCATGTACCATCTCACCACATCAGAGCTGAGGCAAGAGGGTCTCCGAGGTCAAGGCTAGCCTGGGCTGCATGGCAAAACACTATCTCAAAAACTGGAGCGGAAGGAAGGCTGGCCAGTTCTATGATCAAAAATGTGTAATTCCTAAGACAGTAGTTAGGTTGAATCCTTACACTTAAACTGTAAAGATAATAATAATAATAATAATAATAATAATAATAATAATAATAATAGTCCATTAACTTAAATCAGTTTATCATAGGAATTCAAAATAGCTGGCTTTGGGTAAAGCCAGTGGGGGTGTAGCTCAGTGGGGAAGTGCTTGCCCAACTGATGTGAAGTACTGGGACCAACATCCAGCACTATAAAAATAAATAAATATGTACATAAAATAATAATAAGCTCTGGCTATCCTGAAACTCCCTTGGGAGGCCAGGCTGGCCTCGAACTCACAGAAATCTACCTGTCTCAAAAGACAGCCTAAGCTACACAAAGAAATCCTGTCTTTAAAAAATAAAATTGATAGGTGATAGATAAGATAGATAGACAGACAGACAGGCAGACAGACATAAAATAAAATAAAAAGGCAAGATAGGAATAGGAGAAGAGACTTTCTGATCCAGATAAGTACATGTATAAGAGCTCTCCTGTAACCGTGAAGCATCACGACTGAGTAAAACTTCAGAAGCCATCTCTCTAGAAATAGGTCCAGCATACAGACACCCTCTGTCACTGCTTCTGCCCACATGTTTACTGCGCTCATCAGCATCGTAAAGGAAAGAGGCAAGGGATGACCAGAAGGAGGAAATAGTGAGTGGACCGGAAGGAAGAGATGGTGAGTGGACCGGAAGTAGGAGATAGTGAGCGGACCGGAAAGAGGTGATGGTGAGCGGACCGGAAGGAGGAGATGGTGAGCGACCGGAAAGAGGAGATGATTCTCAGTACTCCAGATGATGTTATCTCATAGGACTGTGCTGGTGTTCGTTAGTTTTGTGTCAGAGATAAAAATTCGAGCTTTAGTTTGTATTCAGTTGCAGGGGGTTCGATCCTTGGTCACGTCTCTTGCTTTGGGCTGCAGAAAGCAGAACATCGGGGCAGAGAGTATGAAGCAGAGTGGGAAGTAGACAGAGAAAAGAAGGAACAGGGGTCTCAATGTCTACTTCAAAGACACCCTGTCTTTCTTCCTCTAGGCGCAAATCCTAAAGGTACCACTACCTCCTAATATCAGCACAGGCTGGTGACCAAGCTTTTTTAGCACACAACTCATGAGAGGCATCAGCTATCCAAATCCTAACAGACAAGTCATTAAAAACAAATGGACAGATTACTATACACAGATTTTAAAAATCAACTGGGTAGTCTTTAAAGACACAAAATGTAAGTGAATTAATTTTCCCTTTTTTTGTTGTTGTTACTGTTGTTTGTGTTTTGCTGTTTCTTTGAGACGGGGTCTCATGTTGCCCAGGCCAAATTGGAACTCACCATGTAGAGGAAGATGACCTTGCCTCCTGCCTCTGCTTCCCAAGATCTGGGATTATAGGTGTGTGTCACCAGGATGGATGTCGTAGGGTTTCTGTTGCTGCAACAAAATGCCATGACCAAAAAGCAAGTCGGGGAGGAAAGGGTTTATTTGGCCTACACTTCCATGTCGCTGTTCATCATGGAAAAAAGTCAGGACAGGAACTCAAAAAGGACAGGAACCTGGAGGCAGAATCTGATACAGAGGCCATGGAGCCCTGCTTACTGGCTTGGGTCACATGGCTTGCTCAGCCTGCTTTCTTACAGAACACAGGGCCTCCAGCCCAAGGATGACTCCACCCACAATGGGGTGGGCCCTTCCCCTGATCACTAACCAAGGAAAGGCTGTGATCTTTTTTTTTTTTTTTCTTTTCTTTTTTTTTCGGAGCTGGGGACCGAACCCAGGGCCTTGCGCTTGCTTCTACCACTGAGCTAAATCCCCAACCCCAAGGCTGTGATCTTATGGAGATATTTTCTCAACTGAGGTTCCTTCCTTTTAGATAACTATAGCTTGTGTCAAGTTGACATAAAGCTAACCAAGACAATAGGCATAAGTTGAATTTAAGACTAATCATTGTTATGGAAAACCCTAAGTGTATACAAAGGCACCAGAACAGTACAGAGAGCAGTGCCCCCATTGGAGAATAGCTCAGAGAAGCAACACTCTCATTGGCTAGCATTCTCCATATAACACCAACTCCATCCTCTCTAATCACTTCCAGGTTTATATTGTTTAACCCATGTATACCCACACAGTTCTAAAAAACAAGAAAGGATTCTTGGCATAACTGTGAAGCCATTTCTCTTGGCTAGTTTCATATCAGCTGACACAAGCTATAATCACCAGAGAGGAGGGATGTAAATGGCATTTTTTTTTTTTTTTGGTTCTTTTTTTGGAGCTAGGGACACAACCCAGGGCCTTGCACTTGCTAGGCAACCGCTCTACCCCTGAGCTAAATCCCCAACCCCTTTAGCTAAATCCCCAACCCCGTAAATGGCATTTTTAAATGTTATTTAATAACTACTAGTTATTAATATGACCTGGCCACCTTAGCACAATTATACCTAATCTATTTTTCTATACAATAGACTGCTAGCTCCCCAGCTGTGCTCCCCAAGTACTTGCTGTTTGAATCTTGCCTGGGTTATTTTTGCTCCGTCAGGGAACATGTTGTTTGTCCATGTGCTCCTGGTCCATCTCATCCAATGGAGACCTCCTCTTCTCTCTTTCTTTCTCCTTCTCCTCCATTCTCTTCCTCCTTCCTCCTCCTGTCTCCTCATGGTCCCTACTTGAGACCCTCAGTCCAGTAACCAAAACCACCTACCTCTGTTCTCCCCAGTAATTAACTGAGGTCCCTTATATTTAACCAATAGCTTTAACTTAGGGAGCAAGGTTTACAAGGAACACATGTGAGAATCTGTTCACCAGTGGCAACCAGATCTTGGGGTTTAGAGTTTGTATACACAGTACCAGAGCAACTCTCAACAGAAGACGCCTCCATAAGGTTCCAACGACAGGCAAGCCTACAGGGTATTTTCTTAATTGGTGATTGATGGGAGAGGGCCCAGCTCGTTGTGGGTGGTGCCGTCGCTGGGCTGGTGGTCCTGGGTTCTATAAGAAAGCTGGTTGAGTAAACCATGGGGAGCAAGTCAATAAAAGCCCCCTTCCATGGCTTCTGCATCAGCTCCTGCCTCCAGGTTCCTGCTCTATTTGAGTTCTTGCCTGAGCTACCATTAATAGACTATGCCTCAGGATATTTAAACCAAATAAACCATGATGTGTCACCATAGCAGTAGAAACCTAACTAAGACATCATTGCACCTAAAAATCCAAAGAATTCTTAAATGTGACTGATGATGTTTTCGTAGTTTTCAAGTTCTCAATTGTTTTACGATGGTGACTTTTGATTATAATTAGTTAATATGGCCTTTAAATGTCATTTAAATTATAGATTCTACTCTATTTCTTAAATTCCCTTCTTTTAATTTATGCTCTGAAAATTGGGCCACTTGGTCCAATGGTGTTGATTTTGCTGCCTGCTCCTGTCGTGGTTTCTTGTGTCTCATGGCTTTTCTGTTTCCTGTTGTTATTCAGTTCTTGAGTCTAGAGACTTAATCAGATTCAGGTTTTGTTGTTCCATTTGGAAAGGCCAGTTCTGTGTCCCTTAGGACACAGAATGTTCACTTGTCTCTTTACAATGCCAGTAGTTAGAGATCATCAGTCCTGGGACTGGCAAAAATAATGCCATATGGAATTCTATCAATGCTTCCTCAATTCCTAGTTGGGAAATTCTGACACAGAGTTCCCCTTATTCAATGGTATAGTTCACATAGGGAGGGAGGACAGTTGGTCAGTCTCTCCCTTTATGGATCAGTTTTCAGTGATGGTTCCCCATCAGCCCCCGAAAGAGATCTCATTTTCAGAGTATCTTTGCAAATTATTAACTTGTGGACTTTTACATGGAAAAAATAAGTTTAAAACAATATATGAAGAGTGATTTCATTTGAATAACTAAAATAGACATGAATAAATATAATCTTCTATATAACCGTGGATATAGCATTCACAGACAATAAGAGCTACTGTCATAGAGATGGCAATACTAAACAGGGTGTAGTGGCCTTTGGGACCAGCCTGAGGCACCTACCAAGCTTCTTTTTTTCTTTTACTATTTTTATTTCATTTTTTATTTAGTTTGGTCTTTTGTTTCTTGTTTTGTTTTGTTTTTGTTTTTTTTGTTTTCAAGACAAGGTGTCTTTGTGTAGCTTTGGCAGTCCTGGACCTCCATCTGTAGACAAGGCTAGCCTTGAACTCACAGAGTTCTGCCTCTGCCTCTGAGTGCTGGGATCAAAGGTGAGCCACCACAGCCCAGCTGCAAGATTCTTTCTTCAGAAAGAAAGGAAGAAGGAAAGAAAGACAGACAGTGACCCATAAATTAATCTATCAGTTTGAAGCAATCATAAAAGTCCCATCAGATGGACTGACACATGCTTTCAATCCCACACTTGGGAAGCCGAAACATGAAGACTAAATTCCAGGCAAGCCTGGGCTACATAGTGAGACCAAAAAGCAATTCTATCACAGGGACACCTGTCTTGTGAGAGGCTTAGTGTAGCACCCTCAGTGGGTTAATTGCTACAAGGACAGATTGTTATAAATCAAACTGCTTCCCTGGCTTGCTCTCTTGATGCATAACACAACTGGCTCTTCTACAGTTCTCTACTTCTTCTCTTCCACAAATTTATTTATGATTCTTCCATAAATAAATACTCCATTTCTTTGCTGGGAAAATGTGAATCAAATATGTGAGAGTATTCAAATCTCACATAACTAAGTGGGAAGTCCATGGGTAGGTGAGTACACAAAGTTTTTGTTCTACACTCTGCATAGTTATATAGATGTCAAAAGTCAACGCCTAAATACCAAGTTATTTTTCTAAGGGAAAGAAACCCCCTTCTCTGGCTCACACACCCATTCAAAGATTCAATTCTGATCACGAACAGTGGAGTAACACCAGTGTAAGCCTCCACTTCTGGACAGTACAATTGCACCCTCTGGTGGTCATCTTGTGCTCTGTACCCAAGTTCAGAAAAATTTGTACAACGCAGGTTATGACTTCAGTGAGAATGTGTCATGTCCCATCCTGTCTTTCTTCCCTACTCCCAAGCAGCCATATTCAAAAAAGAAATTCCCACAAAGGTCATCTTGTCATGGAGATACCCTAGGTACTGTAATCATCTACTACTACCTGATAATATCACATACAGAAAGCAAAAGAAACTGTCAGGCACATTCCTCAGTCACATTGACATTAATAGTCTCTCCCCACTCCAAAGCCTGGAGGTGATGTATAAGAGTATCACCTGAATGTGTGAGAATGGCAAGGGGGAACCCAGTTGCAAGGGAGCCCTGGCAGGTAGGGGAACATGATCAACTAAACACTGGAGGATGCTTGACCATGGTATTAGAAGGTTGGCAGTGTGATGTGCATAAGCCTCCCCCATAAGGATAACACTGTTTAAAGCAGTTTATTTTTAGTGTTAGGTTTCAAGAAAACAAGATTAAATCTTCTAATCTAACATAATATTCTCTTGTCTATTTTTTCCTCCAATCTGCAGCCATCTAGATTTTTGTGATTGTTGTTTGATTTTTGAGATGGTCTGAATGTTAGCACTGGCTGGCCTGGAATATGAGGCAATCTTTCTGTCTCCTCTAGATTTTAATGAATTCTCGAGGTTTTCTATAGTCTTATTTTTTGTTATTCAATAAATACTTTCCATATTTTAAGTAGTTATCTTTTTAGCCATAACTTTCTTTCCTTTCCTATGACTGGTACTAAGGTTTGAACACAGAGAGAAAGAAGTTCTACCTCTGAGTTATTCCTAGCCCTTACCTATAATTTTAAGTACCATAGTCATGTATAAGTCACTTCCAAAGTCTGTTAAACAACTATCTCTAATTTATCATTGCCAACAAATAAAATAAATAAGTTTTTATAAAAGTTGACTTGTACTTTTAGATTGTTTCCACTGGTAAATACCCAGGTGAGAGTCCTGATTAAAGGCTAAAATAGTTTTCTGGGTCTAGACGTATACTGTCCTATCACTTTCCCAAGGATATTTTAGTAAGTTTAATGTCTCTTGCCACAAGCCAGCCTGGTCCCCAAACAGGTTTGTCACTCTCATCTGCATTGCTCACAGCTTAGCATAGACATTTTCTCTTGCCTGATTCCCTTCCAGGGAAAATACCTGGGTCATTGGCTGATGGAGGATTCTCTGTTCTCACAGACCCAGAACCAAGGAATGTGACCTTTGAACCCCTCAGCACTTCCCTGGCCGAGGACAACCAGCCCTCTGAGGCTGACACCTTAAAAAACATGTAAGTGTGCAACTTGTAGTGACTTGGACGTTTGTTTTCATTAATGTGCTTTCTGGATTCTGTTGGTTGGTGTTGGTTTAGTTTCGTGAGATAACATGCAGGCAGTTGGGTTTAAAGGAAAGAGGTCCCTGGGTAGAGTGCCCATTGATAAGTGAGCTGCTTAGGTTTGGGTGGGGTGGTAAATTTTAACCATCTAGAAGCAGCTTTTTTGTGTGTCCATGCACCTGAGGTTAACTGAGACTCTGGAAGGCTTTGGACCATCAACTTACCCTGATTCCTCTCTACAGAGTTCATTAACCCTAGGTAGAATAAAGTTGGCCAGACACCATTGTGGCTTCTTCTCATCCCTGCCAACACAGGAACACCTTCCTGTGTGCTTATTATGAGCTCATTGGCCAATCCCAGGCAGCCTGGCACCCTTTGTCCCCAGTCTCCTTTGGTTGTGCCTTCGCTGTAGACGTCTTTGCTACCAGCTGCAGCTAGACCATACTGTGGATTCCAAGAGCCGGGGTTGACTTGAGACCAGCAGTTTTGATCTAAGAGAAGACTCACTTAAATAAAAAGGCTAGGGGAGGAGGGGGCCTTGACCATCAAGGTAGCCATGAAAGAGTTGGGTTTGTTTTTTTTTTAAATATTCTATCCCTTTTCCCTTGACATATTTTAAACAGGTTATTACAACTCTTCTTCCCCTAGCCAAAACCAATAAAATAATCAAATAATTTTTTCATCAAGAGAATAATAAAAAGGATAAGACACTCCACAAATTTCATTATAGTTTTTGTGACTAAAATTCAGATTTAACAAGATTCCTAAATGAGAAAAAGAAAAGCAGCAATGTAGTCAGGTCTGTGGTGTTCATTTGCGGCCTACTTGTTCCTTAGGGGAAAATAGAAGTTTTCCTAGCACTAAATTCTAACCCAGACTTCTGTGAGTTTTTATAGAGTGACATTGAGTGATTTAAAGACTCGTGTATTTACAGGAAATTCCATCTACCTCATTCAACAAATATTTTTTAAGTTTCCACAGTACAGCCCTGGGATAGCACACTGCAGTGAATACATTTATTTGACTAAAAAGAAAAAGACTAGGCCCAACACCCAGCAGGCACACAGCATACCTGCAGCTCTCCTTGCAACCCCCAGGCATAGGCCAGTGACAGCAATGACAACTGGGACACATAAGACAGAGCACCCATGGGGTTGGGGATTTAGCTCAGCGGTAGAGCACTTGCCTAGCAAGCGCAAGGCCCTGGGTTCAGTCCCTAGCTCCGAAAAAAAAAGAAAAGAAAAGAAAAAGGAAAGACAGAGCACCCATGACCTTGTAGTAGCTGAATCCAATTAAGAATGAAACTCAGGGATGTCAAAGGAATGACTGGGACAGCTGCATATTTCCGAGATCATCTCTCTGAAAGGCCACTTTTCCTTTTCCAGCCAAGCCTTTGAGAGAAGACATTTCAGTTGTGTGGTTTTATTGTTAATTAAAGGCATAGAATGTGAGCATGATCTGACTGTGCCACGTTGTCCCATTAGTTGATCTCCAGGGTTGATTCAGTTGATCTGACTGGCTAGGTGGGTGTCCCCTTCCTCCTTCACTGTTTCATGTATATCCCTCCCCAAGCTGCCAGCTTCATTACTGACAACACCTTTAACCCAAGAGAGGAGAGCCTGTTCTTCTTTGGTCAAGGGCATCCAGGAGACACACTTGAATTTCCCTGCTAAAACCTCCAAACAAGCTCTCAAAGGTGTGAACATACAATGAAAAGAAGCAAACTATTTTCCAACTGTCCATGTTTTAGGGCTTACCTTAAGTATCCCCCAAACCCAGAGTGAAGACCACCATCTCCCTTATGCAGGAACAAGGTACCTGCACACATCACATATCACGTGCTCTCTTCACCCCCACTTGGCTTCCTGCATTCAACTCATCTGCTGGCTTGCTCTTTTCAAAGGGACAGAGATTACAACGTGCACCACCTGCACAGAGGACCTCTAGAACATGAGCCTGCATTCCAAAAGAAGTTGGATTCTGAGAATACATCTCTTCTTCCAAGAAAAAAGAAGAAAAGGAGACCAAAATTGATCCATCAGAAGATTCTAGTTGCCATCCACCATGTGAGTGTGAGAATGGAGAATCTGGCCCAGAAGCCCTGCCTGGACCCCTCCCAGGCTCCTTGTAGATGTCTGCAGGTTGCTAAATAGATAAGAGCACCTGACTAGAGGGGCAGTGAGGGCTGAGGTCCAGTGATGGTCTGCTCACCAGGCCCTGCCCCTTCCACTAGGCTGCATCTTCCTGAAGAACAAGGGCCCCATTGCCAAACAATAATGCAAGTGGGTAACTATGGCCCCACTCTGCCATCTTCTTTTAGGGGGTACCCCCATGTTGTTCCCATCCCAGAGGGAGAGGTGAAGGCTGGTATGGCTCCTGATGCCTGCCTGGGCTCTTGGTAAAGTTAGCACAGGATGCAACATCGAATAAAGTCGACTACGACTTTAGTTAGTTGATCAACAGCGGCAGCACTGTCTCACAAACATGAAACAGCTTCCTTTGCTTCAAGCTCTGCAGACCATGACTTAACCTCAAAAAAGAAGGCCACCAAGGCCTGTTCTTACTCTTTCTCATCTAAAATTATTCCTATATGTATTACAGTCCTCTTCCTAAATTTCTTCCTTAGGGAAGGGATTTGGTTGACAAAGCTAAGAGGAAAAAGAGAACCAAGACACACCAAGCCAAAGCTCCTAAGAAAGAGAGGGAAGGAAGGGGCCTGAGGCAAGCAGAGGCTGCAGGAGGTAAGCAGATATGCCTGTGAGGAACAGCCTGTGAGGGCCGGAAGTGTGTATGAAGCATTAACAAATTGCATACTTAGGCTTGGATACCATACCCGGGGTTTTATATTATACACATTCGATATGTGTGTGAATGTCCTGACAGACAGGAGATGGCTCCTAGGGTCAAGCTTAGCCTGAGTACCTGGCTATGCTGGCTCTGCAGCCAAATTTCAGAGCAGTTGTGTCAGTGAACATGGACAGAGGAAACCAGGGCTGAGCGGAGACCTGGGAGGATCACGAGAGGAGACGGTAACGGCATTGAGTGAAAACCATGCTATTTGGGTACCTAACAGGGGATAAGTAAGTGACATCAGCGTAAAGGTGGACTGACCCAGGGACCCATGAGTCCCAATGCACATTACTGCTGCCATTACAAGCTAATAACTACAGGCTAAGAGCTGTAATTTGAAAAGCTGAAATGCAAAATGTCCCCAAGTCTAAAACTCCCTGAACTTCAACAAGATGTCACAAGTAGATTCTATACCTGACCTCACTGAAAATACTGTAAAGGGTTCATGATCACTCTAAGTCGGGTCTTGAAGTGTATTTGACCTACAGTTTTATTTTGAGTCTGTATAAAACCCCTTGCTGCTTTAAGAAAAACATATAAAATTACCTTTAGGCTGAGGGCCAAAAATGTATATGAAGCATTAACAAATTGGGTACTTAGGCTTGGATCCCATCCCCAGGATTTTATATTATACACATTTTATACATTTATAAATATTCTAAAACCAGATATTATCCCCAATCTGAAATGCTTCTTGTCCCAAACATCTCAGGAGGAAGATGCTCAGGTATTGCGAGCATTGAGAAAGGGAATCTGACTGCTTCTCACACCTCCCAGTTCTGCACCTTACAAAGACCTCAGATGCCTCCGAAAGTCCCATTAGCCTAAACTTCACACCTACCTTTGTTGCTCCCAAGGTTTGAAGACCCTTTAAACAGACCACACTTGTGTGGGCAACATTAGATACATCCCTAGAGGTCCATCTGGTTTTAAAGTTTGTTTTTTAAACTCCTGCTGAATCTACATTTGTCTAGCCCTTAGCATTGGCAGGAATAAGAAAAACAAATGCCCTTGCCCCTCAGATAATTAAACTTCACCCAGTTAGAGCTGTGACCTCAGGGCAGGACTTCTCCGTGTGCTGAAATTCTCCCCTGGAGTCCTGCCCCTTTGTAGGCCAGGGTGAGCTGGGGCCTTTGTTTGCTTCTGGGACTGGGATTGACCCTAAGGCCCCACTTACTAAGCGTGTGTTCTGCCACTTAACCGCATCCCAGCAGACAGGCGACCTTTGCAGTAGTAAGGTTCTGCTGAGGGATTGGATCTTTATTGATCTAAATATATTGTTGCACTGCTTGTCTCGAATCATTACAATACAGATGCTATTCACCCAGAATGTGGGAGGATTCAGGAATATGCACCCCAACTTATCCTACTGTGTGCTGAATCTTAAAAGCTGTTAAGGAGCTGGTGTGGTGGCACACTCCTCTAATGCCGGCATTTAAGAGGCAGATATATAAGGTTCTCTGTGAGTTTGAGGCCAGTCTGGTGTATATAGAGTTCCGAGACACCCTGAGCTACATAAAGAGACCCTACCTCAGAAAAAAGTTAATAAACAGAATCAGAGGTCGTACTTCTACTCAGCCACACCCTCTGTCCCAATTGTTTCCCCCAGGAAAGCCAAAGCACTCAAAAACTAAAAAGAAGTCAGACCTGACTCCAAATGAGCAGGAACTGGGAACCAAAGTGAAGAGGACGCATAAAGAAAGGAATATGGAGCTGGCAGCAGGGCTCAGCACGTCAGACAGCACCGACTCCAAGGAAGCCGGTGGCACCTCACATCGAGGGCTCCTCCGCCCACACTCTGCCGCTGGGCGACTACACTCACGCTCTGCCAAGTGGCTTTCTCTTGAACTTGATGCTCTGGATAGTCAGGTTGCAATAGATGGAAGGTTATCACGCTCCCAGGCCACGGACGTCACTAGTGATGTGGAATCTGAGGAGGTAAGAAGCCATGGAGACCCTTCCAAGGTCTGGGCAGGAGTTCTCACCAGGGAAGTTCTGTCCTCACTTGGCAGAACTGCAGATGTAAAGGAAATGTCCCTAAGTAGGCTGTAGTGTCTAGAACAGCCACATCACATGGTGGTCTCACATGTTCTCCTTTGATGCCTTCTGACCCTACTTAGAAGCCAGACCAAATCAAAGACACAAGGAAAAAGGCTTCAGCTGTCTGAAGTGGGCAAGGCATTCTGTGATGCCCCACATTGCCAGGGAACTTATCCAACTCTAAAGAGTAGGAGGCCGGGGCTGGAGAGCCATCTCTCCAGCCCGAGTCTAACTCTTCTATAGCCAGACTGCATCTAGTAAAATAGTCTCTTATCAGGAGCCTGCCCTCCAGCCTAGCTTTAAACTCCCAAGTTTTTAAAGCTCCAGGAGCAGCTCCCTCCCAATTCCACCCAGAGATTTTCATTTGTTGCACCAGTTGGAGCTCTGGCATATTTTAAAGATCCCTGGGCAGTTCTGAAGCACAGCTCGGGTTGCAAAGGCCAGAACTTCTGATACCCTGGACATTATGTGGGCACCTCTGTTATCCCAGTGAGTACTGGACACAGCCCATGAGGAAGACTGTCTCAGAAAAGCTGTGCTCTTGACTGTAGGTCAGTCCAACCCCATAGCCAGGCAAGCAGAAGCAGATTCTGCCACTCAGGCGGTAGTGTGGAGTGAACTTTAGGATTCCATCTCTGACTAGAAAAAGGCCTGTCTGGGCTGCAGCTGGCTCTGTCCCTTACACTGATAACACTCTGGTCTCTTAGGACCTCCAGGATAAGAAGCAGCAGCAGAAGGCTTCTCAGGACAGAATTCGAATACAGAATGCAGAAATGAGGTGGAAGGCGGTGGAGCAGGGGAGAAGGGAGCAGGAGGAGCTGATCCGGCTCCATTGGGAGCAGCTGGAGAAAGCAGAGAAGATGAATGAGGAGCTGGAGTTGGAGCATCAAAGGCGCACTGAGGAGATCCGGTGGGCCAGCAGCCCAGAGACACAAGGCAGGGCAAACCTTTACCAGGGGCGCAGCTCAGTGCTAGGCTCATGACCTGACACCAAGTCACAGGGACAGCCTGGACCAGAGATAAAATTAAGATACTGTCTTGATCACGTATGTGGGTTACTCAAGATAGATGCTTATGGGGAATTCCTGGAAAAGCTTTAAGATTCGGCCCAGTCTATCAAGCTCCTCCCACAGTCTGCACTGTACTGGGCCTTTCACCTGTCTTCACTCTAACTTTACAACCCCATGAGGCAAGAATTTCAAAATCTACACTTTAGGAAAACATTGTTTAAAAGAACAGAAAAGAGGGGGCTGGAGAGATGGCTCAGAGGTTAAGAGCACTGACTGCTCTTCCAGAGGTCCTGAGTTCAATTCCCAGCAACCACCTGGTGGCTCACAACCATCTGTAATGGAATCCGATGCCCTCTTCTGGTGTGTCTGAAGACAGCTACAGTGTACTCATATACATAAAGTAAAATACATTAAAAACAAACAAACAAAAACAAAAGACAGTGCAGAGAATTTAAGGCTCTTAAATCCTGGGCAACAGTGCTAAGCTGAAACTTCTAGGTTTCTTTCTAGGCCTCTCTTGCCTCTCTGCCCTTCAATCCAGAATGTAGAAAACCTGTTCTCTAAAGGGGCACTTCCTGGGGCCAGAAGGCTATAGAGTTAAGTGTCAGTTGTTGAAGCCAGTGTTCTGCCATTCCTCTGATACCTCCCGTGTTCTCAGCCTAAGAAAGCAGAGACTGGAGGAAGAACGGCAGCAGCAGGAGGAAGCAGAGAGAAAACGAAGGCTCCAGTTGCAGGCAGCCCGGGAGAGAGCCCGGCAACAGCAAGAGGAGCTCCGCAGGAAACTGCAAGAAATGCAGAGAAAAAAGCAGCAGGAGGAGGCAGAGAGGGCTGGTGAGAGAATTCCTGAGCTTTTTGTATCTCCCATCCCTTGGACAGAAAATATTTTAAACCCACTTTAAGCAATTTTATTCCTATCCTAGGCCTTAGTGCACAAGGCACTCCATGTATAGGCTAAGTGTTGTTCCAGAATGATAATTACATCTAGCTATCGTGGGTTGAAATAAAGGGATGGAACGCGAATGGAAGACTCAGGTGGAAACAATCACAGGGTAGGACTACTGCTTCAATAATTGCCCTTGTCAGCTCAAACCTCTCTAGTTGCTCCCTTCCTCTTGCAGGCAGAGACAATCACACATCTCTGAGAGGCTCAGACACACCTTCAGGTGTGGATCAGATAATCTTCCAGCATACTTCTCAGGATGAGGGTTCAGCAGATGATGCTGTGTCAGTTCCTGGTGTTTCCTCTAGAGAGACCAGTTAAGTAAGCACTCTCTAGATGCTCATCTGACTGACGCTCCTCCCTACAAACAGCACACTATGCTGTGAACTCAACAGACTCTGGGAAAATCTTCCCTAAGGTTTTTAAATGTCCAATGGTACTTTGACAGGGGACTTGGGTAGTAAACCCACAGAGGATCTAGCAGATTAAAAGGAGAGACCAAAAATATCAGCTGCTCTGATGATGCCTGCTGAGCCCAGCTCTTTCTGCTCTGCAGAGGCAGAGAAGCAGAGGCAGAAGGAACTGGAGCTGCAGTTAGCCGATGAACAAAAACGCCTGATGGAAATGGCTGAGGAAGAACGGCTGGAGTACCAGAGGCAGAAACAAGAAGCAGAAGAGAAAGCTAAGCAGGAGGCTGAGGAAAGGAGGAAACAGGAAGAGGAAGCAGCAAAGCTAGCTTTGGAAGAAGCCACAAAACTAGCCCAGGAGCAAATCAGGTACTGGTACTGAGGGGGTTGGGGGGAGGGGAACAGACTGCTGTCAGGGATTGTTCTGAGGCTTGAAGGCCCAGTGCCAATGCTGACCACTGCCTTTAAGCTCGAAATTCTCTCAACCCCTACAACATGGCTAGAAAGACCAAAACACAGAGCCATTCTTCAGCTACAAACAGCGCAGGATCTATCTTGGTTTACGAAATTTGTATTGAAGCTTGATGGAAATTTAGAGATCATTTATCTTGATCTTCTGGTTTACAGATAAAAGCGAATCCCAAATCAAAATAAACCACACAAAAAAACAAAACACCAGGGCTGGGGTTGGGGATTTAGCTCAGTGGTAGAGCGCTTGCCTAGGAAGCGCAAGGCCCTGGGTTCGATCCCCAGCTCCGAAAAAAAAAAAAAAAGAACCAAAAAAAAAAAAAAAACAAAACACCAGGGCTAGTGTACAGCAGGGTGGTAGAAGCTGCATTGTTGCTGGATTTAACTCCCCAGTGAAAAAGAAGCAAGATCTCTACCAGGACCAATAAATGAGTTATGGCCAAAACCAAGACCATTATGCAAATTGTAGACTCTCGGAATTCAGAAGTAGGTACGTACATTCTAGGGTTAAGGATGAAGAGGTACTGAAAAGAAAACTGTTCCCTTTTTAAACTAGCAACAAAATGCTATGCAGAAACACTTTAAACTGTGACAGGAAGCTTATTTTAGATTGGTAGCTCAGAGCAAGGCTTCTGAAAAGGAATGTCATAAAGGGCGATATTTTATTTTATTAATTTTTAAAGATTTATTTATTTTAGTTATATTAATACACTTGCTATCTTCAGACACACCAGAAGAGAGCATCAGATCCCATTACAGATGGTTGTGAGCCACCATGTGGTTGCTGGGAATTGAACTCAGGACCTCTGGAAGAGAAGTCGGTGCTCTTAACCACTGAGCCATCTCCCCAGCCCAAGGGTGAGGTCTTAATAATAGAGTTAACCACACAAGAATGGAGATGAGTATTTCAGGAAACAACAGTAAGTGCACAGCGTGAGGAAAGCAATGAGACTCAATGCTGAATGAACATGAAGCCTTGCTGGAATGAGACTGAACAAGTGGTCCTTTGGATGAAGTCAGGGAGGCAGGCAGAGACCAAACCTAGTGAGTGTCGTATTAAGAGAAACTACACAAAGTTAACTTACCTGGGGCCAACAGCATTTTTCTTTTATCTGTTACAATCATAAAGCACTGAAAGGTAGCTGGGTGTGGTGGGTACAGGCCTATAATCCCAGCACTTGGGAGGCAGAAGCAAAAAGGCTCTTGGAAAACTACTGGGGGAGCTGCAGTAAGATTCTATCTCAAAACTGACAGAAGAGGTACAACCTCTGAAAGGTAGAGGGACAGCCTGGAAAATCATGTTTCCAACATGAAATGTAAACACTTCTCCCTTGAGTTATAATTTTCCACTAATTAAATTGAATCTATAATACTCTTTAAGAGGTTCAGAAAGAGAAGGCATCAAAACTCTCAAGACTTCTCATTAATCTGGAGTTGTTCCTTCCCTGGACTTTAACTGTTAGGGGAATTACAAAATAGAACACTGGAAGAATCCTAATTCAACTTCAACAGGGCAGGCATCATGTGTCATGACAGTAGTAGTGTGAAACAAAAAGCAAGCTACTAGAACACCGACTTTCCAAGAAAAACTGAGTTATTATGGAGGTACTGAAGTGATTATAGAAAACTAGTCCAGATAGCTGAGAAAAGGAAACCAAATAACTAAAGGAGCAGTGGGTCACAACACCAAGGACTAGAACTCAGTACCAACTATTTCATCTGCATCTTCAACATCTGTCCCTGTACTTTAACCACTCTGCTTCAAGTCACAAGCAAAAGAATCTACTTTAATCCCAGCAGTTAGAAAGCAGAGGGAGAGACAGATGGATCTCCATGAGTTCCCAGGCCAACTGGTCTGAACAGCAAGTTCCAGGACAGCCAAGGGTTACACTGATACTATCACAAAAAAGCAAAAAACTAAATAAGGCAAAGAAGCAAGTCTCTTCCAGCAACACGAGAACTGAAAATTATGTCTTTCCTTTTCCTTTTCTAACAGGAATCTCATGATGCTCCCAAATGCTCTTCCACTAAAACCCATAACCAACAGCCCAAATCCAATTACTACCCAACCCAAATCTAACACTCTACAGTGTTACTGGATGGTTACACTTACAGTACTGGATGGTTAATCATTTCTTGAATTGGGGGTGGGGTTGTCTCCTTAGGCAAAAAGCTGCTTTGGAGAAACACCTTCATTTCCATCAAGAACTCTCTAAGGAAGCCAGTGGTCTGCAGTGGACACAAAACATTTCCAGACCATGGGTCTACTCGTATTTCCAGTCCCTACAAACTCCCAAGCCATAAGGCTAGAAGAAACAGTAAGTTGAGAAGTGGTGACAGAAAAAAGCTATATTTGTATAATAAAGCTCTGGCCTGAGCTCCGTTAGTTCCACTCCACCTCAACCACCCTAGGACTTTCTTTACCCTGGAACCTCTCTATTCCCAGCACTCCTGCATTCCACATACTGACCCAATTAACTCTTCACCAACTTAAACCAGTTGTTTCCTTTAGAACTATATAATTTCAAAAGCCTTGGTATCTAGACTACCATTACATAGTTTCAGTTGGAGATACTAAGTCTTAGGATATTCTATGTATTTCAGTGTGTTCAAGAGTTGATGGTAAATAAAAACTGTCATGCAATAACTCTGGATAAGCTAAGAGTAGCTAATCACATCCCTCTATAAGGTAAAACGACAATTTCACCCTGAAAATCTAACACAAACTTCAAAGGCATGTTCAGAATCACTTGATAGAAGTTCAGCTGACCAAAATGAGCTGTTTTGTGAGGAAATTCTCTCAATCCTCAAAGTGCAGATCTAGAGCAGCATATGTGAGTACGGGAGCAACTGCTAGCGTGTAGCTGCTAAAGCTAAAACACTCTTCCATCATACCAGCCACAGTGAAGTTGCTGGGGACTACGTCTGCAAAGAAATAGAATGATTTTTTTTTCTCTTTTAAAAATTTATTTCATGTATGTGAGTACACCGTCACTGTCTTCAGACACACCAGAAAAGGGCATCGAATCCCCATTACAGATGGTATGAGTCACCATACGGGAGCTGGGAATTGAACTCAGGACCTCTAGAAGAGCAGTCAGTGCTCTTAACCACTAAGCCATCTCTCCAGCCTGAAACAAAACTATTTCATCACCTCAAACATTCCATCATTATTTTTGATCCTTGAGAACGAGATTTTATTCCCAACTATGCCTTGAAGAACCTACTCATAGAACTCTAATCATCCTATCAGAAGTCCCAAGTCATTTAACAGCTCTTTCAGTGTCTAACAATCATCTCTTAACGAAGCATTACAGGATGCTCATTAAGACTGTTAGAAATAAAATATAAAAGGATGCTAACTTAAGTAGTATTTGGTTTTGTGGTTTTGGTTGAGAAGGGATTTCTCTGTGAAATAGTCCTGGCTTTCCTTGAACTCCCTTGGTAGAAAAGACTGGCCTTAAATTCAGATACTTGCCTGCATGACAACCAAGGGACGAAAGATGTGTGCCACCATACCCAGCTTATTTTTCCCAACTTTTAATCCACACACACACACACACACACACACACACACACACACACACACACAAACTTATAAAGAGGTAAGTAGTTGGTCACCCCGTATCAATAGTAAAGTCAAAGACAAATGCTGGCGCTTGTCACTTTTATCCTTTTTACTCAGTCCTGGATTCCACAGAATGGCAGGGCCCACACCCAAGTTAGGAATTCCCACCTCAAACCTTTCTAGACACACCCAAAGGTCTCTCCAGAGTGATTTTAAATCTAGGCAAGTTGACAATGAAGACTTAATCATCACACTGTCCACATAAATTCCCTCTAATTCCTGTACAAAGCAAATACCTTGCATTTGTGGACTATTATTAGGGATTAATACTCACAAGGTATTTGCTTCCTCCATATAGAAATTACACTTCTTCATCCTAGAAATGTAGCTAATTTTCCATTCTATACTGCAGGAATTGAGTAACTTCTTGTTTCATGTAAAATAGAAATAAAATAGCCAGAGACAGGAGGAAGAGAGTGAAAAAAAAGAAAAAGACCTGTGAATTTAAGTGTCACCCCATTTTTCTGCTTGCCAACCCTACTTGCAGTCATTAATACTTAGCCAGACAATCAATACACACTCAAGAATCCACTTGCAAGGAAACTGCCACTGCTCATTTTATTTTTCTCCCTTCTTTTGCAAATCTAGGATGCTGCACTCATGCACCACATGGAGAGAAATTATTTCTACAACTTAACTCCACCACCAAATGCTGAGACTTCATTTAAAATGCAAACAAAATTATAATTCTTAACTATATAGTCATGAATTCTGGGCGGCTCAAATAACAGTTCTGTTACTTGATCTTGACAAATGATATAACTCAAAGATTTTCTACAATCAAATCGAAATTCCAGTTAATTTAAAATTATAATAGTAAATGCCAGGTGACAGTCTTAAAAACTCCACTTTAAAGCTAGGGTCAAATATAAGTTTCTCAAGGCAATATGCTTTTTGAGCAAGTTACCTGAGAAGGGTATGTAAGTTTTAACAGTTTATAAAATGCACATGCAATAGGTTTTACTTGCTGAAGTAGTCAGTGGCACTATACTTGGATACCATAAAACTGGATGTATACGTATATAAATTCTGAGTCATTGAGACTTAAAAAGTACTCTAAGAGGAAAAAAATAAAACCAGTAATATCCTATATTCTTTCCCCCCTAATTGATTAGAATAATAAATACAAGAAGCCAATCACTGGGCAAGAAGGAGGTCCGAGAGAGGAAGAGGGAAGGCAGGCAAGGACTTTGCTTTTGGGCTACAGGAGCAAGGCAGACAAGACGTAGGAGGAGGTCAGAGGCTGTTAGTTCATGTGGCGGATCCACTAGGATGCACTACAGAAGATTTCAAACACAGAAGAGTTGATAAATTTAGGATACTAGGTCCTATGCCCAGCTATCTGCCGATTCTAAACTAAGATTGATGTCTTCCTTCTCAGGGCTATTCAACTGAGTTCCAGGGAAAGGTAACCTCGGCAGAATGTGGGTTTTCGAGGACGGGCCCCAGCTAGCTGCAGAAATTTGGGAGTGCTGAGCTGGTTTGGCAGCAGCCAGCGGCAGGGTGGAGAGCGATTTTGGAGCTCTGGAGAAGCAGAGCCAGCCTTGGTGGGACAGGCTCTGGCAATAGGGAAAACATGTGGTCTTGAGATCAGTACCCGGCTGGGAACAGACCAAGACCTCTGGCGGGTGCTTAGCCAGTGATAGCCAGGATTGTTTTTTTAATATTACACACTACAGGAATAGCACAATCTAAAGATATAACAGTAAGTTTTTTAAAAGGAATTTAGCTAGTAACCATAACTAAATTCTTGATTCAGAAGGCATTCTAGAAACTTTAATACTTCAAAGCCATTAAGTCATTACTGCACAGTGCTAAAGAAATACTCATGCAAGAAAATCCTATCTGGGGCATTTTTACTTTCCTCCCTACATGGCTAAAATAAAAGGAGCTTTAGTACGGTTTTTACAAATATTGTTTATTTTAATGAAGCTGGTACAGATGATGTCCCTTGAAAACCCATGTCCCAGGCCAAAAAGTACAACAGAATCAAAAGGAGCAGTGTCTGTTGCGTACACTTCTGTATGAGTAACTTTATTATTAACTGCTGATGAAGATTAGAACTTTCCTGGGATCTTCTGACAATACTGTCTTGCTCAAGACACTTTCTTTCTCTCCAGTGAAGCCACTTTTGGAGTTAGCTGTTACTCTCACTGTATCTGTTACCTTGACTACAAACATGATGTTCTTCTTTTGGTCCAGACCCTCAGATTTTAAAAGTAGCTTCAAGCTGAGAAAAGGTCATTTTCCACAGTTCGGTTCTCTGAAAAATCTCCATCTCCCACTGAAAATCATAGTCCAGGAGTGAAGCAACCACATACCGGAACTGCAGGGCCATTGAAAGGTCACAGGGAAGCTCCCATTAGTCGATCCTTTTATCATCACAACCCTGAAAATGCACAGTCCTGGAAAGGGTGGCCTCTCTGTGTGCACACATGAAATCTCTTAAAGGAAGAAGGGCAATGTTAAGGGAGCTGAGGTCTGATCACCAAAAATCAGCACAACAAAAACAACCAATAATGAATATTGAACACTAGAATTCAGATTACCAGATGTTCTAAGAGATGGAGTGCCAGTATTCAATTTTCATTTTGAACACCACATTACAAAAGAACTATTTTTAAAAATAAAAAAGGATTGAGGGAAAAGGAAAAAATAAAAAATAAAAAGAATTATCTAAACCGTCGAGTGACCCCCCGTTTGTTCCTGATAAACTTCAATCACGTCTTCTTCCTCCATTCCCAGCTGGAAGAAAAGAAAAACATGTTACTACTAGACTATAAAAGCATTATTGTTGTATTAGCTGCAATTATATGGCCACTATTTTAAGGTAAAGGAAAAAATGTCATCTATAATTAATAAGCCTCTAAAATTGAAAACCTGGGCAGTTTAAGTAAGAGGATAAGGAGTCCAAGTCCCTCTTCAGTTAATTCCAAACCAGCTTTGGCTACATAAGATTGTCTCAAAAACCTGGAGAAAGACAGGCATGGTGGTGTGTTCTAACCCCAGTACTTAAAAGGCAGAGGCAGGCAGATAGCTCTCTGTGAGTTTGAGGCAGCCTGTCTACATTGTGAGCTCCAGGAGAGCCCAGACTACATAGTGAGTCCCTGACTCAAGAAACTTAAGAGGAACAACAACGACGACAACAACAACAACAAAAATCCAAAAGCAAAAAAAAAAAAAAAAAAAAAAAAAAAAATCCAAAAGCAAACAAAAAATAGTACTTGGACAGCATGTACAAACCCATGAGATTGTTCTAGCACAGACTAGACGGGAAGGAAATGGGGGAGGGAGCAGAGCAGGGAGAGGGGAGGGGAAGAGAAGAGAGGGGGCGGAAGGGGAAGGATGAGAGGGAAGAAAGGGGAAGGGAGGGAATGGGGAAAGGGGGAAGAAAGTTAAGAAGGGGAAAGGGGAAGGGGAGATATAGGAGAAATAGAGGGGGGACACAGGAGGAAAATGATGAGAAAGGGAAATTAGGGGGAAGGAAAGGGAGGGGAAAGGGGGAAAAGGGGAAGAAGGAAGGGAAGGGAAAAGAAGGGGAGAGAAAGGGAAAGGGGAAAAGGGAAAAAGAAAGGGGAACAGAAGAAAGGCAAGATAAGGGGAGGAAAAGGAAAAGAGAAGGAAGACACACGCACAAGGTCTTTTCCTACTGTTTTGTCTACTCAATTATTCTTTTACTCCTAAAACAATTTCACACTCCAGTTTATTTATTCTATAACACAAATATTTTAGCAACCTTTAAAGTCCATGAAAAAATGTTAATAGTTCAATGGTATATTTTCTAAAACACATTTTTTAGATGTAACTGATACTCACATTTAAAAAAGAAAGAGGGTTCCAAATATAGTTTTAGTTGGATAAATGCTGCCTGCCCTGAGGATCCATTCCTAAGTGGAATTTTGTCATCTACAATTCCCTCTGGCATCTAATTTGTGGTTTGTTTTTGTTGTTTTGTATTTTGAAAAGGGCTTCTAACCCTTGCTTTTCTAGAATCATTCATAGCCTCAAATTTACAGAGTTCCACCTGCCTCTGCAGTGCTGGAATTAAAGCTTGCATCCTAATTTGTCTTTTTTTTTTTTCTCTCTTTTTCTTTTTTTGGAGCTGGGGACCGAACCCAGGGCCTTGCGTTTGCTAAGCAAGCGCTCTACCACTGAGCTAAATCCCCAACCCCCTAATTTGTCTTAATAGTGAGCTTCTAACACAGAAGATTTATGTAGTTGTCTGCTGCAGTATAATTGTTCCAGTTTTATAAAATGAAGGGAAAGGGGGAAAAGAGGAGACTAAAACACAAAACATGAAGTCCTTGTATACTGTTTAACCCCAAATGGTCTGGGAAGAAGGGCAGAGCCACCCCAACACAAAGAGATGAAACAAAGAAACTAGGGAAAATTAGGTAAGGAATATTTTTTTAAATTCTGTACTTGTAACATCCCTGGTAAGCTAAAAAGTATTTCAAAATAAAATCTTTTTAAAATGTGAAGAAAAGTCAAGAACAGGGGTTGGGGATTTAGCTCAGTGGTAGAGCGTTTGCCTAGCAATCGCAAGGCCCTGGGTTCAGTCCCCAGCTCCAAAAAAAAAAAAAAAAAAAAAAAAAAAAAAAAAAAAAAAAAAAGAGTCAGGTACCAAGTTGAAGGGACTCAAATGGCCAATATCTAAAGGACCGCCACACATTTTCTGTGTAACCCTGGCTGTCCTGGAACTCATTCTGTAGACCAGGCTAGCCTCCAACTCAAGAGACTACCTTTGCCTCCAGAGTACTGGGATTAAAAGTGAGTACCACTATCTAGACAGCCACACATTTTCAAGAAATCTTCCCAGGCCACTGATTAATTCAAATGGAAAGGGTAACTGTGATGGCTATTCTTGGTTGTCAACTTAACATCTGGAATTAACTAAAACCCAATCAGCAGCCACACCTGTGAGAGATTTTAGTCTTCTGAAATAGTCATTGTAAGTCTTTAATCTGGACTTGTTTTTTACTTTTTTCCTTTATTTTTTATGTATGGATGTCTTGCTTGTATGTACATCATACACCATGTGCACACAGCACCCTTGGAGGCCAGGAGCGGATACTGTAGCCCTTGGAACTAGAGACTGTAAGCCTCCATGAAGGTGACTAGAACAGAACCTGGTCCTGTAGAACAGTCAGTACTCTTAGCCACTGAGCCATCTCTCCAGCCCTTGTTTTTTATTTTTTGAGACAGCATTACTGTATGTAATGCAAACTGTCCTAGACCTACCTACACTGGTCTCCAACTCAGAGCTCTGCACTATGCCCAGCTTAGCTTAATCTGGATCTCGGGAGGTAGAAAGATCTACCTTTAATATGTGTCACACCTCCTGGTGGCGCCTTATATAAAATACATAGGAGGAAACTTTTGTTCTTTGCCTGCTTGCCCATGCTCCCTGGCAAGTTCATTCCTTTACTGGCATTAAAGGCCACTTGTTCAGAATACTCAAAACAAGCTGAGACATCCAGCCTCGTGGACTGAACAATTACTGGATTCTTGGACCTTCCACCGATAGACAGCTACTATTGAAATAGCCAGACCTCAGCCTGTAAAACACTATAATTATCTCCTTTACATATATATTTCTTAACAATTCTGTTCCTCTAGAGAACCCTAATACAGCAAAAGAATCTGGCTCTCATCATTTAACTGTATCAACGAAGTTAACATTACTCTTAATGAAAGGCAGGGGTAGGGGTGGGGAGTGGGGAGCACACACTTGGGAGGCAGAGGCAGAGGCAGAGGCAGGCAGATCTCCATGAATTCAAGGCAAGCCAGGGCTCTAGAGACCCTGTCTCCAAAAACAAAAAACAAACACACACGGCAGTGGTGACACACATACCTTTAATCCCGTAACTTAGGAAGCAGTGGAAGGTGAATGTCAGTACAATACCAGCCTGGTCTACAGAGTGAGTTCCAACAAGGTAGGGCTATGTTACACAGAGAACACCCCACTCCCTGCACTCACTGTGTGTATGTGTTTTACCTGCATATATGTATATGTTATGTTTGTGCCTGGTGGCCAAGGAAGTCAGAAGAGGGTATCAGATCCCTTAGAACTAGTTACAGAAAGTTATGAACATGGGTATCATGTGGGTCCTCTGCAAGAGCAGAAAGTACTCACAACCTCTGAACCCCAAGGGAAAAGATTTTTTTTGTCCACATGTTGAAATGGGCACTGAACCCACCCGCAGGGTGCCCTCAGGAGAGAGAAATGGCTCCCACATATGCATCAAGACTTTTATGGACCCCATGTGTACATTCAGGCACACGTACATTAATAAATTAATTAAATATAAATTCTAAAAATCTTATTTTTTACCTCTTTTTTGGTGCTAGGGATCAAACTCTGGACCCATGCATACTAAGCACATGCTCTACCACGATCCCAACCCATTTTATCTAAAATCTTATTTCAGACTTTTCATACTTACTTCTTTTGGAGTATGATTATCAGCAATTCTCTGACCTTCAAAGAGAAACCTGAGTGAATTCATTGGAACTCCCTAAAAGAAGGAAAAGGAAAGTGAGTATAAAAATCTTAGATTAGTAACTATGATAAAACCAAGAGAGAAAAAGAAACAGCATGAACATGAAAGGCTTAACAAGCCTTGGGCACCATGACTTTACAGCCCGTCATGAGGTTCTTGACAAGGACTCAGGAAGGTTATCTCCTCATCTTCACTGCACAAGTAGGGAACTTAAGGCCTGTAGATAAGGAGTAGCCAAGAATTCCAGCTCAAAATGATTGATAAGCCTCTTCTCTCAACCACTACTATGTTCCTTTCCCCTGAAGCCTGAGCTAACATAAAATAAGGACCTGGACATGGATGTGCTTTCTAGCTTCTAACTATGCAAGCAACACTAGTTTTAAACATTAAATCCAAAGAATGTGGTAATGCAAAGAGATAGCTAGGTAAGGCACAGTAACGTGTTTGTATGTACACACATATGCATCTGGGTAAGTCTAAATGCTACAAAAGATGTTTATGTTTTTTAACCACTTTAATATGATAGCGAAAGGGGAAATGAGTCTTTAAGAGAAAGTTAACTTCACAAGGAAGTAGGAATCAAGAATGACCCATTTAAGGGCTAGAGAAATAGCTCCATGTTTAAGAAGATTTGCTGCACTTTCAGAACTCAGATTCAATTCCCAGAATTCACATGGCAGTTATCTTAATTCCAGTCCTAAGGGAATCCAATGCCCACTTCCAGCATCTGAGGGCACTATGGACATAATGCAGACATACACGCAGGCAAATACCAAAAGTAAAATTTAAAACAACAACAAAAAACTAAAACTTCTTTTTTTTTTTTTGGTTCTTTTTTTTTTTTTTCCGGAGCTGGGGACCGAACCCAGGGCCTTGTGCTTCCTAGGTAAGCGCTCTACCACTGAGCTAAATCCCCAGCCCCAAAACTAAAACTTCTATCTGTGGATGTTTAAACACTGTAACTGAAACAAACTGCAAAGAAATTAAAATATACCAAGTGTGGTGACCCACAGCACCCAGGAGGCAAATGCAGAAGGATTTCTGAGTTTGGGGCTAGCTTGGTCTACATAGTGAGTTCCAGGACAGCTAGGGCTATGTAGAAAGGCCCTGTCTCAAAACAAATGAACAATTCAACGTTGCTTATCTCTATATATTGTTTTTTAACTTGTTTTTAGTTTTATGAGTCAGGATTTCATACAACTCAGGCTGACCTCAAATTTCTTTTATAGCAGAAGATAACCGTGACCTGGTGACTACATCACCCCATCAGTGTTGGGATTCCAATGTACCCCACCACACCCAACATAAATTACATTCTTATACACAACTTTATTCACACACACACACACACACACACACACACACACACATATATTCATATTTATGTATTTGAGACAAGGTCTCACTATGTAGCCCTGGCTGTCCCGGAATATTTTATGTAGCTGAAGATGACCTGGAACATTTTACCCAATGTTTATTAATTATTTGTGAGTATAAAATGTGCGAATGTAGACAACTAAACAGATACTTTTAAAGGAATTAATTCTTAAGAAATTATCTTGAAATGTTTGAAAAAATATAGCCACAATCTATATTATTTATAAAGCAGAAATACTTGTTTTTTATTTTTGTGTTTTGCCAGCCTATATGTCTGTGTACCATGTATGTGTGCAGTGCCCACAGGAGGCTGTCAGATCCTCTAAAACTGGATCTGCAGGTGTTTGTGATCAACGAAGTGGGTGTTTGGGAATTGAACCCAGGTCCCTTGTAAGAGCAGTCAGTGTTCTTAAGTGCTGAACCATCTCTCCAGCCCCAAAAAAATATATTAATTATAGATTTAAATTTGAAATGTGGCTAAAGCTCCTGGTTAGAAGAACAGGGATATCTCATTGTAATCACCTAAAGCTCCTGGTTAGAAGAACAGGGATATCTCACTGTAATCACCTAAAGGCTAGCTTCGCTGCTGTATACCAGAATGCAAACATCCAAAAATATTCATCTGAGCAGTCAGCAAAATGAGTTACTTTCAAACTATTTATATGTTTTATTAATTCAAATTTTGAAATGGGTCAAGAGAAAACGATAACATTAGGCTTTTTCCTTAAGTTGCTAATGGTGAAAACAGACCATCTTTTGGCGAAGCACAGTTTTTAGGTCACAATACACAAACCTGTCTTTGACAGTACGATTCTTTGAGCTTCTTGAGATGTGTTGTCATTTTCACTTTGAAATGGATCTCACTGCTGTCCTAGGGAGACAAAGAGAGACACTGTTTACCTGCAGTACTTAGTAACTCCAACCGAATTATTTACTTATGCCTTGTCAGTGAACGTTTCCCACCAAAATACTCTTTCTAGCATTCCTAACTAGTTTTGTTAAAGCAATCTAATCAAATTCCAAGTAACTTTTTAGCAACCCATTATAAAAAATTAGTAAAAAAGATGTTTTGGTATCAAAATTATTAATGTAGATTTGTGTTTCAAAGAATGCATTCCTTCATGACAGCATATCCATCAAAATAATGTAAAAATAAAATGAACAGTCACAAACCCTCACAAGCAAAACACACTCTCCACTCATACCAACTAAAGTGTCCCGAAGGTGGTCACACTAGAAGAGAAATCTAAACTCTGAAATAACACAGAAAACGTTTCTCTACCATGAAGTGACTCATTGAAGCTGGTTTCTCTAAAATGAATAAAAACTTTAGTAATTCAAACATAAGGTTTGGGGCTAAAGCTGCCAAGTGGAGTACTTGTCTTAGACTCCTTCCTCAGCATCTTTTTTATTGAAACAATTTGTTTAACTACAGATGCTTGTCTTCTGTCCACATTGTCAAGCAAATAATCAGAAAAAAAAAAACTAGCATTTGCATTATCATAAAATTTCAAGACCAATTGAATGTGCGCTGCATTCACAAATATATTAGCCTATTTAATGTATTTGTGATAATTTCATAAAAAGATAAAAAAATATTTACAGCATGCCTAACATAATTCCAAGCAAGACATGGTGGTGCATGCCTTTAAACCCAGCACTGGGAGGCAAAGGTAATCAGATCTCTGAGTTCAGGTCTACAAAGAATTCTATGGTAGCCAGAGTTACATGGAGCTATCCTGTCTATTGAAAAAAAAAAAATCAATGGAATAAAAAAAATTAAAACTCGTTGGGGATTTAGCTCAGTGGTAGAGCGCTTGCCTAGCAAGCGCAAGGCCCTGGGTTCGGTCCCCAGCTCCGAAAAAAAAAAGAAAAAAAAAAATGTAAAAAAAATAAATAAATAAAACTCATACCTATAGTTGATTCTTGCTCTCTCTCCGCCAAGACAGTTTAATATAAAAAGGAGCCTTTGTGATACTGGTAGGTTGAAGCCAGCCTATATGCTAGGTAACTATTCCACCTCTGAGCTTATATTCCTAGTCACTTTTTTTTTTAATTTCTTGAATTTACTATAATTACATCTTTTTTCCCTTTCCTCCATCCAACCATCCTGTACACCTCCACTTACTCTCCAATTTATGGCCCCTCGCTTTTCTTTAATCACATATACACATATAATCCTAAACGTATAAATAGAATCTGTTCAGTCTGTACAATGCTACTTGTATCTGTAGGACTTTAGGACTGACCACTTAGTATTGGATAACAGATGAGGTGAGCTCTTCCTAGAAAAGACTATTTCTCCCACTCTCAGAACTCCTTATATGCCTATAATTTTTTGAGAAATGTTGGGCCCCTAAGAGAGTGTCCCCTTTCCATGTTAGAATGTGTTGATGTCATTCTCATTCTGGTCTTCTTTAGGCAGCCATGTTGAGACTTCATCCTAGGCAGGCCTTGAAACTAAGATCCTTCTAACTTAACTTCAAGTAGCTAGAATTACAGCCCTGAACTATAAGGCTCGGAAAAAATGGTCTTTTTAACTAATGGCCTAGGAAAACGCTCATACAAAAATATCTTAATAATAAAAGATACAAACCTAAGAACTAAACTGTAAAAGAAAGAAATCACAGGTATAAATCTTTGCAACCTTGGATTAGACAAGTTTTCTTTTTTGTCCTGTTTTCCAAAAGAAGGTTTCTGTTTTTCTTGCCTATATGAGCTACATAAAATTTGATGTCTTTGCTAAGTTTTCTAGGTTTTGCCATTTTCATCCATGCCTCCTATGACCAGATATCTTTGCCATTTATCTGCCAGTCGGTGGTTTCCATTTTGATGACCATATAGCTGCTGTGCCACTGCACACACCATGAATTGTTCCTGGTTGATCATCTTATGGCCAGCAGTGCTGCACTGACTTTGTGGTTCCTTTCAGTATTGGCGGTTCCATTCCCCGAGTCTATGGCGGCCACTGTCCGTTAGCTTTGGTTCCATCAGGGCTTCATAAATCATCGGTAAACCATGCATTAGCCAAATGTCGTGACCATTCCCTCAGTCCCCACACCTCAACAGGGGCCTCTTTTGGGGAGCAGGGGAGTGGTTTAGGAAAGGGGATTATAGGCAACTGAGCTGTTTCCTCAGTGCCCCTTTGCTGCCACATCCTGATCATGAAGGAATTCAGTTAGGTACCAGTTCCACTGTTAATACCTTTCCTTCCATGGCTGAGCCTTCAAAAGACTCTGCCTTTAAATGGAGCCAATCCATGATTATATGACCATAGGGTGGTTGGCAATGACTGAGTATGAGGTGCTCCATGCCTCATAAAATGCCCAGATTTACTTCTCAAAGAAAGAATATTCTCTGTATGTGGAAAGTTGTTTGCAATGGAAGCCAACAGGCAATTGTTGATGGGCTCTTTTTGCTTTATGAAGAGTCCCATGTGGTTTAATATTGGTCAGGGTTGCATGCACAGAGATGAGCTTACCGGCAGTCACAAAAGCTGCTCTTTATTCCTATCCCCATTGGAAACTGGCTGTTTTTCTAGTAACCCTGTAGAGGTTTTTATAATAAACCTATAAATATGGTATGTGATTTCTCTAGTGTGCAATCATACCAATTAGGAGCTGTTATCTGAGTTTTGTCCCTGGGTAGTGGGATTAAAGGTGTGCACCACCATCTTCTTCACTGTAATTCTAGAATTTAGAAAACAACTAACTTACAGAGATCTGCCTATCTCTGATGGGATTAAAAACATGGGTTACCATTGCCCTCCTCAAATATTGTATCTTAGCTCCAAATCACACCAACTCTTAGAGATTTAGAAAAAAGTTAGGGGCTGGAGATGGCTTAGTGGTTAGGAGCACTGACTGTTCTTCCAGAGTTCCTGAGTTCAAATCCCAGCAACCACATGGTGGCTCACAACCATCTGTAATGAGGTCTGATGTCCTCTTTTGGTGTGTCTGAAGACAGCTACAGTGTACATATATAATAAATAAATCTTTAAAAAAAAGGAAAACAAGTTAGAACTCTAGTAATCCTTTGAATTTCTTAAAACATTTAAATCTCTTAACTGTGTTTTTAATACCAAACAACAAAAATATCCTTTTTATTTAAAAAGAAAACTCAAAAGCATTTTATACCAGTAAGGCAACTGTGCCTTTGGTAAATTACTAGTCAAAAATATTATTATTTTTAGTTTTATTTTCTTTCATGCCTGATCAAATGAAAGGTGTTTGTTAGTCTTTTTTAAGTTAGTTTAGATTGAATGACCAAGCTTCTGATGAACTGAACTATTGCTTTTCCTTATTCAGGAGATCTCTCCTATTCAAATCTTATCTTTATCAATCTTAATTGTATCTATAGCTTTTCTTCTCCTGTGGAAACAAAGACAAAACCTCTTCTGCAACCTAATACATATCCAGGTTTCCTTCTGAGGTCAAGACATCTTTTTTTTTTTTTTTTTTTTGGTTCTTTTTTTCGGAGCTGGGGACCAAACCCAGGGCCTTGCGCTTCCTAGGTAAGCGCTCTACCACTGAGCTAAATCCCCAGCCCGGGTCAAGACATCTTTAAAACACACAGGCAGTTTTTTCTACTTTCCAATTTCTCTCCACAGCTGTTATTCCTTTCTCATTAGCATTTTAAAAATAAGTTAATAAAGCTTTGTGTAATCGATCTCTGCATGTCTTTAGTACCCCTTTCTGTCTATTCAGCATATCCTTTAAAGTGAGATTAATTTTTCTGTAAGTGCTTGTCCTGTAAGATTGTGTGGTACACCTATAATATGCTTTCTGTTGTAATATGCAAAAAAAATTCATTTTACTAGATATACATGCTGAAGTGACACTGTTAGTCTTAATTTGTATAGGTATCTCCATAACAGCCATAACTTCTAACAAATGTGCAATTACAGAATCAGCCTTTCCAGAACTTAAAGCAGTTGCCCACTAAAACCCCAAATATGTGTCAATGTCATAGTGTACATTATTTTAATTTTCCAAACTTCACAAAATAAAACACATCCATTTGCCAAATTTCATTTCTTTAGGTACCTTTTGGGTTACTCCCTGCAGGTAATGGAGTCTGGTTATACAAAGAACAAGAAGATTTCCTTATAATTTCATTGTTGGACTATTTAACATTCCTTGTGGAAGAACTTTCCAATACCTTTTAACAGGTAGAAGATGGCTCAGAGGTTAAGAGCACTGACTGCTCTTCCAGAGGTCCTGAGTTCAATTCCCAGTAACCACATGGTGGCTCACAACCATCTATAATGAGATCTGATGCTTTCTTCTGATGTGTCTGAGATAGCTACCATAGTTAAATCTTTAAAAAACAAACAAACAAACAACAACAACAAAAAACCCAGGTTGATCATTATCATAAGTATTTGCCTATAAAGGCAAATATTTCTTTATCCTATTCTTGTATAGTTTTTTTTTTTTTAAAGCTGTCTTTTAAATCAATCACTATTATCCCTTAGGTAATAAAAAGGGAAAGGAATTCCAGGCTGTAAAGAGCCCATTAGCTGAATCAGCTTATTTATATCTCTTAATTTTGTTAACATTATTCATTTTCCAGATTTCTTTTTAGTGACAAAAAAATAGAATTCCAAGGACTTGTTGACTCTTCAGTAATTTGAGCATTTAGCTGCTCTTGTACTGGCTATTCTAGTCCCTGTGATTTTTCTGATGTCAAGGGTCATTGCTCCACCCACACCGGTTTGTCAGTTAATCATTTTAAAGGTAGGCCTATTTCAAAGGTTGTACCTTTGAAAGACCAACAACTGCTGTATCTATCCTGTTTCTGTAAACCTGAATGGTCTGTGACTGTAATGTATTAGGTATGAGTGCTCTATCTCATGCCACTTCCTCAGGTGGGAGACTAGCAATGCAACTAAGCTGAGGGCAGTTTTGGGTTGTTGAACAAGGAGAAGGTAACCAGGGCACTAAGCTAAGGGCAGATTAAGAGGTGCTGAGCTGGGCTGGAGAGATGGCTCAGAGGTTAAGAGCACTGTCTGCTCTTCCAGAGGTCCTGAGTTCAATTCCCAGCAACCACATGGTGGCTCACAACCACCTATAATCAGGTCTGGTGCCCTCTTCTGGCCTGTAGTTGCATACATGCAGGCAGAAAGCTGTATGAGGTATACATAATAAATAAATAAATGTTAAAAAAAAAAAGAGTGCTGAGCTTAGAGTATTAGAAAGGGCATGCTAGCCGCAAGAGATTAGGAGCACCAGTGATTGAGCCAATAAGGCAGGTTGAAATTAAGCAATGTATATGTGCTTATACTTTTTTTTATCCACAGATCCAATATTCTCTGGGCAGGGGCTGGTAGTAGTCTGCCCAGAGCTTAAAACAGGATAGTGGGAACTACACACAACAGATGTGTGTGAGCTGCCATGTGGTTGAGGGGAATTGAATTCAGGACACCTCTGAAAGAGCAGCCAGTGCCAACAGAGAGCCACAGAGCCATCTCTCCAGCCTGATAATACCTTTTAAATATTTTTCTCAGAATAATGGTTCTTTATTTTATAGTTTGCTTCTGAGATTGGAGGAATATTAATCTGTTTTCCATTGCTGTAACAAATCACATCCCCATAAATTCATGGCTATATTAGTCACATATGGCTTTCATTTTCCTATGTGTCCTTCTGGCTCTATGCATTTCACCCATCTTGCACTTTGCTTCAGCTGAAATAAAGTTCCAATCCCTAGAAGCTGAATATTTACCTCCTAAAGAGGCCAATTCGAATGCCAAGAATTTGTGGAATTGTTACATTCGTTCTTGTGTCAACTAAACCTTCAATTTCAATACCATTTATTTGTATCTTCAGCACTTTGGTCTCTGATCATTTATAGCAGTTTGCCAAAACACTTGCTTTCTAATCTCTCCTGAATTTTTTGTTTTATCTACTAAAGCTATTCTGTCCTTGATTACATCCAGACTAGTGTTTACACACACACACACACACACACACACACACACACACACACACACACACAGAGTTTATTTTTATGTGCATTGGTGTTTCTTCTGTATGTCTGTTGAAGAGAAGGCGCCAGACTCACTAGAATTGGACTTACAGTTATAAACTGCATGTGGTTGCTGGGAATTGAACCAGGGACCTCTGGAAGAGCAGCCTGTACTCTTAATTGCTAAGCCATCTCTCCAGCTTAGAGCAGTGTTATTTTTAACAACGGGCATTAAAATCTTTTAATTGGTCTGTCTCCAATGCTATCAGAGAATGACTGAATTAAACTTGATATCAGGGCGGGGGTGGGGGGCATTTCCCAATGGCAAAGGGTTACCTTGCCTGTCTCTTGTTTTACATTTATTAGTCCAATGCTGGCACTGGACACACCTTCTGCATACTCCAGAAGGCTAAGGCCCTTTTCGATTATCTCTAGAAAAACACAGTGTTTCAAGGAACATCTTGTTTACAATTCATTTTCAAATGACCTTGCTTACCACAATTAAAGCATCTAAGATTTTGATTTTTCTTAAAACTTTTAGAAATCACTTCTCCTATCAGAATATCATCATAAATGTGAGGTCCAATATCAGCCATATTTTAATCCATTCATCTACTGGAGTTGATTTTGTCCTTAAAGGTCTAATCACTCTTTTGCATTCTGAACTGGCATTTTTAAAAGCCAAAGATTCAATTAGTATTTGTCTAAGTTCTGATACTATTCTATTTACAGCTAAAGTCAAATCTTTTCAAAAAGTCATTGAAGGTTTCTTTTGGGCCTTGTATAATTTAAGTAAATGACTCAAATCTCTTTCCTGATTCTTCAACCTTTCCCCAAGCATTTAAAGCTGCTAAACAACAAAGTGCCAATGCTATGATCATCATAGCCTTTGTAACTCGGCACACTGACTGTCACCTAGCAACTATCTTGGGAAATATTAATACCTCTAGTCCTATTTCATTGTTCTAAGGCCCTGGCTTCCTCTTTCCCCCATGTTCATCAATGTAACTGAGGACCAGCTTCCAATATTGCTTTTGCCAAATCTTCCCAGTCTTGGGGGGCGATAATTCTGTTCTGAGTTGCTCATGAATTTAATTTGTTTCACACAGGGTAAGTACAAATTACAAAACAAACCACTTCCTTAAATCTCCTCAGATCTTGTCTATAGGATTCCATTTAACTTTATAACCTTGGGGGGTGAGGGGGTACCTATCATTTGCTGGTAGGTCATGTATAACTGGATAAACTAAAATTGGTTTTCTAACAACCAACAACTTTGGGCCACCCCTTTTCAGTTTCATCATGTGGTGGTATGGGAAGTGCTTATCTAAATTCCTCTTTTTGTATCTGAGTATTTTTCTTATTTTCATCTTTTAAGTCTTTCTAAGGCTTGTATCTTATCAATCCACTTTTCATATTTGGCATAACTATCAAACCACTTTTTATATTGGCACAAAACCCACTATGGCTATTAAAGATAAAATATGGGTCACCAGACTGATAGTAATAATAACTGATTATTATGTTAATCTCAATTAAGTCATTCCATTTTCTACTTCTACTTTTCAAGCCATCTAAAGTAGCACTATACAGGATCAGTATTTCCTATCTTTAATGTGGGAAAGATTTTTCCTTTTAATACTACTTAACTTTCTCCTTGAGGAATTCCCAGGTATTATCAAATCTGATGGCTTCTCAGTTTGTCCATAGCTGGCATAATTTCTTTGTGTGATTGTGCCATACATTGAGGCACCAAACGTTATTTAGCAAAATATCAATCGTATTTTTTTTTTTTTTTTGGTTCTTTTTTTCGGAGCTGGGGACCGAACCCAGGGCCTTTTCCTAGGTAAGCGCTCTACCACTGAGCTAAATCCCCAGCCCCTCAATCGTATATTTTTACCAATGAAAACTAGGGAGCCAGATGTCAGGGTAAGCGTACTAGCTCAGAGAGGCAGAGAAATCACCCAGCTGATCTTCCTCCTTAGCCAACATCCCTCCAACAATCCATCACCCTTTCTCACTTGTCTCAAACAACCTCCTATCCTTCCCTTCTACTTCCTGTGCATCTCCCTACCCATCCTCTTATCTCCCTCTTACTGTCCCTGGCTTTTAATAATCCTATGTTTGCTTCCTGTTAACTGGTTGCTTGCTCATTTCTTAACCTGTGTTTGACTTTATTTAATATTGTTTACAATATTCAAGCAGAAAACTCCTGGATTAAAGATGTGTGCTAAGGCTGAGCCACACCACAACTAAAAAGAGGTTTTCCAGTAAATAATACAATGTTAGGGTTCACAGTGTGATTAAATATCCTGCAACATTTGCTTTTAAACTGAGCACTCAAGAAACAAACAGAAGCAGGCAGATCTCTGTGAGGTCAAGGCCAGCCTGGTCTACTAAGTGAGCTCAGCACCTGATGAGGCTTATACAGTGAGAACTTGCCTCAAAATAATAATGATACTGATGGTGATAATAGTAGTATCAGCAGCTGGACAGGTAAGTCAGTGGTTAAGAGCACTGGCTTCTCTTTCAGAGGACCTTGGTTTGATTTCCCAGCAACCACACTGCAGCTCACAAACATCTATAACCACAGTTCCATGGATACCAGGCATACAGGTGCTATAAAGATATATGCAGCCAAATACCCATACAAATAAAATTTAAAAAATAAAATAAAAATATTTGAAAACAGAGAAGAGTTGAGGGAAAAGAAAGACTCAGTAGGTAAAATAGCACAAGCACAAGTTCAGGTCCCAGTACAAACACTAAAAAGATAAAAGCCAGACCAAACTCTGGTGCTATGAGAAAGAGGAGGAAACCCTGAAAATTGCTGGCCGTAAGCCAGCTACAGGAGCAGTGAGAAGCCCTGTCTCAGGGAATAAGGTGAAGAGCGTGAGCACACACCTAAAATATCCTTCTCTGACTCCCACTATGTGAGCACAAGCACATGCAACTGAGCATGTACAACGCATGCACACACACCATACTCAAAGTAACAATAAAAAGAGTAAACGGATGGCTGGGGATAAAATTCAGTGGTAGAACACTTACCTGGCCAGACCCTAGGTTCAATTCCTACAACCACCACCACTAACTACTACTACAACACACATACACAATAAGCACCCCCCACTCCCCAAATTCTTAATGATCAAGGAAATATATAAAATTCTCACAGTGGTGACACTAATCTCACAGCTGAAAGAATGTGGAGAAGTCTCATATTTTGATAGTAAAAATATATTTCACTAATTCTAACCTTTAAAAAAAAGTTAATAACATTCCAGGTATGGTGGCACATATTTTAATTCTAGCACTTAGACAAGGAAGCAGGTGGATCTCTATGGTTTGAAGCAAACCTAGTCTACCAAAGTAAGTTCAAGACCTATATAGCAAGGGCTATATAGTAAGACCCTGTCTCAAAACAAAAACAAACAGTATCACCTCTTTTACTTCCAACAGATTTATGTATGATAAGTGAAAATGCAATTTTTAAATAACTTGTTTTATCTGATATTTTTCCTATGTGTTCATATACTGGATGAATGTCAAAGCAGAAAAATAATAAAACTTACCTGTCCAATAACTTTGAGTTTAATGTATTCTCCTTCTTTCTTATCTCCTAAGTCCTCAGTTGAAGGTTTTGCCTCCTGAAAGAAACAGATTAAAGATTCCTAAATACTATGTTAATTACTTATGAACACCCATTATGTTCCCCCAGGTAACAGACTGCATCTGAGAATACAGAGTGCATTCATTTCTCCTCTATTCAATTATTATTCAAACTCCCCATTCACTAAAGAACAAGAAAGTTAAACCAGGCGGTGATAGTGCATGCCTTTAATCCCAGCACTTAGGAGGCAGAGGCAAGTGGATCTCTTTAAAGGGGACGGGGGGGGGGGGGGGGGGGTATGTGCTTTAGTTTTTCTTTTTTTTAATCATCATATCCTACAGTAAGAATCTAAAACTTAACCACATGTTAGTCACCTGAAAGATCTAAAAGAGAAACCGATAAGCCACTACACTGGGAATTTGTTTGTGACAAGTTACCAGGTGACTATCAAGAGGAGTAAGCAATTTAGAAACTCTTGCCCTACAATCAATTCCTCTTAATCAGAAGTTCATCCTAGAGTTCTTTTTTTTGTTTTTTGTTTGGTTTTTTTTTTTTTTTTTTTGGTTCTTTTTTTCCGGAGCTGGGGACCGAACCCAGGGCCTTGAGCTTCTTAGGCAAGCACTCTACCACTGAGCTAAATCCCCAACCTCCATCCTAGAGTTCTTAGGAAAACATTCTGAATCTCAGATTTTGTTCTCACAGCTATCCCAAGACTATTAGTTGTACGAAGATATGTAAATACATCACAACAAGCAAAGGCTATTTAGAAAAGACAATCAAAGTACTAGTCTAAATACTGGAGTCCAAAGAAATTGGTTTTAGGGCTGGAGAGATGGCTCAGCTGTTAAGAGCACCAGATACTCTTCCAGAGGTTGAGTTATATCCCAGCAACCACATGGAGGCTTACAACCATCTATACTGAGTTCTGATGCCCTCTTCTGGCATGTGGGTATACCTGCAGACAGAGCACTCATGCATAAATCTTTTTTAAAAAATCAGTTTTATATCATCTATTATTTTAGACTATCTTAAGTATTTTCATCCAAATTTACTAGGTAACAAGGCCTGACTGAAAACAATGACAATAAACTGGGAAGACTGGACTGGAATCCATCTGGATTCCACTGGAGTGATGGAGTAAGAAAAAGGAGATTCATGGGAAGACAAGAAAAAAGATTTACAAACTCATTTCAAATAAAGGAGTACTGCAGGCTGGAGAGATGGCTCAGTGGTTAAGAGCACTGACTGATCTTCCAGAGGTCCTGAGTTCATATCCCAGCAACCACATGGTGGCTCACAACCATCTGTAGTGGAATCCAATGCCCTCTTCTGGTGTATCTGAAGACAGTGTATTCGTGCTTTTAAAAAAAAAAAAAAAAAGAGTACTGCAAATCTACTGAAATTAGCAGACGAAGTTAGCATAAAGCACCTCAGTAATTTTTACTCAAATAGTATTCTGGAAAATGCCACTAACAGTGGATTAAAGTAGTCCCCCAAACAACTTAAGTTCAACTACCACATTAAATATTTAAAACTTTCTTCTGCTAGTCATACTAATTCAAAAAGTTAATCCAACAGAGAACATTCTTTGAGCTGTGGAGGCACTAACAATGGACACCCAGAAAGATGTTCAACCAAAGCTGCAGCCAATGATATTATTTGTGGAGAGTGTCAAATCAAAAATGAAATAAAATCCAAGGATCCAATTAGATGCAGAGACTGTGGAGACAGAATAATGTATAAGAAAAGGACTAAAAGATGGTGGGTTTTGATGCTCGATGAAACAGGGGAATTCAGGAATGTCTTCATTTATACATTTGCCCCGTTATGTTTCTCTATAATATATAACGTTTAACTTAGTTTACTTAATGACTACAACTATATACCTACGATTTCATTTTAGAAATGCAATTGTATTTAATACTTTTTATAAAAGAAATTTTGGTTCAACATATGACTTAATGTATTGTTTTTGTAATTCCTCACACAGTGAAAATTAAAAGTGCCATCCCTCTTCCTTCCCCACCTCCCAAAAATGTCAATCCAATTCTGTGAATTCCTGTGAGTTTACAGCTATCCTGGCCTACATAAGAGTTCTATACCAACCAGGGACTGTGTCAAAAAGAAGTTAGTCCACACTCACTAAGAATTAGCACACTGGGCCATGTGACAGTGGATGCTTTTTATCTCAGCCCTGGGAGGCAGAAGCAGGTGGACCTCTGTGAGTTTGGGACCTGGTCTACAAAACAACTGCCAGGACTAACTGTTACACAGAAACAAACAACAAAGAAGAATTAACTGAATTTTACAAAGAAAGCAGAGAAACTACCTATACAGCGGGTGGCAGTAAACTGAAACTGAAACTACTAAATTCTCTGACATTTAGAAATGTACAATTCCAATAGCACAGGAAATAATCCCAACAACTGATAAATGATATTGCATGAAATTAAAGTTTCTGCAGAAAAGAAAACTATCAGTAGAGTGAAAAGAGCCTACAGAATAGGAGATATCTTTGCCAAATATTACATCCAAAAGGCAATCACTATCTAGTATTTATTTAAAAAAAAAACTAAAAAAAAACCCCAATAGTTAATGTTTTCTCTCAAATGTATAATCTAGATGGAAATATTTATATTCATTTCACACATATTTATATGTATGCTATGTATGAAGGGGACTATGAAAAGGGTGAGAAAGATCTAAAGTGGGGGAATAACAAGAGAAGGTAACAAAGTGTATGTACTATGAAAGCAGAAGGGGAACTATATGGAGGAGGAGAAAAGGACCAAGGACAGAAGGGAGACAGCAGTGTATCTGGAGAGGAAGCAAATATAAAGATGTATACTATAAAAATAACAAAATGGAAAAAAAATAACAAAATGAAACCCATTTCTTTATATGTTATTAGGTGTAGGTGTGGGAGGAGGGGAGCAAGTGAGTAAGCAGGCTGAGTTCCGAGAAACATTTAACTCCAAGATTCAGTCCAGAGTCTAAGGAAATGCTTAGATGACAGAAAAGACAGTAAGAAACAGTAGATCTGATTTGTATTTTGCATGCTTTCAATGCTTGTTGAGTATTATGGCAGCAGGCAAAATTAACCTTCTTTAGTTGGACAGTATTTCATATGAAAACTAAAAGACTAACTTTACACGTTGTCTTGCCACATTTCTATGAATTTACAGTTCAAGTTGCTTCTTCCTGTAAGTATCTAAAGAGCAAAGGGTTATTCTCTGTAATGAAGGGCAACAAAAAGCAACCAAACCTCTCCTTCCCTCAGGAGAGGAGTGAGAAGTTTTGTTTAAGTTAGCACAAAAAAGATAGCTGCCCCTTTCCCTAGCAGCAATAACTCACTAGGATACAAATGTTTCCTAGTTTAGGGTAGCTATAGAGGACACTCAGAAACAAAATATTCCCTCTAATCAATCATCCACAGAACTTCAGAAACTTCATTCTGAAACACAGCTTTCTTGGATCCTGCAGTACTCAAAAAGCATAAATGGTTTCCAATACCTTAAAAGTCTAAACACAACCTCCACAACATTTCAATCACTATCCCCATTTTCATTTTTCTCTTACCATTCCTTTTTGAAACCCAAGAAATCTATTCACAATTTGTTAATGTCGCTCATCTTAAGATATTGTTCTACTGCTTTGATAAAACACAACAAAGGCAACTGATAAAACTGATGGTGGAACAAAAGATAGCAACATCTCAAACCACATGTAGGAGGTGCATATGTACTGGGAATGGCTAGATTTCTCAAACCTCAAATTCACCGAGTAACACACTCCTCCAAAGGGGCCATACCTCCTAATCATTCCCCAAAAGTCACCAACTGGTTAAATATGTGAGCCTATAGGGGCCATCCTCATTTGAACCCCTTCCCCTACAAATATGTGTATCAGCCTTCCATTGTCAGCCCTTTATGGCTCCAGTTTCCTTTACCTGAAATAAAGGTAAAGCCTTTCCCAAGTTGATCTGCCCACAGATCAACTGAAGTCTAATACTGAAATACCTTCTCAGAGCCAGAGCTCTCTCCCAACCTATCTTCCTTTAATACTTCTACTTGCAATTCATACATATCCTGCATGGAAAATACTGGCCTTCTTGACCTGACTTCTCTGCTCTTTTCCTTATTTTTCCATTATTGGCAAAATTTCACAAGTCGGTTTTGTTGTGGGCACTTTTACTCTCTACTAGCTGTAATCTGGGGTATGCATCAACATTCCATTCAACATAGCCCTCACCAGTGAGTTCCAGCTGAACTGCTTACTGCTAAATCCAAAGGACACTCAAAATTCCTCCATCTCTGCTTTCCAATACTCATTGACTTCTCTCATTTCAGTTGTTTCCTTAAATGCTGACCTACAATTCTCTGCTTTTCTTCCTTGCCTCTGGGTAACTAACTACCTCTTAGAGACTGTAATGCTACCCTTGAGGAAGTTGTCCTGGCTTTATATAAGAAAGCAAGCTGAGTAAGCCATGGAGAGAAAGCCAGTAAGCAGCATTCCATTCCTCCAAGACCTGTTTCAGTTCCTGCCTTCAGTTGCTGCCCTGGCCTCTCTCAGTGATGAACTGTGACTCGGAAAAGTAAGCAAAGTTTGGTTTGGTCAATGTTTTATAAAAGTTACAAAAAGCAAAACAGAACAGACACAAATAACAAAACATCATCTCTAACCTGAAAATTTCAGAGTTTACACACTTTTATCCAACTGAATATCTATAGTTGATGTCTCTTGGGCATGTAAGTATCTACAACTAAAGGCATTATTTCTAATTTGTTAGCTTTAATTCCTTTTTCTGAAAACCAAAATCAAAACAAACTATAGGACTAACAACATAGATCAGGGGCAAAAAACATCTGGTGTGAGAAAAGTTGAGTTAACTCCCAGCACTAAGCCAGCAATCAAACAAACAAAAAACTAACTCTTCCTAGATTCTCAACTACAACAACTACTATACAGACTCATCTGACTATAACAAACATTATTTGTTGAGATTACCTTTGGCTTCTCTTTCTTACATTTCCTGCTTATTCATCTTTGTAAAAATAAGTCTACATGAATCTAGGTAGACTAGACCTGGTTGGCCATGAATTCAGAGATCCTCTTGCTTCTGCTTCCTGAGCACTGGAATTAAAAGGGTATACCCAGTTCATTTCACCCATACACTTCAGTCTCTACAATCACTGAACACTCACTATAAGAATGAACATCTCTACCACTTGTGCAACTGCCTCAATGCTGTCACGCGCCTTTTCTTGGACTCTGTCTGTTTTCTTTTCTTTTTAAAGTTTTTTCAAGACAGGGTCTCAACTATTTATCTCTGGCTGTTCTAGAACCCAGGCTAGTATGTAGACCAGGCTAGCCTGGACATCAGAGGTCCACCTGTCTGTCTCCCGGAAGTACTAGAATTAAAGGTATATACCTCTATCTATCTATCTATCTATCTATCTATCTATCTATCTATCTATCTATCTATCTACTGACAGTCTAGAAAATAAAAGAAACGAGTCTCCAATAATCTCAGTGTCTTGTATCCTCTTTCCTTCTCTGTCTGTTTAAAAAAATAAAAAGGAGACAATACAGAATAGTACATAGTACAGCGCACTAGTTACAGAACAGTGAAAGCATTCAATCTAAGTCTGGACAGTAGGTCATCAAAGAAAGGACAGTTTCAGAGAGAGCGAACTGTCTTGACTGGCAAGAGTAAACAGCCAACAGAGCAGAAAAAAGTCATGACAAATTTCCAGAGACTGAATCCTCCTGACTGGAAAGGTAAAAGAATTTACTAGGAACTAAGCAATACTGACTCTTCTCTCCAAGGAACAACACAGAAACAGATGGCTGGCTCTGGGAACTGAACTGAACTGAAAAATAGGAAAGCACAACAGTGTACATTTAAAAAGGGGCAAAACTCATGAGGGTTAATGTACTATTTCAAATCAAAAGTTCCTCACAAAGATGTACTCTGGTAGTCAGCACACAGACAATTCAGTCACATGGACAGAGAATCTCATTTAACTAATCTATCACTGGAGTCCTTTCAGCTAAACAAGGATTGCTAATTCTTACTGGAAGAAAAGGGAGAGACTCTGCAGAAAAACTAAATTTTTTTTCTTTTTCTTTCTTCCCTTTTTTTTTTATTTTTTATTTTTTTTTATTTTTGAGACAAAATCTCTTTATATACTCCTGGCTGTCCTGGAACTCACATCAAATGTAGACTAGACCTGGCTGGCCATGAATTCAGAGATCCTCTTGCTTCTGCTTCCTGAGCACTGGAATTAAAAGGGTATACCCAGTTCATTTCACCCATACATATAATTTATTTTATGTGTATAGGTGTTTTGCCTGCACATGTCTATATACCATATGTATGCAGTGCTCAGAGAAGCCAGAAGAGGGATGTCGGATCCCTGGAAATTACAGTTGTAAGCTATCATATAGGTGTTGGGAATCAAATCAGCGTCCTCTGAAGAGCAGCCAGTGCTCTTAACTGCTAAGCCATCTTTCTGGTATCTATTTATTTAATTCTTGAAAGTAGTTTCCTTTTGAAAAGCAGGATATGAAACTGGGCTGGTGGTACAGGCCTTTAATCCTGCTTTAAATTTAATTCAGCTTTCAGGCTAATCTCTGCAGTCTGAAGTTGGCCCAGCTATGCCAGCTAAGGCTACATACAAGACCCTGCCCCTTACCAAGGGGGGGGGGGTGTTAGAGGGAGTAAGAGACAAAGTAAGACACAGTATTGTGGAAAATAAAGGAAAATAAAGTCCTTTGCAAGATTTGCTATGAAAGTGTCAGAAGCTACATACCCACAGCTGCTTAAACAAGACCTGAACAGGGGGTTGGGGATTTAGCTCAGTGGTAGAGCGCTTGCCTAAGCGCAAGGCCCTGGGTTTGGTCCCCAACTCTGAAAAAAAGAAAAAACAAGACCTGAACAAGGAGGAGGACAATGGAAATAGCAATGTGGATAGGAGAGGGTGTGCTCAGGAGAACTACTAAAGAATACCAAGAAGGGAACAATAGTCTTCCCCAGTAAAGAACACAACAACTTGTTATCCAATACCAAGTGGTCAGCCCTGAAAACATACATACAAGTAACATCATACAGACTGTGCAAGTTGTACTTGGAAGCCACATGCACACACATAAGAAAAAGAAGCTACGAATTTTAAAGAGCAAAAGGGAGGGTTTGGAGGGAGGAAATGAAAAATTATAATTATATTACAATTTCAAAAAAATGTAAAGCCCTATTTACATGTGAATGCCTGAGATTGCCTAAAAACTAACATGAAATGTTACCAGATGCTGTGGATTTAAAAAAAAAGAAAAGATATGAACATATGAGGTATATTATATACATTTACATTTTCTATAAAAATTTTCACTAAAAATGTACTTAAACTTTAAAAAAATGTGTAGACATCAACTTATTCCACTTTTATTTCCTAATGAAGAAAACACAACAAAATAAAATCAAGTAATTCTAATTCTTCAGTCTATTATTAAAATGTAAAAACTGTCTGGGCAAGATAGTATGGTGGGCACTGGATCAAACTGAATGAAACAAGACCAAATAACTGGAATAGAACCAATTAGATATAACTCACCTCAAAGTTTAAGTCAAACACTCAAAATAGTTAACTACATCAAGATACATTATATTACATTACAACCCTAAACTGTGGCTTAACACTAAATACCACAGCTTATCAAGAACTAAAAATTGTAGCTGAGAATCTGCTGCTAGTTGTATTAAAAAAACTGTTTTGGGCCTAGACTATAAGAGCTCTATGAAGCCCGGAACAAACTGTTTTGTTTGTATCCAGAACCATAATCAAACTAACTGAAGATGTGGTAGACATTGTCAATCACTCACACAATATCTACTTTCCTTCCCTCACAAGGAAACTTAAATTTGCTCAGAAAAACAAAACAAAAAACAAACAAACAAAACAACATCATTTCATCATGTGAAGTAGTGCAACCTGTGAACGAAGCACCTGAAAGCCAGAAGCAGGAGGATCTCTGAGTTTAAGGTCAACCTGGTCTAAAGGGCAAGTTCCAAAACAGCCAGAGTGACACAGGAAAAAAGAAGTCTCAAAAAAAAACAAAACAGAACAGAACCATTATTCCACCCTGTAACACAGACTAACCAATGAAACATGAAATGTTTTCTTTCTACATTTTCTCTTACCCAGTACACAAATACAAGCTTTATCTACACTTGTTTCATGAAAAGAACACCTAGCAGCATACTTGTCCAACCTAAGATCTATCAGTCTATTTATTAATCAATCCAAAAGCAATCCTGCAAACAAGATTGGCTTATGTTTAAAGCAAGTCCTATACTGGATGAATCCTCATCAATGTAATAATCTCAATACTCAGGAGGCTACAAGCTAATATGGGCTACAGCAAAAGAATCTGTCTCAAGGAAAAAAAAGGCCTAAACAACCACTTTAACATACTTCAAAAGGCAGACTTCTCTGTATGTCCAAATGCCTTGCAGTAAAAACAGACTGGAATGTAACATAGCAATGACACTCAATGCACAAAGAGGCTAGAGAGATAGTTTGGCAGTTAAGAGAGGCTTATGTTAAGGCTTATGCAAAATACCAGAGTGCAATTCTCTCACAACTAATTGTAACTCCAGCTTCAAAGAATCTGATACCCTCTTCTACCCCACTTAGGAACCCAAAACACAAGTGGCACACAATTATAGGACATACAAATAGAAATAAATAAAAACAAAAACCCCAAAAGCACTACTATGTGTGGGCTAGGAAGACAAATCAACGAATAAAAGCATTTGACAAGCTTGACACCCTGAGATCAATTCCTTAAAATGACATAGTGGAAACAGAACCAACTCCCCAAAGTTGTCTTCTAAGCTCCAAGTGAATGCATGGCATATGTGTGTAGAGACACATACCCACAAAAACAAACAACAAACCAATATAATAAAAAGATACCCCTAGTATCTGTGGGGGTTTTTTCCTCCCTTTTCTACTTGTTCTTTCTCAAAAAAAAAATTTTTTTTTAATCAGTATTTGGACTCTTGATGTGGGTGCAAGTTACACAAATGTGTTCCAGCTTTAAGTCTCATCAAACCTCACACAACTGGCCCTAGATACGGCAAAAGAATGTAACTCCACCTTTCTTCTTTCCTTCTTGTCTTTTCCTTCAGATCCTCATTAACTCCAAAAAGGCAACTAAATGCAAAGAGCCAAGAGGAGGAAGAGAAGGGGATCACACATAACTTTAAAGATATGCTTCAGGAACACCCAATTTTTGAACTACAAACCTGAGGTGCTCAAGAACACAAGAACTGTGAATTTGCCTACAAGTCACTATCTAAAATTGAATTTCAGAAGAGAATGCCAAGATGTTTTAACAGACTATTATCTACATAATCCCAGTGTATGGCTAAGGACATGGTTCAATGGTTAAGAGCACTGACTGCTTTCCAGAGGACCTAGGTTCAGTTCCCAGTATCCACGTCAGCTCACAAATCATCCCTAACTCCAGTTCCAGGAGATCTGATGCCATTACGACCTCCAGAGGCACCAGGCATGTACATGATACATATACATACATGTAAGCAGAGCACCCATTAACATAAAATGAAATAAATCTTTTAAAAAATTAGAAAAATACTTATTAAAGAATACTGTGTGTTATAACAGAGCTAACATAACTATATAGGAATATAACAATTATTCAAAAAATGTTTTACTTGCAGAATGTGGTAGTATATACCTTCAATCCCAGGAGTCAGAGGCCATCCTGGTCTACATAATAGGAAGTTCCAGAATAGTTAGGGTTAGAGAACCTGTCTCCAAAAAAAAAAAAGAGTTTTACAGTTCTGAATTTCCAACTACTCAACTGTGAATATTCTAGCCATAATTATCATACTGTTTCAATATCTTATAAAATAATAATTGGAATGCTTCATTATAATCGGCGTGCAATATCCACTAGCAACATCTCACTAAATCAGCATATAGCGCTCCTCTCCTAGAATACCTAAGGTATCCAACCCAAACTAGATGGTAAAGTTAACTGCTATAGTTCAATATGTTCTATAATATAAATGGTATACACAACTATACATTTTAATATACAACCATTTATTTTCTTGCATACTCAAGCTGTTACCAAGACCAGCAGACAGTAATAACAAGCTATAAAGAACACTGTAAAACTAATGATATCACAGCAAGCAGAAATACAAGTCATGAAAGACTAAAGATAACTTCAAGTTTAACTTTTTAACTACTATTGAGAAATAAGCTATGTCTTTTCCCTGAATCTGGGATAACCTTTGGGATTTGATTAATATAGGACCTACTTCCACAGCCAGGTTCTAGAAGTGGTATTCCCAACTGGGTGGATTTTGTTTTGTTTTTATTATACTAAAGGTACAAGTTGCTTTTGATGATTTAGTATAAAAAGGAAAACAGTTTTCACTAAACTATAAGGAACGGGAAATAATGGTTCAAATTAATCTTATCATTTTGATATGCTTCTGGTTTTAAAGAAATGTGAAATTAGGCTAAACAAATTTCTATTAATGGTTATAGAATGATCCTCATTCTTTGGGAAATCATGTACCAATGATGGGACCTATAGTACCTTCTTTTTAAAAAAACTGCATAATTCAGTGAATTCTCAAGGTTTAGGCATTAGATTGTGATCTATTTTAGATATAAAGATCCACTCATTTTAAACTGAAATTATGGCAAGACACAGTGGCATACACATACACCTGTAATCCCAGGACTCAGTAAAGTAAAAACAGAAGGATCACTGCCAGCCTAGATACACAGTGAGAGCATCTCAAAACAAAGAGAAAAGCTGAAACTATTACTCAATGTGACTATTTTAAGCACAAGATACAAGCTTCTAAGAGTTGCCTCAGAAAATAAAATGTGCATGGGTACTGGAGGGCATCTTGTATTCAAGTCAAGCACATTACCGAACCCCCCAACTTGAAAAAGTACCCTCTAAGGCCACCTTCTGAAGACAGCTCAGTCTCAGGCTGTTGCTATTACACACAGTACTTGGGGATTCCTACTCTCACTTATAAACCTCTTACAGGCAAGGATTCACTTAACCGTTTTCTCCAAATCTTTAACACTCAATACTGAACTTGTTCTGGGAACTAAGATTAATGTTATCCATCAGCCTAAAGCAACAGCTCCCAAATCCATTATCACACTCTCAATGATTTAAAAACCTATCAACCCAGCTGTCGTGGTGGTATACACTCTGGGAGGCAGAGGCAAGGCAAGGAAAATCTGAGGCCAATCTGATCTACATAGCAAGTTCCAGGACAACTAAGGCTACACAGAGAAACCCTTGACTTGAACTAAATAAACCCCTAAAATGTTAGATACATTTTTATTACTTTTTTTAAAGACAAAAATTTTAAGAGTAGCAGCACTATTTCCTATGCAAATTGCTTTAATGTGTAGCTCAATTTAAAAAAAAAGACTTGTTTTGCCAACTGTGGTGGTAGACATCTTTAATCCCAGCACTCAGGAAACAGACACAGGAGAAACTGAGTTCCAGGCCAGGAAAAGCTACATAGTTAAGACCCTGCCTCAAAAAAAAAAGATTTGTTCTACTTTTTTGTCATGTTTCTAAAATTTTCATTGAACATCCATGATAGAATGAGAAACACACACACACACACACACACACACACACACACACACACACCAAGTGTGGCAGCATAACTCTGTAATCCCAGCTACTCTGCAAGGCTGAGGGAGTCCAAGTTCAAAGACAAGTGTGTTACAGTCCAACCTAGACAACTTAATGAAATGAAGTAAAAGGAGAAATGAGGGTTTAGTGCCTGCCTGGCAAGCACATGTGGGAGGCCCTAGGTCCAGCACCCAAAGACCCCAAGTGAGGTGAGAGAGTCCTAAGCAAGCATAGAGTGACTTTGCAGACTCCCTGAAACCTTGTGTCCTAGGGTCCTCTTTTCTTTCTTCATATCCTCACATAATGTAAGTTCAAACTAGAGCAAAACTAATCCTAAAACTTAAAACTCTTTCTGTATGTTGCCCTCTCATCTGGCTAACATGCTTTAAAAATAGAAGTCTGATGAAGCATAAGCGTTTACACAGCTGATCTCTCCTCTCTGGTAACTAAGTAAACAACTGTCATAAACAAATTATGGGCTTCATAAAGTCATTTCTAGCCCAAAAGATTAATAATCCAGATTATTAATAAGTAAATCCATCCCACAACTAATTTACAGTGTAGATAGGCTATAAAAATAGAACCACTATGGCCAGTCTGGGGTGGTTGCAAGCCTTTCATCCTCAGGAAACAGACAGGCGGATCTCTATAAACTGGAGGCCAGCCTCGTCTACAGAGGGAGTTCCAGGACAACCAGGCTACACAGAAAACCAACGTCTCAAAAAAAAAAAAACAACAAAAATTTTAAAAAAGCTCAACTACAATGTAAAGTAGAATGAAAAAAGTTTGCTGAATTGTAACTAAAGAAGTAAAAATTAAAAAAAAAAAAATACTCTGAAAATTAAGTCATCTGACCAAACAAAAGGAAAGCCAGACAAAAACCGTATGGATGGCATGTTGGTGGTGGCACTCTACGCAGTTTGTTGTTTCTCGGTTATTCTGAGCGCTCCTACAACTGGAGAGTTGATGGACCAATCCCGAGTAAGAAATGGAAAGTACAGAGAAAGAGTCGACCGCTCCGCACCCCCGGATGGAAAAATGACTCTGAAGTGGGCAAAGACGGACTGACCCTCCAGGCAAACACAACTGAAAAGCAGCGTCTCCTGGGTTCCCAGTCACCCCAAACAAGGATCCCTGCCCGCCCCCCACTCTCCGGGACCAAGAACCCAAAGTAGAATCGAGCTGCTTTTCAGGGCCACCTAGCCTCCCAGGCAGGGATTCTCTCCCGTTACATAACTGGGCCTAGGGCCTTGTTTCTGCCATCGGTCCTCTGAAAGGGAAACGGTCGTTTTCCCCCAGGTTGCTCTCACGGACAAGGGAGCGGGCCTGGGCCCCCAGCGAGCCCGAGAGAAACCTGGGAGCAGTCGAAAGAGACCCGGCGCTGGATGGCGTGGGGGTAGAGGCCTCCGAAAGGGCCGCGGAGGGTGCGTAAAACCCGGAGACCCTCGATCCCAGGCGGCTCGGCCCGACTCTGCCAGGCGCTCGGCGTCCCTCGCGGCCCCCTCCCCACCGGCAGCCCCCTCCCCCAACATCACCCCCTCCCCCCGCGCCCCATTCCAGGGGCTCAGCCAGCAGCCGACGGCCCTGAGCCCCAAGGCCGTGGCCCGGTACCTGGTCAGACATGGTGTCGGTGGATTCACCCGGGGGTCTCCGCACCACAGCGGCCTCCGGCAGGCAGAACCGCACTCTGAGGTTTACAAATCCGTCTCTTCTCCACAGCACAACACCGCGGCTGCAGGGACTTCCGCTACGTCTTGCGTCACTTCCGCAGCGCGCAGAGGAGAGTTTGGGAAGACGGGAAAGGGAAGCGGGAAAACGCCTTAGGGAATGCGGGAGACGAAATCGTCAAGGTTAAGCTACTTTCCTGGAGCAAGAGAACCGCTAGGTCTTCAGCGGGGCCGGGAAAACCGGCCCGCTGCCTCAGGCCTTAGGGAGACCAGCGCTTTGCCTGCAGGCTGTGTGTGTTTGGGGTCAAACTGACCGCTTAGGCTCCTCCCTGTTGGACATCTTGTACGCTTCTGAGGCCGGAACCAACTCTTCCTGAATATAGTGAATTCCCTGTATAATATCTTTATGGCCCCCTCTTGCTTGCTGCTGCCACATTCATGACTTTGATTACTAGAAATACAATAGTAACAAGTTTTCATTTTCTACAAGAGAGAAAGTGAAAGCGATTTGGAAGCCACTAGCATGTCAGAGTGAATGAAGTTAACCACAACGAGCTGAGTTATGGTGGCGTACTCCGAGTGATAGAGGCAAGCAGATCTCTGTGAGTTTGAGGCCATCTTGGTCTACAAAGTGAGTTCCGGGACAGCCAAGGCTACATGGAAGAACCCTGTGGGAGTCTAGGGGTGGGGCATGAAGAAACAACCCTTCCGGTCACATCTTTGGTTTTGTTTTGTGTTTTGAGGCAGGGTCTCACTAAGTAGCTCTGGCTATTATAGAACATTGCTAAGTCAACCAGACTGGCCTCCTCTTGCCTCTGCCTCCCCAGTGCTGAGATTAAAGACCTGGGCCACCACATCTCCAGCTCTAGAACAAAGTCTTGGTGGCTATAGATGACCAAAATGCTATTGAAAGTTGAAGTTGCAAGAGCTCCCTCCAGCTCATAAACTAGTTGCCTTACATCATAGACCTAAACATCTTCCTTTGAATACAGTGACCCTCTTGCACAAACATTCAGGGAAGATTAAGGTTATACTAAGTAAAGGGGGGAAAAATGAAAACTAAAGTAAGTCAAAAACCTTCACAGTACAAGACATTAATAAAATAATCTTTTCTGTAATTAGTAATGAGCCGATTATAAGTGGCCCAGCAATCAAAGAGCATTGGCTACTCTTCCAGAGGACTCAGGTTTGATTCCCAGCACCCGTATATGCATTCAAAAATGCCTATAACTCTAGTCCCAGAGAATCTGATATGTTTTTCAGCACTGCACCAGGCCTAAATGTGGTTCATAGACACACATTCGGACAGAAACACTCATAAAAATTAAAAAATTATTAACAATTACTAATGAAAATATGAACATTCACATCAAAAGAAGGAATTTGAATTCCTATTTCATTGCACATACAAAATTAAAATGTTTCAACGATGTTTCTGTAAGACTATCTTAGGGTTTCTATTGCTGCAAAGAAACACTATGACCAAAAAGCATATTGAGGAGCAAAGAGATTATTTGGCTTACAGGACAGGAACTCAAACGGTTGGCACCTGGAGGCAGGAGCCAATGCAGAGTTCATGGAGGGTGCTACTGACTTACTCTCCATGGCTTGCTCAACCTGTTTTCTTTTGGAACCCAGGAACCATCAGCATGGGATGGCATCACCTCAATGGGCTGGGCCCTCCCTCATTGATCACTAATTGAGAAAATGCTTTAAAGCTGGATCGCATTGAGATATTTCCTCAAGTGTTGCTCCTTTCTCTCTGATGACTCTAGCTTGTGTCAAGTTGACACACAAAACCAGCCAGCACAATATACAGGTATATTACATATTACATATGCATCACACATAATTATAATATATAATATACAGTATATACACACATATATAATGTTTTTCAAAACAGGATTTCTCTGTGTAACAACCCTAGCTGTCCTGGAACTCACTTTGTAGACTAGGCTGGCCTTGAACTCACAGAGATCCACCTACCTCTGCCTTCTGAGTGCTATAATTAAAGGGGGTCATCACTACACCTGGCCAGAAAATAACATATTTCAAAAGAAAGATTATTCTTTGAATATGATCCACAGATCTGAGTCCTGATCTCCAAACACACACACATACACACGAACATATTATAAAATAGTATTTTTAGCTTCATTTCGTAAGATGAGAAAATGGGGGCAAAATTGAACAACTTCCATGAGTGATTACATCCTGCTTTTTTTTTTTTTTTTTTTTTTTTTTTTTTTGGTTCTTTTTTTCGGAGCTGGGGACCGAACCCAGGGCCTTGCGCTTCCTAGGCAAGCACTCTAAATCCCCAACCCTACATCCTGCTTTTAACCTAGAGGATTTTTACTTCTTTCTTTTGGTGATTTACAACATAGATAGGGCAAAACAATGGAACTATAAGTGTTCCTCAGAGACTGAGCAAGAGGCTAGATGTAGCTGAGTGGTAGAATGCTTGTACAAGCGTTCTCTCTCTCTCTCTCTCTCTCTCTCTCTGTCTCTCACACACACACACACACACACACACACACACACACACATACACACACATGCACGCACACAATGTATAGCCCAGGCTGGCTTTTGAACCCAAACTGATGCTCCTGCCTCAGCTTTTTACTGCTGAGATTCCAGGCCTGAGCCAATACACCCTAATGTCTCCTGATGAACTTGGAGTTTGTCACTATTATGTTCTCTGGTCAGCAAATTCCAGGGATCCTCCTGTCTCTGCTCCACTCCCAGAACTGGGGTTGTGAAGGAGAGCACCACGCCTAACTTTTATGTGGGTGCTGGGATCTGGATTTGCCACTCTATGCTTTTGAAGTGAGCACTTTATCCACTGAGCCATCTCTACAACCCTAATTGCTACTTCGTTAAGATGAGGTCTCATGAATCCTAGGCTGACCTTAAGCCTCTGACCACACTGCCTCCATCGCCCAGTGCTGGGATCATACACGTGCTCCTCCATGTCCAGCTCCATCGTACCGAAGACTGAACCCGTGTAAACGCTCTACCAGCTGAGCTGCAGCCCTAGCCTCTGTTAATTAGGAGATAGGAGCAGTGAGATCAGAAGTGTAAGGATTTCTCAGGTCCACAGTGAGTTTGAGGACTGCCTGAGACACATGAGACCTGCCTTTAAAAAAGAAAGCAAAACAAAACACAGAATATTACTAAAGTTTTCCAGAAATAGATTGATGGAAGTATTTTATTTTGCTTTATTGAGATGGAGTCTTATTCTGTAGCTAAAGATGACCTTGAACTCAAACTGATATTCCCCACTTAGCCTTTGAGTGCCAGGATCACAGGCTACCGCTCAGCTGGCCCCAGTTTTTTATGTTTCCAAAATTCTTCCATACTAATTCCAAACCTGCTTCCTGTTGATACCTGTCAGTCTCATTTTCTAGCTCACTGTCTTTCTTATATTCTGAAGTTCTGTTGTCATCGAAGGCGAATTTAATTTCTGAATTATTCATCCAAGATTCTAATATTTCCCCTTCTCCTTTTTCCCAATGCTTATCACCAGTTATTCTCCCCCTCTTAAATTGTAAATTCAAACCAGCTGCTTGCCATAACACATCTGACGATGTAACAAAACCTCAATAAGTGGTTTACTAAAGAAGGTATATTATAAAGCTAAAGACTAAAGAAGGGTAAATTCCCAAAGACATTTATCTATATCTTGGGGGTTTCCTTGGTTTGAAATCTCCCACAGCTCAGTGTGTGTGTGTGTGTGTGTGTGTGTGTGTGTGTGTGTGTGTCTGATGTTGGGGTTCCAGCCAATGGCTTCAAGCATGCTAAGCTCCCGCCTTACTCAGCTACATCCAAGGCTTATCTTGCCTTTCTTGATATCCCATGTTGATCATAAACAATTTATGTATAATTTTTTTAAAGATTTCATTTTATGCCACCTCCCTCGCGCCATGGCCCCGAAGCGGCAATCTGCGATCCTGCCTCAGCCCAAGAAACCCAGACCCGTTGCTGCCCCGAAGCTGGAGGACAAGTCAGCCTCTCCCGGCCTGCTGAAGGGAGAAAAAGAACAGCAAGAAGCAATTGAACATATTGATGAAGTACAAAATGAAATAGACAGGCTTAATGAACAAGCCAGTGAGGAAATTTTGAAAGTAGAACAAAAATATAACAAACTCTGCCAACCATTTTTTCAGAAGAGGTCAGAATTGATCGCCAAAATCCCAAATTTTTGAGTAACAACATTTGTCAACCATGCACAAGTGTCTGCACTGCTTGGGGAGGAAGACGAGGAAGCCCTGCTTTATTTGACCAGAGTTGAAGTGACAGAATTTGAAGACATTAATCAGGTTACAGAATAGATTTTTATTTTGATGAAAATCCTTACTTTGAAAATAAAGTTCTCTCCAAAGAATTTCATCTGAATGAGAGCGGTGACCCATCTTCAGAGTCCACCGAAATCAAATGGAAATCTGGAAAGGGTTTGACAAAGCGCTCAAGTCAAACACAGAATAAGGCCAGCAGGAAGAGGCAGCGTGAAGAGCCAGAGAGCTTCTCTGCCTGGTTTACTGACCGTTCTGACGACGGATGATGAAGAAGGAGAGGCAGAGGATGACGATGATGATGATGAAGAGGAAGAAGGGTTGGAAGATACTGATGAAGAAGAACACGAGGATGAAGGTGAAGAAGATGATGATGAGGATGAAGGGGAGGAGGGAAAGGATGAAGGGGAGGATGACTAGCACAGAAGACCGATGGATCCAACCTTCTTTTTCATTTTCTTTTTATTTTTTTAAATTTCCCCAGTCCCTGGGAGCGAGTTGCAGTCCTTTCCTCCCTATCCCTCTGTGCTCAGCCGCCCTGTTTTTGAGGTCTCAACATCATGGTTCTCAACTAATTTGGGGGAAAATATCTTGAGCAAAATACAACAGGAAAAGAATCTTCACGTTTCTATTCTAAATTCATTTTTATCCTTGTCTCAAACTGTAGATTCAACGCCACCACCATGCTCTGTGGGAAGAAAAGTCCTCCAGTTCCCTTGGCTCTGCTGGAGGCTGGAGGGTGCTAAGCCCCTGTGTAGTAGTGCATAGAGTTCTAGCTTTTTCTTTTCTCTGTATATTGGGCTCAGAGATTACACTGCGTCTCTATGTGAATACAGACAGTTAGCATTTACCAACATGGATCTGTCTACTTTCTCTTGTTTAATAAAAAGGAAAAAAAAAGAAAAAGGAGGGATAGACAGTGAGCAAGGGTGGGATCGAGGTGTCGGGGGGCGGGTATGTGGGCATCTGACAACATGGCTTCTCCTTTGGCATGTTTCATTGTGACGTTTAACAGACATCCTTGCCGTTTAATGTGACACTTAAATAAAACTCTCCTGATGAAGACTTGAGCCCGCCACTCACGGGAGAAGCAGCAGACGCTGTAGGGGTTTATTTGGAGTTGGCATTCTCTGTTGCAACTTTCATCTTTAGTTTTTTTTTCTTTCCTTTTTTTTTAACTCTTTTTTGGTTTTCACTGGAAGGAAAAAGATGCTCATTTTAAATGTTGCCGTGTATAAGTTGCTTTGTTACAATAAAATCAATGTGTACACAAAGGAAAAAAAAGATTTCATTTTATTACTATCTTATGTGTGTGGGCATTTTATTTGCATATATATGTGTTGTTCACATACACAGGAAAGGAATGGTTTCCTTCTATCACTATGTTCCTTATTCCTTTAAACCTGAAACCTTCTCCGTCCCCACCCCTGCTAGGCTGAAAGCCAGTAAGTCCCAGAGATTTTTTTTTTTTTTTGGTTCTTTTTTTCGGAGCTGGGGACCGAACCCAGGGCCTTGCGCTTCCTAGGCAAGCGCTCTACCACTGAGCTAAATCCCCAACCCCTCCAGAGATCTTCTTATAATCTCTCCCCTAATTGTTGGAGTTACAGGAGTATACCCGGTACTGGGATTGGAACTTGGTTCTCAGGATTACTCAAAAAATTGTCCTTACCCAAAGAGTCCTCTCTCCAGTCCAGACTTTTATAACCTAATCAAAATGCCTGAAGCAGGCTGTTTCATAGAGAAAAGAAGCTAGGTACAGTGGTACACACCTGTAACCCCAGCACTTGTGAAGTACAGGCAAAAGGATCATAAGTTCAAGGTCATCCTCAATCATATCTTGAGCTCAAAGCCAATCTATGCTATAAGACATTATACCTATAAAGCAAAAACAAGTGGGACAGTGGTGGCCCACGAAAAGGGAGGCCAAGGTTCTGTGCATAAAGCCACTTTTGACCAAGACTGACAACCTGAGTTTGACTCCGAGGCTCACATGGTGAAACTAGATACTCATGGCCATGTACACACACACACACACACACACACACACACACACACACACACACACATTGGGGTGCACTGTGTGAAAGTTGTCTTTGTATTATTCAATTGTTAATTCTGTACCAGCAGGGAACTGAGTACTGACTGAATTTCTGTATGCTTATTCCTATGGTTCATCATCTTCCTCACCCAATGATTGGTTTAATAAAGATCTGTCGACCAATAGCTAGGCAGGAAAGGGAAGACATGACTTCCTGGCTAAGAGGGGATCTCTGGGAGGCTCCACTTGTTCTTGGTTTTGTTTTGTTTAAGATTTATTTTATTTATTATATGTAAGTACACTGTAGCGGTCTTCAGACACCAGAAGAAGGCATCTGATCCCATTACAGATGGTTGTGAGCCACCATGTGGTTGCTGGGAATTGAACTCAGAACCTCTAGAAGAGCAGTCAGTGCTCTTAACCTCTGAGCCATCTCTCCTGCCCTTGTTCTTGTTTTCTAGGTAGGCTCTCTTGGAGCCTGTATTGTCCTTGAGCTCAGGATATAATGGAAGATGAACTTGAAGCAGAGGTGGAAAAATTTTTGATTGGGATTGGAGAAAGAGAAGGGGCAGGGAGGGAGTGAGGAAGGGAGGAGAGGGAAAGAGGGAGGAAAGAAAAGAGAGGGGGGTAATGTGGATTAGTATACTTGGGTTAATTAAGTTTGATGAGCTAGCTAGGAGGTAGTGTAAGGTAAGGCCTAAGCTACAATAAAATTTATGTCTCTGTGTCATTCTTCTGCTGATGGGGGCCATGGAATCCCACTACACACACACACACACACACACACACAAATGTTACCTTTTAAAAAACTTCTAAAATAAAACTGGGAGTCATGAAATCCAAGCAGCACAGCACAAGTTCTTGCAAGGGGTTCTCTTGTCTCTTGGTTAAGTTGTCATCTTGGCATGGTCACTCCTGTGCCTCTGAGGTGTCTATCCTTCTCCTTAGAAAGTCACCGGGATGCAACGTTGGAGGTTTCTCCTTATCCACTCTAATTGCTTCCCAAAGGCCTTACCCTAAGTAAGATGGATGAGGTTACACCAGTAACTTCTCGACCTCGTTGGTTTAAGGCTCTGGGGATTAGACTGCTACATGACAACAGAACAACAGTATTTAGACCACAACTCTGAGTTGTTTTCCATCTCTGAGATCTTTTCTTGCTAAATCCTCATTGCCCTAATAACACTTAAATGCCTTTTAAAATGTATACCCCATCTCTTTCTCTCCACTTTTTCGAGTTAGAACAGAATAAGTTGAAAATAGTGGTATATTCTCTGGCTTCCATAGATAGATTTTCCCCTGCTAGACAAAGCAGCATTTATGATCGATCCATCACTTGAAAGGTCAAGGTCAACTTGATAGATTGAAGTTAGTTTGGGAATACAGTTTGAATTTCAGCCCAGGCTGGATACAAAACCTTCCTTAAAATTAAGTATTCCCTAGGCTGACTTCAAACTTACTACGTAGCCAAGCTGAAATCCTTGATCTTCATGCCCCGTATCCTAAATGCTGGGATTAGAGGTATTCACCAACATTGCCAGCACCTAACATCTTCATTAAATTGAAAGGGTCTCTTGTAGCTGGACTTAGGCTACTTTGCGGGTTCTTTTTTCTTCCACCCTTTATCTACCCTTTCAACCCTCTAACACTAGATAGAAGAGAAAAAGGTAGAGGGGAAGGCGAGGGGTGATATAATTCTGTTAATTCGGGGCATAAAGTTCCTTTGGACAAGTTTGACCTTCACTGTCAGGAAATCTTATTTCTTCTTTCTTTTTTTTTTTTTCTGGAGCTGAGGATCGAACCCAGGGCCTTGCGCTTGCTAGGCAAGCAGCTCTACCACTGAGCTAAATCCCCAACCCCTCTTCTTTCTTTTTGTGCATGACTACTTAACAAACTGCAACCAAGAACAACCAACTAAACAACCCACCCCACCTCTCAGGGCCCTAGCATTTATACACCCTCTGTAAAATCTCTAGAATTACAAATGTCACAGATCCACAGAAACTATCTGCTGCTGGCAAATCACACTTCTACTAGAGCATGAGGCAAATCATAGTCATCTGCTGTGGACAATCCCACACCTGGGATTAAAACAAAAATATATTCCCATAATATTTCTGTGTTTCTTTAAAAAAAAAAACCCGAAAACTTCAAAATTGTCACTATAGTCCCTATAGTTGCCTGAGAATATATGTAGCTCAATATTAGAATATGGAAATCTATATAGGATTTTCATCTCCTACAGAAAGGGTTTGGGGATAGGGGTGGAGAGACAGAGAGAGAGAGAGAGAGAGAGAGAGAGAGAGGGAGAACATGGTTAGTTGACCACTATTACTGTTTCCTAATTGCAACAATGATTACCCATTAGTCCTACGTTGATTTAAAAAAAAAAAACAACAACAACCCTGCCCCTCAGTGTTGGGCATGGTACACAATTGTGGTGCTAGCACCAAAGAGGCTAATCAGAAGGCTTGTGAATTCAAGATGAACTTAGGTTACACAGTAAGACTCTGTGTTCAAAAGATGAATAAAATCCCATTCATACAATTCTTTGTAAGAAACAAGATTTACTCTAATAAATAGAGCAATTCAGCCAGGCATGGTGGCTCATGCCCTTAGGTCAGCACTTGGGAAGATGAGGCAAGAGATCTCTGAGAGTTCAAGGATGCACTGGCCTATAGAGAAAATTCCAAGACAGCCACCTCTACTTAGAGAAACACTGTCTCAAAACAAATAAACAAAGGAAAAAGGGCAGATTAAGCCATAATAATCAGGCCTTACATTGGAGGAAGGGGTTAGAGAACAGTCTGCAAACCTCGATTCTCTTTTGCTACCATATGTGTGCTTGACATCTAACTCAGGTAGTGAGGGTGCCTTTACCTGCTGAGCGGTCAGCCAGCTCTGTCGATGACAAACTTGAATGGAGCTTGCATTCTAGCTGGAACAGAGATGGAACTGTGGTTTCAAAGAGAACTGTTTTTTTTTCTTTTCCATTAATTTATTTATTCACTTTATATCCTGCACTTTGTTTCTTTTTTTTTTTTTCTTTTCTTTTTTTTCCGGAGCTGGGGACCGAAACCAGGGCCTTGCGCTTGCTAGGCAAGTGTCCTACCACTAAGCTAAATCCCCAACCCCTTGTTTCTTATTGTCTTCTTAATCGGTTAAAACTATAAGTCCTGGTGCTGAAGGGGTTAAGAGCATTGACTGCTCTTCCAGAGGTGTCCTGTGTTCAATTCCAAGCACTACATGGTGGCTCACAAGCATCTGTAATGGGATCTTCTGGTGTGTCTGCAGACAGCTACAGTGTACTATATACATAAAATAAATAAATCTTTAAAAAGAACTGTAAGTCTTCATACCCATATTATCCTATTACCCAATATCTCCCATATTCTGTGTTTTTCAAATTTTATCATTTTTATTTGTGTGTTTACCACACATACGTGGGTGTCTAGGGAAGTTAAAAGAGCAAATTGGATCCCCTAGAGCTGGACTTACAGACAGTTGTGGGCATTGAGAACTGAATTCTGAACCCTTGGAAGAGCAGCAACCCCTCTTAACCATTGAGCCATCTTGCCAGTCCCCTGAATGTTCCCTTTAATATTTCTTTGTACCATTTTTCCTTGACTCAGTACTTAGGTTAATAAAGTACTTGAGGGAATTTTCAGACGATTATCGTTGGCCAATATCCAAATCTAAATCTGAGACAGTTCTGAAGGACAGTATTGAGGGAGTTGTGTAAGTGGCAATTTTCAAGGACAAATTCTGAAAAATGCATGCCAGAGATTTCTCATTCAATAAGAAGTGTCTTTTCCTTTTAGAAAAAAAAAAAAGATAAAAATGTTTAGACGGAAGGAAAAGAATTTTACTTCCTGAAGGCATTCCTTTATTTAAATGTTTAGAATTACCTAATCAGATCTGTTTGATTAATAACAACACAAAAGTATCTGGACACTGGTAGGGATGGACTGCAAGTAGAACTCTCCAGGAAATGATGACACTCGTATTAAGGACACAAGACATAAAAATAGTTGGAGTTAAAAATATAAAGAGACAAGGTGTTTCCGGCTCATCCGTCTAGTTATATGTCTTTTCCCCAAATCAAGCTATTTTTGTGCTATTCTCTGACCCCATTAAACTGTTGGTCTCTTCCTCTCCTATTGCTTTCTCTTGTCTCCCTAAATATGATACGTCTAACTGTAGTTATGATCAACTCCGCTCTTGCCTGCAACCCTAGAAATCCCTGTCTATTTCCTACATGTTTATCTTTCCTGCTGTCCAAACAAACATACACTTTCCTCTTCACACTATGAAATTGTTACAGAACATCAAGTTATTTAATCTTCCATAGTCTTCAATAGATACAAAATTAATGTTTAGGCCTAGGCAACAAGCAAAGTTCTACTAGATTTGTGGAAGAACTGGGGTATTTAAATCCAGTCCCCAAACATACATAGCTGGGGCTGGAGATATATATATATATATATATATATATATATATATATATATATATATATATATATATATATATATATATATACACAATCTTAGTACTCTGAAGCCTGAGGCAGGAAGGCAATGATTCAAAAGGCTATGGAGGCAGCTCAGTTAGTAAAGTGCTCCCCTAACATGTACGGAACCAAACCTTGGGTTCCATCCCCAGCACCAATAAAGTCAATGTGGTGGCATTTGCCTGTAATCTCACTACTGTGGAGGTAGGGATGGGTGGACCTTTATGAGTTCAAGGCTTCTCTGATCTACATGGTTACAAGACATACAGGACTACATAGAGACCCTGTGGCAAACAAATAAACAAGTTGTTTTTAGCAAGGTCATGTGAATTTGAGGCCAGTCTGAGATACATAAGACTTTGTCTTAAAATGAACCCTGCCGCTAAGGCTGAAAGTTTCCATAAAAGAAATTGCATTGAGACATGTTTAAACTCATACCTCGGGATCACTTTAAACACACACACACACACACACACACACACAAAACCCCCCCTCAAAAAATACTTATACTTATAGCTATAAAAGAAATCTTGGGGTTGGAGAGATGGCTCAGCGGTTAGGAGTACTGGCTGTTCTTCCAGAGGTGCTGAGTTCAAGGCCCAGCAACCACGTGGTGGCTCACAACCATCTGTAATGGGATCTGATGCCCTCTTCTGGTGTGCATGAAGACAGTGATAGTGTACTCACATACATGAAATAAATAAACAAATCGTTTTTTAAAAAATGGAAGAAATCTTGGCTAAAAACTTGTTTGACCAGAGAGGAAAACCACCAGGAAATGTTCCTGGTTATAAAAGTTTGCTTCCCTTGCAGAGGACCTGATTGGGTTCCCAGCACCCACGTGACGGCTCACAATTGCCTACAACTTGGCTTCCAGGAGGTTAGAAGAGGGTGTGTCAGATCCCTTGGAACTGACTAATAGGACAGGAATGCAAGTCCTCATTAAGAAAGTGTTCTGCGTTGTTTTAAAATAAAATGTCCTTTACATGGCGGGAGGTAGCATAATGTGCTGTAAATTATACACATGTACTTTATATATTGTATATAATAAAATATATAAATAAATTACACAGAACTTATTTTTCACATAATCGCGTAAACTGACAGCTCTCAAAATCAGTTCAGGACTTCAAAAGTCTCGCGATATCTTGAGACCGCCTTCTTCCGGTCTCCTCTGTGGGCGGGAAAAAACCGGAAATGACCTCACGCTCTGCGGCATTAATCGACCGGAAGTGACGTTGACATCCCAGAATCCTTGGAGGAGACTTTCGTATTTGCTGCTCCATGCGGAGAGGTGTGGAACGTCTAGGCAACGTGGTCTCCCCGCCCGCGGGTAGGCAAAGGCGTTTGCGCTTCCCAGCGTCTGAGGCCTAGGGAGCCTTCAGTAGCCGAAAGTTAGTCTTTTGCAGTGGAGTAAGGGCTCGCGGTTAGCCGCGTAGCGCCCGGATCTGGCCTCACCATGTTGGTCCTATTTGAAACGTCCGTTGGCTACGCCATCTTTAAGGTAGGTGAGATGGAATTGTTGAGCCAAAAGGCTTATGTGGGACAGACAGCTATCCATGTTAAGATTTAAGGAGAGACGGAATAACGGAACACATTTGAGTGTCTTTCAAGTTCCCAGATCCGAAAGGATGTGAAAAATCAAGAGCCGGTTTTTCAAGTGAACACGTGGCTTCTCCGACTTTAGGGCGCCCTCCTCTGCTTTAGAGATTTGCTCAGTTTAAAAAATGGGTAGGACCCTTTTTTACAAGTAATAATAAAACGTTCATTTAATAAAAATATTTACGGTGTTGGGGATAGAACCTAAGTGTACATGTTAGACCAGCGTCCTGTCACACAGCTACATCCCTAATTCAAGATCAGTAATTTTTTTATATTCTTTAACATTTACTACTTTATGTATGAGTATAGCTGTCTTCAGACACACCAGAAGAGGGCATCAGATCCCATTACAGATTGTGAGCCACCATGTGGTTGATGGGGATTGAATTCGGGACCTCTGGAAGAGCAGTCAGTGTTCTTAACCACTGAGCCATCTCTCCAGCCCCAGTTATTTATTTTGTGTTTTTCTAGACCGGGTTTCTCTGCTGCTCGAGTTGCCCTGGAATTCCCTCTGTCCCAAATGCTGTAATTAAAGGTGTGCATCGTCATCCACGGGCTTTTATTTTTCAGGGAGGGTCTCGCTGTGTAGGATTGGCTGGCCCCTAACATTCCATTTATATTTAAGTAGATTAAAGCTGGCTTCCACGATCAGGGTCCTTTCAGGCATGTTTGGAAGGTTTTGAGTACTGACTGGTGTAATTTGTTTTATCGAAACATTATTTTACTGTGTGATAACAGGAAGGAACAAGAGAAAGTTATGCTGTGGTTTAATTTAGACAATATGAATGTTAGGACTCAGGACAAATGGCTGAGGTGCCTATTAACGGCAAATCTGACTGGCCGCCAGTCTCCCTGTATATTCTTCAGCCCAGTAACTGGGCTAGAACCCTTCCCAGCTTAACTGATTTCTATATAACCCAGCCATTTTGTCCACAACTGTCTCTTGGTCGTCAGATTTGGTCTTGGTCTTTCTGTTCCTCTCTTGTCCCTGCTCAGCCTGGACCATTCTAGATGCCTCTGGCTGTATTCTTTCCCTCATATTTGCAATGAAACCTCTTCCCATACCTAGAAGTGTCATGTCCTTTTTGTTTGTTTTTTGTTTTTAAATTCAATGAGATTGCTTGAATGGAAATTTGGGCTGCTAGCAACAGGATTGATGGGTTTTTGTTTAAGTGAGACAGTTGGGGACATGTTCACGATTTCCAGTTTGGACTATGTGAGGCTTATCCTGATGTGATTGTATAAACCAGGGAGTTCATAATTGCAAACATGCAGAGAAATCTAGGTGGCTGCTATTAAACTTTAGTGTCCCTTGTTTAAATAGGGAAAGGTTTTGGTGGTTTTTTATTTTCTTTATTTTATGTGCTTTGGTGTTTTTCCTGCATGTGTGTCTGTGAAGTCAGTTAGTGGAGTTACAGACAATTGTGAACTGCCATGTGGATTTGCACCCAGGTGTCTGGAAGAGCAGTGGATGCTTTTAGCCACTGAGCCATTTCTCATTGTAAGAAATAGCTTACAACTTTATTATCATGGAAACCGTTGAACAATGGCAGACTACTGAGATGTGGAAACAATGAGGTAGAGTGAGTGTCCATGTGCTGAGCATTCTATTATTTACTTATTAGGATACTCCAGTGTTCCATGGTTTTTGTGATAAATGTGCTGTGTGTTGTTACTTTATTGGAGGGTTGAGTATTGAAATTTTCAGTTTATAATTACTTGGTATTTATATTACTGGAGGCATATTCTAGATCTAGTGCTAGTGATTGCAGTTTGTGAGAAGGGAATTGCGTACTGCGCAAGGTGAATATTTTATGTGAGTCCCAACAATACTAGTTGCTGCCTTTTTCCATGATCTTTCAAAATGATAGAATATGAATTAGATTTTGAGAGAAAGCCCTGTTGGCACAGACTAATGCCCGTACTAATGAATTATAATTCCTGGAAGTGAAGACAGACCTATGGAAGTGATTTAATGAGATTTTGTCATAAAATAAAAGGAAAACAGGGTTAGGGATATAGTAAAAATACTTGCCTGGCACTTGTGGCCCTTGGTTCAATTTCTAGACATTCCAATACCTTCAGTTGTATTGGCTACAGATTTTTTTCATGCTTGGGTCAGGCAGTGAGTGTTCTAATTACTGCTTAGAAACGATATATGGTGGCATGATTGGGTACAGCCAAAGTTTTCTTTGCTCTACAGGTTTTGTAAATAATTTGGATAACTATTAATCACCATGATTTTATTGCGCTTTCTTTCTGCTTTAACTTTAGTTTTAAGAATGATGACAATTTGGGGCTGAAGAGATCCCTTAGTGGCTAAGAGTACTTGTTCTTCAGAGGACTTAGCTTTCCGGCACCCAACTACATGGTGGCTCACAATTATTTGTACCTCCAGTTCTAGGGGACAGTCTTGACCTCCAACAGCAGGCATAAGAGAATGGGACAAAAATCTCCCAAATGTGACAATTCTGTTAATCCTTTTGTTATCTTCTAATATTTTCTTTAGCTAGAAGAAAATGTGAACTCTTCAAGAGTCATTCTCTACTATTTACTTGGCAGTTGATGAGCAATGACTATAGTTAGTCTCTGAACAATTAGAAATTGAGACTTAGGCTGGAGATGTCGCTCAGGGGTTAAGAGCGCTGAGTGCTCTTCCAGAAGTCCTGAGTTCAGTTCCTAGCAACTACATGGTGGCTCACAACCAGCTGCAACAGAGATCCAATACCCAGTTCTGATGTGCCTGAAGACAGCTGTAGTATACTCATATAAATAAAATAAATTAATCTTTAAAATCAGATTGAGAATTTTGTATGATAGGATAACTTCTATATTTTGCTCTACTCAAGGGATGAGCCTATATTCTTAAAATGTTATATACAAAATACAATTTGGAGCACTTATGACTTATGCTCTGTAAGAAAACTAGCTAATTTCAATAAGAGAAACATTTTTCTCCCCATATTTTATGTTAATAGTTGTTTGAGTTGAAAAATATAGTTGTCGCCCCCTGGCAATGGGCAAAGAGACACCAGATTTGTGGTGTTGTTCTTACATCAGTCAGGGGCAAAGCAGATGGCCGTCCTTTGTTCATCCTAGCTTGATGCCTGGCTCGGTGGCCAAAGCTATTTCATGCCTAGGGCACATGAAGGAAGGAAGGAAGGAAGGAAGGAAGGAAGGAAGGAAGGAAGGAAGAAATAGTTGTATATGTCTAAACTGCCTTTGAAGAAAACTGGTTTATTGCAGGTTCTGAATGAGAAGAAACTTCAAGAGGTTGATAGTTTGTGGAAAGAATTTGAAACTCCAGAGAAAGCAAATAAAATGTAAGTAATCTTGAAGTAAGAATTTAGGGGTACAGTGGTTTGTGGGGGCCTCTTAATTTGTTTGCTATTTTCAGCTTCTTGGGGTTTTGGAAATCTATTTTATGAACAGTGTTAGTATGAATCTAGTTAGGGCAAGATTTTGTTTTCTGTGGGAGTAAGACAGGGTGTAATCTTTGCTGTCCTGGAACTAGTGCTGTAGATTAGACTGACCATAGACTCCTTTGCCTCTGGGATTAAAGGTGTGCCCCACCACCCAGTAATTGAGGCTCTTTTATTTGGAACATAGTCCATCACAGCTAATTTGTATTATAGAGTACAGTGGACAATAACCCAAGGTTAATATTTTATGGGATATTTGAGGACCCACTATATCGTAAATTAAATGTTGTAAACTTCTTTTTTAAAGCAGGAATTATATGAAGCATGGGGAGTTATAGTTTCGTGGATTGATAATTCAAAGACTTTCTGAATACTCAGTGTATTTATCTTCCATGACTTTTATTCCTGTCTAGCTCTTGGGGGTAAAAAACTAGGTTGTAAATTCTAGGTTTTAAATTAAGCCATGTTTCCTCAATCAAGATTTTGAGAAGAAAGTAAAACAATGGTAACTAGGTTGAGGGGAGTGGTAGTAGGCTTTCCTCAGAGCAAAGTCAGGGTCAGCATTTAACCATTCTGAATCATCTTGCAAAATAACCCCCCAGGTGTATGTAGTCCTGAGAAGAAACTCTGATCCTATTGTTTACTCCAAATAGAGGGGTCATCTATGGATGTCCATATTTGGTCATAAGTCTGCTACTGCTAGTAAACACACAAAAGAGTAAAGAATAGTTGACTTAAAGAAAGGGCAAAGGGGGGGCTGGGGATTTAGCTCAGTGGTAGAGCGCTTACCTAGGAAGCACAAGGCCCTGGGTTCGGTCCCCAGCTCCGAAAAAAAGAACCAAAAAAAAAAAAAAAAAAAAAAAGAAAGAAAGGGCAAAGGGGACTATAAATATGGAGTCATCATTTGTGGTGTTCCAGCTGTAATACCATTGTTGAATGAGTTGAGTATATTAGGTCTCAGTGATTTGGAGAGATGTTCGTGATACACTGAGGAAAGTCTTGCACTGTAATAATTGGCTTAATATAATTCCATTTGCACCTTTTTGCATCCTTGAATATTTAGATAAGTTCTGAGAGATTTAAATGGAGTATAATAATACAAACAGAATGGGAATAGGATAGGACAGAAAAAAAGATAAAATCAGTACTTTTTCTAGCCTTCTGGGGTGGGGAGGAAGACTATCAGGATTTATCTTTCTAGGTAAGAAAAATTTACTGTGACTACTACTGTTTTAGGGAATATAGAAGGCTTGATTTCCCCCCCCTCCCCCCCCGGTTTAAAGGGTTATATGCTTTGCTGGGTTAATCTTTATTCATTGTTGTCAATGATGTATACCTTTTGGAACTGAATTTAAGTGATTTAACAGAAATTCGTCACTACCACTGAGACAACAATGAACTAACTGATACATACATCTCTGTGTACAGAAAGCAGTATCATAAGCTGTAAACTATGTTGCTGATACCGAAAAACAAAAGCAGGTCTGACAACAAGCTATTTTTTCACACTTCTACCTGGAGGGTGATTGGTTGGTTGGTGCTGAGGATAGAGGCCCTGGTCCTTGCTTTACCATTGAACCAAATTTCCAACTTTTGTGTTTGGTTTTTGAGACAGGATCTTTTTATAGACAAGACTGACCTTGAGTTCACAGAGATCCTCCTGCCTCTGCCTCCCAAATGCTGGGGTATTAGACCTCACCCTTGGTCTTTTATTTTTATATTAATAAGTAGGAACACAGGTTAAGTACCTGAACTTGTGATCCTCTTGGGTTGGCCTCTGAAGAACTGCAATTATAGACAGGTGTCCTACATCTAGCAAGTTGGTTTTACTATTAGTGTATGCTGTGGAAACATCTAGTTTCTGTTTTCTGGCTATGTAGTTTTGCAGAATCATTTCTTTCAATAACATTTGTTCTCTTCTAATTTTAGAGTAAAGCTAAAACATTTTGAGAAATTTCAGGATACAGCAGAAGCATTAGCAGGTAAATAAGAATTTACAGTAAGAGAAGTTTTTTTTATTTAAAAATTTAGCATTTCGTTTTTCTTATTAAAAGGTTGTCTTCAGTTGCCTGAGTTAATCTTCCTCAATGTTGTCAATGATGCATCTTACTGGAACTGAGTTTCAGTGATCTAACCCATTCGTCACTACCACTGAGACAACATTGAGTTAGCTTTTTTCACCATAGGGTTGGTTTCCCCCATGTGATGAGAGATGACAAGTGGTTAAGTTGATCTCCCTGTGGAAACCAATAGCCTAATGCTGAAGCACAATTCAGTAAAAGCTGTTCTACAAGGGACCAAGGTAATGTGGTCATGTACCCAGCTCTAATAATTTTACTAATTCAAGGTTTAAAGTTGAGACTAGCCACTAGAAATAAAACAATTGGTAATAAAGCTCACCAGAGTATATCAATATTAAAAATTAAAAAGGAAATAGTTTTTTTAAATACATGTATGTGTACCAAAGGGCATGAAAGTTTATATAAGGAAACTTTTTTGTACATTTGTTTTAATTTAAAGGAAGGGGTAATTTAGAGCCCTCAAATTTGGATCATGTCGTGGGAACAGCCATGTTCTCTGTCTTTAATCCCTCAGTTATTTGTTATGATTTGAGAATGAAGGACTATAAAAATGGTTTAAAATTAGACAAGACGGTTGGAGAGATGACTTAGTGGTTAAGAGCACTGACTGTTCTTCCAGAGGTCCTGAGTTCAATTCCCAGCAACCACATGGTGGCTCACAACCATCTGTAATGGGGTCTGATGCCCTCTTCTGATGTGTCTGAGGACAGCAACAGTGTACTCATATACATAAAATAAAAAAGTAAATATTTTTTAAAAAACTAGACAAGAATTTACAGGTCTAAACATTTAATCATACAAGGGAAAAATACTGGTTTTGGTGGGGATATTGAGATTCCATCTATTATGCTAGAATATTAATGGGTTACCTATAATAGGAAGATAGGTTAAGGGAGGACCATCAGTGAAGCTCATTCTATGTATATAGAGACTAGGCATGGTTTTGACCCGAGCACTGTAGAGGTGGTCTCACCTCTTGGGTTTGAGGTCAGCTAGGATACATAATGTAACCATGCCTCACAGACTAGCTTTATTTTAAATTTTATGTTGTGTGTTGTGGAGTTTTGCATGCAGGCACTCACATAGGGCAGGGGCATTGGATCCCCTGCAGCTACATGTGGTTGTGAGCTGCCCAACATAGGTGCTAGGAACCAAACCGAGGTGTGCTAGATGAGTGATACCTACTTTAGATACCACCCCCACCCCCATATCCTTTTTTATCAGCCCATCAGTAGCTAGAGTCTCCTGCATCTGTAAAGTACAATATCCTGGTGATGGATGCTATCCTTAAGATTTTCTTCTCTCTGTCTCTCTCTCTCTCTCTCTCTCTCTCTCTCTCTCTCTCTCTCTCTCTCTCACACACACACACACACACACACACACACACACACACATACATCAGGGAGTGGGGGGGGTCTGCTTAGTGGAGGTCCAAGGACAACTTTGAAGGGTCAGGCTTCCCACATGATTCGGGAATTGAACTCTAGCCTCCAATCCTGTTTGAGACAGGGTCTTTCTTTATAGCCCTGTCTGGCCTCAGACTTTGGGATACTCCTGTGTCAACCTCCTGTCTACTAGGATATGCTACCACCATACTCCACCCACTCTATTAAGACCCATTCACCATAGTTTAAATTAATCTCTCACAGGGTTTCTTTGTGTAGCCCTGGCTGTCCTGGAACTCTGTAGACCAGGCTGTCATCAATCTTAGCTGCCTGTCTCTGCCTCCCAACCGCTGGGAATAATGGTATGGCCAAACACAAAAGCAAGTTTCTTTACTACTATCTAATGAACTGATCACAGTTTTTGAAACGGTCCTATAAAAGAATATTACCTCTGTTATAAGTGATAAAACATAGGCTTATAATCATTTTTGGAAGTAAGGGAACTATATCAAGAATCAGAAATCTCTATAATGAATGTCTTAGTTTTTATCAGATGGAACTTTTTTTTCTGGTAATTAAGGTATATTGTCTCTTGCAAATTAGTTTGTTTTGGGGGGAGAGGAGAGTAGCTAAGATGACCCTGCAACTGAGGATGACCTTGAATTTATAGTGATCTTAGGCACTCCACTAACTGATCAGTATCCCATATGCTATAAGGCAGTTCATGCAGGGACACATGCCATGACACATGGGCAGGAGTCAAGACAATTTTGTGAAGCCACTTTTCTCCATTTACCTTTACATGGATTCCAGGGACTGGATTTGGTTACTCAGTTTCGTTTGGTTGATTGAATGGCAAGCATTTTACCTATGGAACTAGCTCCTGGTCCTATAAGGCAGAACCAAAACTGAGTAACTGTAGGTTAATTACACTTTGTATAATTAATGTTCTCTGTTGGGAGCTCATATAAGACATTTCTTTGAACATTTTATTTAACTGGAAGGGTACAATCATGCCAGAACAGCTAATGAGAGTGCTCTGTTCTCTTTACCGCATAGGTCTTGGGGTCAAATTTGGGTTCAGCTTGGTGGCAGAAGCCTTGGCCCATTAAGCTATCATGCTAGCCCTGGTTTTGTTTTTTTCTTTTTTCTTTTTTTCGGAACTGAAGACCGAACCCAGGGCCTTGCAATTGCTAGGCAAGCGCTCTACCATTGAGCTAAATCCCCAACCCCGCTAGCCCTGTTTTTGCTTGAATTTACTTTTTAAAAATTTATTGATTCATTTACTGTATGTAAATAGGTGTGTCTGCACATATATCTGTCCACCAAAAAAGGGGCATCAGATCTTGTGGAACTGCAGTTTTAGATGGTTGTGAGCTGCAGTGTGGTGCTGAGACTTGAATCCAGAACCTCTGAGGAGTAGTCTGGTTCAGCCCCTGAAGTTATTTTATGAGCAAGGTTTTTGAAGTGATAAGTATTGTTTGAAGAAAAATGGTGATCTAGAATAGAATCTAGAGTTATATAGTGTAGAGATTTTTTTAAGATTTATTCACTTATCTTATGTATATGAGTACACTGTTGCTGTCTGCAGACACACCAGAAGAGGGCATCAGATCCTATTACAGATGGTCATGAGCCACCATGTGGTTGCTGGGAATTAAACCCAGGAAGGACCCCTTGAAGAGCAGTCAATGCTCTTAACCGCTGAGCCATCTCTCTAGCCCTAGTGTAGAGATTTTATACTTAGAAGAAATACATTTAAGGGAAGGACTTTTGTGTGATAGGTTAAAATTAAAATTGGGTGATAAAGAGAATTACAAACTAGAGATGGACTGGAGAGACTGACTGCTCTTCCAAAGGACCCAGGTTCAATTCCCAGCACACACATGGCAGCTCACAGGTGTTTATCTCATGCTGTTTTATGGCCTCTACAGGCACTACACATACACTTGACGCATAGATATACATCCGTCTAGGCAAACACCTATACACGTAAAGCAACAAAAATTTAAACTTAAACTAGGAAAATGAAATTCAATTTTAATTTTAAAGTGCTGCACTGTGTGTGTGTGTGTGTGTGTGTGTGTGTGTGTGTGTGTGTGTGTGTGTGTTGCTAAGGATTAGGCCCAAGGCCGTGCTCAACAGACAATTTATCCCCAATCCAAAGACTAAAACACTGTAAGGAAAGGATAAAGGAAGTCTCTTTATAAAGCTATTAGGAATCAATGTCCACAATATTAGAAGGCAAAGGGAAATAGACAGGGTTTTACAAAGCACATCCATAAATACCAGGCATGCTGGTGCACAATGCTTGCTTAAGCACTTGGAAAAACTAAAGACAGCAGGCTCACAAGTCCAGCCGGGGGTGTAGAGTAGTGGCCTGTAAAAAGAAGTTAAATCCTAACCATCTTATTTACTTCAGGGTAGGATCTCACTTTGTACACCTAGCTGGCCTTAACTCTGGTTCTGCTTCTTCCTGCCTCCAAGTGCTGGGATAATCACTGTGCATCATCATGCCTGGCACTTAGGATTTGGTTTTATAAAACATTTACACGAGTCATTTTTTTCTTGGCTTTAAAATTTAAATCAGAACTCTCAGTTATAACTCTGATTTTTCTGTTTTTCTGCAAAGCGTTCACAGCTCTGATGGAAGGCAAGATCAATAAGCAGCTGAAAAAAGTTTTGAAGAAAATAGTCAAAGAAGCCCATGAACCTCTGGCTGTAGCTGATGCTAAGCTAGGAGGGGTCATAAAGGTAAAGTCGGGCTGAGGATGTGACTTAAAGGACAAGTTATGATCTTCCATGACTTAGAGCTGCATGGCCCACCCTTTGTAGTATTTGTCATCTGTTCTCCTAATTTTTCTTTAGGCAGCATAATCTCTACTAGAAGTTGCCAAAACAAGCATTCCCTGTACACTGTAGAAATCAAAGACAAAAATAACATAAGCTTTGGGTTCGGTCCCCAGCTCCGAAAAAAAAGAAAAAAGAAAAAAAAATAACATAAGCTCTAACCCGGCTACTCATGCCACCTATTCACATTTTTTATGATGAATCTCCCATAATTTAATTTTTTCCTCTTGAGTAAAAGTGTGTTCATTTGAATTTTTTTTTTTTTTTTTTTTTTTTTTTGGTTCTTTTTTTCGGAGCTGGGGACCGAACCCAGGGCCTTGCGCTTCCTAGGTAAGCGCTCTACCACTGAGCTAAATCCCCAGCCCCTCGTTTGAAGTTTTTAGTATCAGGCATAAAAGTACAAGAGGAGAAAACATTAAATAAAGTACGGTGGTGCATACCTATAATTACTTGTGTGTGGTGTTATAAAATATTGGTCTATAAGAAGGGATTAACAAATACATGTGAAGTGGACAGGGAAAATGCTACAATTGAAACAGTTTTGTTTTTTAAAACACATTCTTTCTTACAACATGGAATTTGTATGCCACAAAATGTAGAGTCAATAAGATACTCATTACATGTGTTTATACTGTTTATTAGTACTCTTGGGGAGGTGTGTTTAAGGGACGCACTTATCCATCGGGAAAAGACTGAAACTTTTCCCTGTTTCTTTTGATTAAAATACTGTGAGTATATAAATACTTTGTAATTTTTAAGCTAAGTAAATGGCTAGAGTAATGGGTCAGTGTTTAACGTGCTTAGTGCACTTTTGCAGATGACTGGACTTCAGATCCCATTACCACATTACACAACTCTGTACTACCCATCACTCAGTTACAGGGGATTTGATACTGTGTGGCCTTTGAAGGCACCTGCACAAAAACTCACATGGGGTGAGGCTGGAGAGATGGCTCAGTGGCTAAGAGCATTAACTGTTCTTCTGATGTCCTGGGTTCAATTCCCAGCAGCCACATGGTAGCTCACAACCATCTGTAATGGGATCTGTTGCCCTCTGAAAATCAAAAAAGCAGTGGTTCACTTAACCCAAGCAAGGAAAGAAAAAAAAACCTCGTTTAATAATGTTTTGCGGGCTGGAGAGATGGCTCAGTGGTTAAGAGCACCAACTGTTCTTCCCGAGGTCCTGAGTTCAAATCCCAGCAACCACATGGTGGCTCACAACCATCTGTAATGACATCTGATGCCCTTGTCTGGTGTGTCTAAAGGCAGCTACAGTGTACTCATATATAATAAATAAAATTAAATTAAAAAAATAATGTTTTGCATCTTGGGAATCATACAGCCTAGCTGGAAGGGTAATTGGAAGGTTTTCATATTTAATTTCCATCAGCATTTTTAGATAGTAGAAACAAACACCATGTACATTTGAGAAAAGTATCTATAATATATAATATCCTTAGATCAATACTGTTTTAAAATACCAGAAATATCAGGATCCAATGAGATAGTTCCTGGAGCTAAGGTAGAATTGTTACTGTGTGTTTGAGGTGAACCTGTGAATTCACGTTAGTGAATTCTTAAAAGACACTATCTGAAAACACGAATGTTTTTATAGGAAAAATTGAATCTCAGCTGTATCCATAGTCCTGTTGTTAATGAACTTATGAGAGGAATACGATCACAAATGGATGGCTTGATTCCTGGGGTAGAACCACGGGAGATGGCAGCCATGTGTCTTGGACTAGCCCACAGGTAAGTATAGAAAAATTAAGTGTGCTTACTTATATACATACACATATTTATGTACATCTATGGTAAAAATGTATAAGTATTAATGTGAAGGAGATGTTGTCCTCCTCAAAAAAACTTGCTCAGTGTCAAAAAGCTGATTTAGTTGTGGAACCATGATATAAATCCACTTGTATTTACTCTCATGACTTTGCTTTGGTTTGAGAAAGAACTTTGCTTTGTACATATATATGTACATGGTTTGTGTTTATAAGGCCAAAAGAGGTTTTCAAATGTCCTATCATTCTTGCTATTCCTTTGAGGCAGAATCTCCCCTGGAACCTGGGACATAGGTTTCCTGGGCTAGACTAGAAACCCGCACACCTCTTGGTCCTGTCCGATGCACGGTTGCTGACTTGTTAGGTGGGTGCTGGGATTTGACTTCCACTGCTCGTGAATGTATTGCAAGTGAACGAAACTCAGTGTTCATAGTATGCTGTGATTGCCTAAGTAGTATTCTAACAATTGTCAGTGGTGGAACACCTTGAATCCCAGCATTCTGAGTTCCTTCCCAGACAGTCAGAGTACACAGAGAAACCCTGTTTTGGTTGGAAAGGGTTTTGAATATATTACTTAAAAATAGCACAACACTAAAAAACCAACCGTTTCTTTCTGATGGAAATCAGAGATACTGAAAGTGTTCTGCAATGTAAAGGAAACCCCTGTGGTATGCAATCGTAAGGCAGCAGTCAATATGACTTTCTCTATCCTAACTCAACATAACAAATTAATTCATACAGAAATCTAGGCTATATTGGTATAGGTGTATTCATCCTCTCTGTGTGGCAAATTCAAAGCTAGCTATGCTAAGCTATATTAAAGCCCTTCTAAATAGGGATATAAATAAAACAACCTATTAAAAGTATCACTAGGGGTTGGGGATTTAGCTCAGTGGTAGAGTGCTTGCCTAGCAAACGCAAGGCCCTGGGTTCGGTCCCCAGCTCCGAAAAAAAAAAAAGAAAAAGACAAAAAAAGTATCACTAGATGCACACCATCACAAAATGGTTTTGTGCAGCATGTTCATATCTAGCAGATTTTTCCCCCTTACAAAAGCTAAAGATAGGAATAGAGATTTAGAACTATAAAACTTTTCAAGATGAATTGAGTACACTGTCAAGATTAGTACATTGAGCTTATGAAATGGACATAACCCTGGTACCAAAACCTGTGGCAGGAAAATAGTGGGATCAAAGGCCAGCCTAAGTTGTATAGTGAACCTCCATCTTGAAAGACCGAGGGCTTTAGGAAATAACTCAGTTTATAAGTTATTTGGCAGTCCACCAGAACTCAGGTAAAGATCTTGGGCTTCCTGAGGGTTAGGGAGAGGCAGGTCCCTGGAGCTCAGCTGCTAGGCAGCCTAACCTTCTCTGCAAGGTTCCGTCCAGTGAATTTCAAAAGACAAGGTAGATCTCTAGCCTACACTTAGCCACTCAAATGAACACACAAATGGGGAGGTCGATTAAAGTACTTCGTACAAATTCATCTAATTTATTTCTCTTCATTTCTCTAGCCTATCTCGATACAGATTGAAATTCAGTGCTGATAAAGTAGACACAATGATCGTTCAGGCAATTTGTAAGTACATGGCAGTCTGATCTGTTTAGTTCTTTTTTTCCCCTAACTTGTTGCTATTGCTGTCTGTTGAGAAAGACGAACTAAAACTTCAAAATATAGATAATTCAGAAAGCAGAATAGAAAAAAAATCTAAGCTTTGATTTTATTCTTTTGATAAGGAATGATGTTAATAATACATACTGATTCATCTCATTGTCCCTAAGTGTTAAAACTGCAACAGGGATATTTACAGTTTTGGTTTTTGCCTGACCTTTTTGGAATTTTTAAAGTATTTATTATATATAAGTACATTGTAACTGTCTTCAGACACACCAAAAGAGAGCATCAGATCTCATTACGGATGGTTGTGAGCCACCATGTGTTGCTGGGAGCAGTCTGTGCTCTTAACCACTGAGCCATCTCTCCAGCCTTTGGGTTTTCAATAAATTGAAAATTTTTAAGAAATATCAAAGTTGAGGCATTGGGGTTGGGGATTTAGCTCAGTGGTAGAGCGCTTACCTAGCAAGCACAAGGCCCTGGGTTCCGTCCCCAGCTCCGGGGGAAAAAAAAACAAACAAAGTTGAGGCATTTGCTAGTACTAAAAATTGCTTTGACTAAAAATTCTATTACTTAATGTGTATCCAAAGAATTAAAATCATAGACTTAAGTTCTTTGTGTTACCATAACAGTTCATAACAGTATTATTTACACTCTTTTTTTTTTTTTTTTGTTCTTTTTTTCGGAGCTGGGGACCGAACCCAGGGCCTTGCGCTTCCTAGGTAAGCGCTCTACCACTGAGCTAAATCCCCAGCCCCAACAGCATACACTCATTTTTAACCATCCATGAATGAACAAAATGTAAACATAAATATATGTACACAGTAAGAGATCATTTGACCTTTAAAAGAAATAACAATGCATGTCACAGTGTGGAAGGTTTCACCTGTGAAAAAAACCAAACAATACACGGAGATGGCTGTTCGAAATAAGCAGATTTAATGCCCAGACCACGTGGATCACACGCATTGCACAGGAACTTTTTCTGGTTTTTTGTTTTGTTTTGTTTTTTTAAAGAAGCAAGCCAAACACAAGACAAATTGCTCATCATTTCACTCATGAGACACACATACAGACATATTCTTGGGAATTGCAGGAGAACAATATGAGTTAATTTATCACCATTACATATACTTGTGTATATCACAGAGTTGGTGTGTCAGCTTTTGGAAGTCTCATTCCCTTGTTCAGTCCTATGGATCTTGGTGATTGGACTCAGTTATTAAGTTTGGCAGCAAGTGACATCAGTCCCTGGGCAGTGCATTGTGTTAGTGTTGTTGGTTGTTGGGCTGTCTGCTTGCTTGGTTGGTTGGTTTGCTTGGAAACCTACTTGGAAGTCCTACTGAGTAGCTGTAACTGGGCTGGAGTTCAGTGTAAATCAGACTAGCCTTGAACTGTACCGTCTACCTCTAGACTAGGGTAGGAGAACTTTAGTGCTTTTTAAAGGGTATAAGATATTCTGAAGAGATGGTAGTAATGGTTATATGGCATAAATGTAGTTTATGCAAATAAAATTTTACTTAAATGTAGTTTTACTTAAAGGCAATTTGTTATATGTGTTAACTATCAGTCTCACTCAGTTCTGTTTTCATTTCATTTTACAGCCTTGTTAGATGACTTGGATAAAGAACTAAACAACTACATTATGCGGTGTAGGGAATGGTATGGCTGGCATTTTCCTGAGTTAGGGAAAATTATTTCAGATAATTTGACATACTGCAAGTGTTTACAGAAAGTTGGTGAGTTGATTGTTACTGAAAGAAATAAATTTGGTATAACTCAGTAAGAATTGTATTGGGGACTTAAGATTACTGGAGTTTATTAAAAGTTACAAATGAAGCTATTTACTATCTATTTCTAAAAACAATTTGAACATTTACTTTGTTCCGTTATGGTTTTTGAAACAGTTTTCTCTGTGCAACCTTGTCTGTACTAGAACTCACTCTGTAGACAAAACTGACCTCAAATGCAGGTCTGCTTACCTCTGCCTCCAGGATGCTGGTGTTAAAGGTGTGCACCACCATTGCCCGGATCAGGGGATCTTTTTTGGTTTTTGTTTTTGTAATTTTAATAAACATGGCTTCTTTCAAATGTCTAACTTTGCAAATAACAGATAAAATAGCTCCAAATGAATCTAGCTGACAGGTTTGTTATCTAATCAGATAACAAAGATTACTGTTTATCACCAATATATAAAAATGTTGCTGTTATTTGCCCATACTCTGGGAATACTGAGTATGGACCTGGCTGGTATTTACTAAAGCTTGTTCAAGTTTGGCTTTAAAAAAAAAAAAGATTACGGTTGTGCATTGGCTTAGATTCTAAAAGTTGGATACATAAGAAATTCAAGGCAAATGAGGTTTGCTCTCCTAAAGGCGGGTTAAACCGAGTACAGGGTAGGGCAGCAGGGTTAATATTAAGTGATGTCAACGTGCATTCTTAACTTTGGCTGTGAGGTCCGGCAAAGTTCCATTCTCCTGAACTGTAAGAGCCTCAGGGGGCAGTCCCAGCACTTCCAGAGGCAGAAGTAGGAGGGACCCTGAGTTCACCAGCCTAGTCTATAGAGAGAGTTCCTGGACAACCAGGGCTAAACAAATAAATGCTGTCTCAGAGAGAGAGAGAAAGAGAATATTGCATCTTTGATTGAGATTATCCTTGATCCTATTCTCAGTTGTTACCTTTTCTAATATGCTCTGTCAAATTTTTACCTAAATGTTCTTGAAGAAAGTTTATTGCTAAATCAAGCCTTTTCATAAGGAAAGATACTACTAGGGAATGATTCTGCTTCATCTACAAACATTCCATAGGAGACAGGAAGAACTATGCATCTGCCACTCTTTCTGAATTCCTGTCAGAGGAAGTAGAAGCTGAAGTGAAAGCAGCTGCAGAGATCTCTATGGGAACAGAGGTTTCTGAAGAAGATATTTGCAACATTCTACATCTGTGTACTCAGGTACATTACACCCACGGCGGTTATAGTTGAGGTCTTTCTAAGTCTTTAATGATTTCCAGGTGGCAATGATGATAATTTTACTCATTCACCTGACAATATCTGAAGGTGTTCAGTCACTACCTCATCTGATGCCATCTTTTTTGTGCATATTTAGGTAAATATGGTGAGAAATATGATAAGTGAAGCCATGTTATGAACACAATTTTTTGTTTAGTTTTTGCTTTTATGAGACAGGTCTGCATCTTATTGTTATCAGGTTCCCAGGCTAGCCTCTAACTCCCATACTCATAGTCTCAACCCAGTCCTGTACTATTGAACTGTCAGTGAGTTGCCTGTGCATTTCCATTTGTGAATATTGAGGGCTAATATTTTAAAAATGAATTAATTACATAATTTTCATAATGTGTTTGTGATTTCCTTATTTTATCCCTTATTTTAGGTCATTGAAATTTCTGAATATAGAACTCAGCTGTATGAATATCTGCAAAACCGAATGATGGCCATTGCACCCAATGTTACAGTCATGGTTGGGGAGTTGGTTGGAGCGCGGCTTATTGCTCATGCAGGTGAAGGTTTACTATGATTTGTAAAGCCTGGAGACCATGTGTTCAATGATGATTTCTGATGCCTTGCCTGAGTTCATTTTGAATAATGAGGGCAGCTTCAGTCACTACCTCTTCTGAGACACTGTGGTCCTTGGTCAAAAGGATAAAGTTAGTTCACATTACCATGTTTGAGTCTTAAGCTCAGTCCTCAGGATCAAAAAGAATTCATTAGACCGAGTTTTGAATGAATTTTTTAAATAACAGTATTAACTGGACACAGTGCTATGCTCTGCAGTTCTGTTTTTTTTTTTTTTTTTTTTAAGGTTTATTCATTTTATTATATATAAGTACACTGTAGCTGTCTTCAGATACACCAGAAGAGGGCATTGGATCTCTTTACAGATGGTTGTGAGCCACCATGTGGTTGCTGGGAATTGAACTCAGGACCTCTGGAAGAGCAGTCGGGTGCTCTTAACCGCTGAGCCATCTCTCCAGCCCTCTGCAGTTCTTTTTAAGGTGAAAGAATTATTTCAGCACTGTCAGACAAGTATTCCAGGTACCCTTTGCTATAAGGTCATGCTACTGTAGGCTGTTTTATTACCTTCACCCAGTCTCAGTCCATAGGTGACCTTAGAAGCAGTAGAAATGCGTAGACTAGCTGGAATTTGTTTGTTCCATTGGTGTTTAATATGTTTCTAACTGTATTCCATGCAGCAAATCCAGCAGAGTACTTAGTGTGCACCTAGATACATTTCTTCATTCACCTGTAAAGGGTGAAATAAATAATTCCGACTCTATACTACTGATAAGAGCTCATGCATCTACAGCAATGACTGACGTGCTTGATTTTCAGTGTCTCTATTAGAGGATGATCAGATTGCTAATTAATGTCCATATCACTATTGTAAGTGTGAGTGTACAGTCTCAGTTCTCCAGCTCATAGCTTTTCTTGCAGTAGGAATAACAGGAAGCATTGGGGTTTTCAGCGAAATTGAATCCTGAGTATACCCGGGAGTACATTTTTGTAAGCTTTTTTTCTTTTCTTATTTTTTAGGTTCTCTTTTGAATTTGGCCAAGCATGCAGCTTCTACAGTTCAGATTCTGGGAGCAGAAAAGGCACTTTTCAGGGCCCTCAAATCTAGACGAGACACACCTAAATATGGGCTTATTTATCATGCTTCTCTTGTAGGCCAGACGAGTCCCAAACACAAAGGAAAGGTGAGTTATAATCTCTCCATTTTTTTTTTCTTTTTAACTTTCCAAGATGCTGCGTTTTGGTTGTTTGCCTGTACATACATAGCTATATTTGTATACTCCGGGTAAGGCTGGAAGAGGGCATCAATTCCCTTGGTACTGGGGATTTAGTGGTTGTTGCCTGCCATGTCTATAGTAGACTGCATGCAGGTTCTCAGTAAGACCAGTAAATGCTGTTAATATCTAAATCTTCTCTCCAGCCCATGAAGTTTAATTTTTTTTTTGTCACTCATTTTCTCCTGCTGTAATTACTGTAAACAATAAGACTTTAGTTTATTTTTGTTAAGAGGCATTTTTATATGTTACAAGATATGGCACGAAACCAGACTGCTGCTAGATAGTGCATATACAATGTACTAAACATTTTCTAAAAGCCAGATTTAGTGGTCTATTTTTTCATATTTTTGTGTTTTATACTTACCTAATTGAATAGGATTAAACTGAAATTTTGTGAAATTCTCAGTCACTAACAGTAATAAAGTTGTAAGTTTTGCTTATGAAGAGGCTTATCTTTTCCCCTGTCATCTGAAAGAGACTCAGTGTGAGGCATCAAACACGATCAGTATCAGCTACAGCACCAGCCTGTGTCCCAGCCCTGAAGAATCTTATGTATGTGCACAAGATAAGAGGGAACGTGTAGTTGTCTTGGTTCTGAGTAAAGGGAAGGAAGGGGCAGAGAAAAAGACTGAATTCCACTTTTCATTAATAGGCATAGAATAAATGGTAATGGGATTTCCTACAATTTTCTCATGAATAAGGATTGCTCCATTTCTTGAAAAGAAGCATTGCTGCCTCTCGTTTTTATGCTTTGTTAGATTTCACGAATGCTGGCGGCCAAAACTGTGTTGGCTATCAGATACGACGCCTTTGGTGAAGATTCCAGCTCTGCAATGGGAGCTGAGAACAGAGCCAAATTAGAGGCCAGATTGAGGATTTTGGAGGACAGAGGGGTAAGAACCACACACTTGTCTGTGGCAGATGGCTAGCCGCTTGTCAAAACTTGATGAGCTATAAATATTTCATGTTACACAGCATTTCTTCAGCTGATGTGCTAATGGTATTTGTCATTGAGACATGTTTATTCAAATTAGCAAAAACATCGTCACATACTACAGCATGCTATAGCCACTAGAAGATGGTTGTAGGTTTTGATGTAATTTTCACTTTTCCTTTTAGATAAGAAAAATAAGTGGAACGGGAAAGGCATTAGCAAAAGCAGAAAAGTATGAACACAAAAGGTAAAGTCGTTTAAGAATGAAGAATTGGTTTTGTTAATTTAAATGTTTTGACAGCTTTATTTTTTAATTGTAAACTTAAGACAGCAATGTGGACTAACCGTTACAAAAATTGGCAAGGGGCTAGAGAGATGTATCAGCAATTAAAAGCATTTGTTAAGGTCATTTTTCAGAGGACCCAAGTTTTTGTTCCCAGTACCCATGTGGTTGCTCACAACCAGACACACGTGTACATATATGTGCATACATACATGCAGACAAAATGCTCATTTTTCTTTCTTTTTTTTTTAATCCGACAAGGGTGCTGGAGCAATGGCTCAGTAGTTCAGAGAACATACTATTCTTGCAGAGGACCTGGGTTTGATCTCAAGAACCCACCTGGCAGCTCTCAAATGTCAGACACACAGGAAATCAAGTCTTTAAAAATGGCAAATAAAAAAATCATATTTAGGGCTGGGGATTTAGCTCAGTGGTAGAGCGCTTACCTAGGAAGCACAAGGCCCTGGGTTCGGTCCCCAGCTCCGAGAAAGAAAAAAAAAAGAACCAAAAAAAAAATCATATTTAGCGTGTCAGTATTTTGAGAAATGTGGGGTTGTAAAATGGCCAAGTCAAGGGGACAGGCAAGATATTTTGTGTGTCAGCAATTCTTTAGATCTTGTGAGCAATTTCCGGGAACATCTTAATTATAGTCACCACCATGTTGTCTGTATATACCCATTTCTTACATAATTTTTCCTTGCCATTTAGTTTTCCACATTTCAGTTCTTGTTTTTGTTTTTATCACAGACATTTTTTGCATGTATTTGTATGTGTTGGGGTGGTTGTGTGTTGTGGGCAAGCCAAAGCCCTCATAGATCAAGGACAATGTTATGAGCTGGTTTGCCTTCCAGCATGTATGTAGTCTCTGGGGCTGAAATAAGGTTGGGCTTAGCATGCAGCATTTTTATTCTTGTTGTTCTGCTGCTGGTTCTTCATAAACATGGATTTATTTAGTCATTTCACCTCCTCTGTAGTGTGCCATTTGTTTAAAAGCTTATTTAGAATGAAAGTTTTTCTAAAACCTCCCGACGGACTTAAAAATCAATAGTCCATAATAAAGAGTATTGAGACCTTGTGTGTTTTAGGCAAAGTGGGATTTGTGAGTTTCGATGACTGAAATGGAGTTGTTCGTTTTTATAGTGAACAGTGTGTATCAAGTTCCTTCAGCATAGGCTTGGGAAATGGAGGCAGTACAGCTAGAAATTGATAGTGTTCATATTTGCTGCCTCGATGGTAACTTGCACCCTGATTTGTTTTGTTGTTTTGTTTTTTAAAGTAAAGGGAAGATACTGTTATATTACTATGCTTTTATATGGCCTGGAATTCAGTTTCTGGGGTTTAGGCATATGCTAACATCCTTAGCTAGTTATGTGTGAATTTCAATGAAATCATAGGGTATATATATGGATAGAGCAATGCTTAATGACATCATTATAAGTACATAAAGTCCATTCAGTTGTGTTTTTCTGTGTGGCTCTTTACTATTAGATAGTTAGTATTTGTAGCTTATGAAGTTAAACTGTACCATCTCAGCTCTGCTGACAGGATATTTCAGATTCCTGCACCTGAATAAACTAAAAACCTCAGCCTTGAGATTTAGTTTACTTTCTAGGGATCTGTGTCCTTTGTCACTTAGAGCATGTGGTGAAGGTGTGTCTAAATGGGACTATGTAACTAAACCTTAAGTCAGTGCAGTTTGCCTTTCAGTTACTTGGAAGGTGATTCCACTTGATCAGTTCCCTCCTGGTGCTGCTTCCAACAGTGGAGCCTAGAGTCCTCTCTTACCTGTGACTGACCTGAACTACCCTAAAGCTGCTAGGACAGAATAGAATTATGTGCTTTTGCATTATCCAACAGTACTTGCTTTTCTCTTGAATTACTTCAGTTACAGGTGTTTGTAAAGATTTTCCACAATTTATTTGGTTTTTTCAGTGAAGTGAAGACTTACGATCCCTCTGGTGACTCCACACTTCCAACTTGTTCTAAAAAACGCAAAATAGAAGAGGTAGATAAAGAGGATGAAATTACTGAAAAGAAAGCAAAAAAAGCCAAGATTAAAATTAAAGGTTAGTTTGAATTTTCAAAAAGAAAACAAAGAGCATTGCATTTTTATTTATTTTGTTGGGGGTGTACGGGGGAGCGTGACACAGTACAAATTGTGGTAGACACATCATGCGAGTGGGTTCAGGAACTGAGCAGACTCCCGTCCACAGGCTTCTCCACAAATGCCTTTACCTGACATCCTATTTTCCATATAATTTTTTGAATAATAATAATACTCAAATATCTTGATGATTTTTTTTTTAAGACATAGTTTATAAGTATTAGAGAAATGCCTACCATTACATTCATTGAAAACGGATGTTTTAATATGTCTTTATGTTCTTTGGGTAGTTAAGAGAATGTTAAATTAGATATTATAAAGTAAGATAAGTAAATGTGTAGAATTCAGTATATTAACTAAATGTACAAAATCTTTAGAATGGATGCTGAACTATTGTTGAATTGGGTAGCTTTAGGATTGATAAAGCAGGGTTCTCTCTTCATTCTTTGGTTCATAGAACAGAAGAATATATTGCAGACTGCTGTTTATTATCCAAGGACTAAGTCTTTTTCTATCTAGTATTTCAAAACAGGTTCTAGAATGCTGTCCGTGATTAACAATTTCAGCTGTCTATAGCCCTTTGGCTCTCATGTACCTGCAAGGCATCTCCCCAAATACATGCTTCACAAAATTCTTGCATACTCTTGACTTCTTACCACTTTCCTCCATCGTTGACCTTTGTGTTGGCCTTTCCACGGGTAATGCCTTCTTAAATATCTCCCTAACCACTGCTTCATTTTTATCCTTGGTATTTATTCTCTTCTATTGTCTGGTATATTATTTACTTCATGTCTCTCCCATCTCACTGAATAGTTGTAAGGATGACAGCTTTTTGGGTGTGCTGTGCTTTTGCATATGTGGTTCTGGACACTAGAGATGGACATCGGGTGTGGTCTGTCTTAGTTTTGTCCTTGTTTTTTAAAGACAGTATCTCACTGAATTTAGAGCTCTGATTGTCTGGGTTAGTTGACCATCAAGTTACAGGAACACCTTCCCCCCCCCTCCCCTTCCCTCCCTCCCCCTCCCCCCATTATGGGGTTGCAGGCTTACAGCACTATGTCTGATTTCTTCCTTGTGCTGGATAGCCAAGCTTAGGTCCTTATGCTTGTATAGTAGGCACTTTACCTGTTGAGCCATTTCTCTAATTTCGGGATAAAAATTTAAGTCTAATCAAACATTCTTAAGTAGATAAAGATACAGAAATTTTCACCTCTTGACCTTCCAAAACCATTGGGCTATGTAATTGATTTCACCTTTGTTTTAATGCTGACTTTTATTATATGACAGTTGATTGTGGAAAAATTATTTCAGCTTGGTTTAGATTATTTTAAGGTTAATAGTTTTAGACACGGATAAAAACGTTGACTATAATGACAGAAAGAAAAGCATCCTAGGTTTTGAAGGAGGTCTAATACGATCATAATTCTTACACCAGCTGAAGTAGAGGAGGAGATGGAGGAGGCGGAGGAAGAACAGGTAGTAGAAGAGGAGCCGACTGTAAAGAAGAAAAAGAAGAAGGATAAAAAGAAACACATAAAGGAAGAGCCACTTTCCGAGGAGGAGCCATGCACCAGCACAGCAGTTCCTGTATGTGATTTTGGTGTCGTTTTATCTTTTGAGTTTATTTCAGGGTATTTAAAAACAGACGTTAAGCACAGATGTTTATAATAGGTGCTGTATTATTAGTCAGAAATGACCAGGTGTGTGATAGGGAAAATGTAGTAGAAAAACAAAAGTGCATAATGGTATTTTTGTTAGGGAGGCCACTTCTCAATTTTAGTTGTTTTGGGTTTTTTTTTTTGGTTTTTTTTTTTTTTTTTTTTTTTTATGTATTTTAAATGTAGGAGTGTTCTGTCTGCATGTACACCTACATGCCAGAAGAGGGCCCCAGATCTTTATAGATGGTTGTGAGCCACCATGTGGTTGCTGGGAATTGAACTCAGGACCTCTGGAAGAACAGCTCTTAACTGCTGATCTATCTCACAAGCCCTCAAATTTAGTTTCTTACGGTGAAGAGAGTTTACTGTGCTAAGACATGAACCTAACTAAAGCCTTATACGTGCAAGGTAAGTACTGTTACCATGCTCCCAGCTCATGGTTTATTGAAGCTTGCTTTGTTACATTACAGTTGCTCCCAGCTCATGGTTTATTGAAGCTTGCTTTGTTACATTACAGTTTCAGGTTGTTTTGGTACAAAATTCATTTTCTAAGAGTAGATTTTGCACTTAATACGGAAAAAGTTAATAATTATCACTATTTGAAAAAGCATTCTTGTTGGTTATTTTTAGAGTCCAGAGAAAAAGAAGAAAAAGAAAAAAAAGAAAGATGCTGAAGACTAATGTAAAGGAACCGTAATCCTGTCACCTGAACACATCATGCTTAAGATTCAGTTGGGAGCATATCAGACGCTCTAACATAATCAAGGGAGGTTGATTAGCTTTAGCTTTTCAAACCTTTTTGTGTCTTGACATCAACTGTTAACCTTAGAGTCTTTGATACACAAATAAAAATATTTTCTTTGTATTATAAGGCAGTTTTGTGATCTATTTATATTTTAGCAAGAGAATCTTTAACCCCTTCTATGTTTGACTTAGCATTAAATAGGTATCATTATTGTTAAAAAATGAGTTGCCAGTGATTAGAAGTTTCAGAGTTTTAAATGGCTTTTTGGAAGGTGGTGATTAGACAGACCATTTAAGATCTTATGTGTTACCTTGTCTTCTAAAGTGTTAAAACTGAGAACATTCTGCTATCTGCTTCAGAAAAGAAGAAAGTGGTTGTAATTTTTATCATCCACTACTTTTGATGTGTGATTTTAGTGTAGCCAAGAATAACATTGAATTTCTGATACTCCTGTTTTCCTCCCTGGTGACAGGATTACAGACTTGTGTCAGTGATTTTATGAGGTGCTGGAGAGCCGGTCAACAGCTCACTCGTGCTTGACAAGCGCTTTACCAACTAAGCTACATTCCCCAGTCCAAGTTTTCTATTCTTAAAGATTATGATGAAATGTTTTATAGTTTAGACTGCTATGTTTGTGCTGGGGATGGAACCCAGAGCCTTACTTCTTAACTTGGGTCCCTGGTAGGGTGTGTCCTGTATGTCTCTTGTTTTTCTTACATGTTGTATGTGTACAGTAATTGCATGCCTTTGTCCTGGAGGTCAAAAGAGTCTGTTGGATAACCTGGAGCTGGAATTATAGGTGGTTGTGAGCCAGTATATCACCCGAGGTCCACTGTAATAAAATCAACCAATGCTGATTGTGAAACTAAAATGACTTTCTCTAAAATTAATACAAGATAATTAATAATTTACATAAAATATCTAATAGAAACATTAGCTTTTCTTTCCTACTAGGGTCCACGGTTTAAGCGGATTTGGTCATAATTGTTTTCCTCGAACAGGATCTCACAATGTAGAGGTATCTGGCTATTCTGGAACTCAGAGATCCCCCTGCCTCTGCCTCCAAGTGCTAGAATTAAAGGCATTTGCAGCCACCATCCTGCCTGTTTTCAACTTTTTAAACGTATTTTCATATTAGGTCTCAACTGTTGTACCTCAGGCTACCTGCTTTGTGTTGCGTCATATGAATGAAGCCATAGTGCCACTAGCAATAGAAAGTTCACCATTCACCACTTCCCTCTGAATGTAATTAGTTTGGAATGAGCTGTATCTGCCCCCTACTGCTTTTCACAAAATAGAATAGAGCTCCATCCCTGCTGGGCAGCTCTTTGCAGTTCTCTGTCACGAGGTTCTTTTGCCTTTGAAAGTTACCTTTTTCACTTGATTCTCTAAGGTGAGTTTAGCATTGGAAGTGATGTTCAGTAAGTGTAAGGCTGTTTGTTTACAAGTTTACTTTTTTAGCCCAGGTGTACCATGCAGGGTGACATGGAGTAGGGCAGTCAGTGTTGCATGAAGGTCCGAGTTAGCGTACCAGCAAACGATGCTAAGTTACACTCAACACCAGAACAGAAGTGTTTTCAGAAACCAACTGTAATCACGGGTGAGTTTTTCATTTAGGAGAGGGACTTGTATGTCAGTTTCCTGACTGAATGCGTGTGTGGATTCTGAGTGTCGAGGTCACCATTCTGATATATCTCAGGTGTTTATTGTTCTTTGTTTTGAGATGGGATCACACTAGCTGTGCTGTCACTGGCATTTACCTCTGGCACTTCTCGTGTCTCCTTATCTCCCACGTGTTCTGATTGTTTAAGTGTCCTGAGCTAAGGGCCAGCTTTATTTCTTGCTTTGGGTATACAAAGTACCTGCAGATTCCCTGAAACTAGAATCACAAACTGCATGTGGCTCCTGGGAATGGAGCCCAGGTCCTCTAGATGAACTACTAGTGCTTTCCAGAGGGCCATCTCTCTAGCCCTTCTCTGCCACATTTAAAATACAACTATTGTTTTAAGAAATTTAGTTCTTCAAGCTATTACTTAGAGCAGCAAGTGCCAAAAAAAAATTCTGAGTTTGGGGGTTGGGGATTTAGCTCAGTGGTAGAGCGCTTGCCTAGGAAGCACAAGGCCCTGGGTTCGGTCCCCAGCTCTGAAAAAAAGAACCAAAAAAAAAAATTCTGAATTTACATGCTCAAGTTGATTGTCAAGCATAATTATCAGTATATTATAATAATAGTTATTAAAACCTGTAATTTGAAACATTTGGAACTCTTATTGTGCTAGGGATAGAACCAAGGGTCTCACACATACATGTTAACTTTTTTTTTTTTCTAAGATTTATTTATGTGAGTGCACTGTCACTCTTCAGACACGCCAGAAAAGGGTATCAGATCCCATTACAGATGGTTGTGAGCCACCATGTGGTTTCAGGAATTGAACTCAGGGCCTCTGGAGAACCAGTCAGTGCTCTTAACAACTGAGCCATCTCTCCAGCCCTTGATTTGACATTTTGTAAAATATTCTATGTAAACTATAGGCAAGTAACTGTGTTTCCTGAATTTGTAAGAACATTCAGAGCAGTGCAAAGGTTTCTGAGAGAAGCACCCGTGAGGTGGGTTTGTGGGTATCCATTCATTCGCAGACATAATGCAAATGTTTGGGCAGTTGTCAGTCTCATTTCAATTCAATATAAACTTAATGGGTATCAAATGTTGGTACAATAGCCTCTTACCGTTTTATTTTTCCTATTCTAATATTTTTCTTTATAGGTTTGTTTGGTTGGTTTTTATGAGGGTTTCTTTGTTTTTGTTATTTGCAGATTGTTCGTATATCACCGTTACTGGTCTTATTGAAGTGTATTTCTAGTTCCTATTTGGTTTTATTATTTATACTTTATAGTCACTAGTTGCTTTTATTTTCTTCGTAAGCTTGTGTTTTGAGTAGTTTCGAGAACTATATGTAGTGCTATATTCCTATAATGCCAGCACTTGGGGAAAACAGAGGCAGGATCATCACAAGTTCGAGGCCTTCCTGGTAATCAGTGAGTTCTAGGTAATCCAGGGCTACATGGTTGGAATCTACTCAAATAATGGAGAAATGATTTATGGCTTTGTAGCCTTACTATTGGGGTAGAGTGTAAAATTAGTGCCAGGAAGATCTGTCAGAACAGCTATAACGAGACTTTGGTCAAGGGGGTGGGGGGAGTTCAGTTTAGGAATTTTATAAAGTGGAAGTGTTCTTTGCCTAGCAAGGGTAAGACCCTACCTCAAAGTTTTGGGTACCAGTATGGCTCCAAACATTTCAATAATCTAGTCCTACAATGATTTAGAAAGAAGTGTTCTTTGGAAGCTGTTGATTGTCAGTTAGAAATGGAAAAGATTTTCCATTTCTTACTGTGTACATGTTATTGAACATGTTCTCCATAATAAAGGCTATAGAGACTTTTTTTTAATCATTTAAAAAGAAGCTAGCCAAGTGTGTCAGCAAGCCAGTATCCCTAGTACTTGGGAGGTGACAGCAGGAAGATGCGGCACCCATGCTCAGCCACATAAGCACCTCTTTTGGGTCTCAGTAAGAACCTGCTCGCCACTGCTCTCCAGACTGGGGATAGCTCATCTCCAAAGCTGGAATTTTCTGTTCCCAGTGTTAGACAGACCACCAAGACTTGTGGGCCCCCAATCAATAACTTAAAATAATTCCCCTAGGTCTGACTTATTTTATGCTGGTACAAGCCAAAAGGTTTCTAGAGCTCAGCTCGTTTACCATTTGCCTAAATTGTCAGAAAAATACCATTTTCAGTGCTGAAAGGTAAGCTTTTGGTGTAACTTTGAGGGATCTCCTAAAAGCAAGCATGCACATAAGCACAGCCCCAGATTTTCAATTGGTGAGATGTCAGGGCAGTTGAGTACATTGGCTATGATAGAGATGATGTGTGTCATCACTTCTCAAAGCTCAGTGCTACTGAGGGAAGGGAATAGTAGGTCTTAATGCTAGGAGTTACCTGCCTGGCACAGCATGTTTAGTCCAGCCCTTTCATCTGTTTCCCAGCATGGTACCATGCATTCAGATCTAGATGTGCTACATAAACTAGAAATTATTTGAGGCTCATTTTTGGGGACCCTCTACCGCTTTGGGGATGTTTTATCCTACTCCTTAAGTCGACATTCACTGGGACTGGGAAATTAGCCCAACTCTTGGCTTGCAAGCATGAAGACTCCCAGCACTGTTCTCACAGCTTTCACTGTAAAGCATACTGTTCGGAACCCTGTTCGTGGGGATGCCAAAGCAAGTTGCTCAACCAGTCTAGCTTACTTGGTGAGTTCTAGCCACTGAGAGGCCCCTCTCAAAGACAGGTAGGCAGTGCCTGAGGAACAACATACCAGTTGCTATATAGATACCCCTTCCCAAGCATGATCATATACAGACACACATACCAAAAACAAAGTGCTTTGGTATTGTGGAATTAGACTTAAAATCTACCACCTGGAAAAGCTGAGGTGGGCAGAGTTTGGAGACAGCCTAGGCTATGCAACCCAGTGAGACCATGTCTTTAAAAGGTGTTTGGGTAGAAGGCATTAAAAATAATATGAGTAACCATCCTTGGAGTTGAGAAAGGTTTATCCAGGTTGCTTAGATAAAACCCAGATTTTACTTTTGTTTTTTCAGACAGGGCTTCTCTATAACACTGGCTGTCCTGGAACTTGATTCTGTAGTCCAGGTTGGCCTTGAACTCAAGATGTGAACTACCACATCCAGCTTTTAGATTAAGATTTGAAATGTTCCTGGGTTCGGTCCCCAGCTCCAAAAAAAAGAAAAGGAAAAAAAAAAAGATTTGAAATGTTTTAAATGTATAGATGTTAGCCTGTATGTATGAATGTGCATGCCTGTTGCCAGAGGTCAGGAAAGGGGAATTGGTCCCTGAGATTTCTTGGAACTAGAGTTATTTGTGATTATAAGCCACCATATGGATGCTAGGAACTGGACCCAGGTCCTTTGCAAGGTGTTTAACTGATGAGCCATCTCTTCAATCCCCCAAATTCAATTTAGAAGTACATTGTAATAGAAAAATAAAAAGCTATTTGGTGGTGGTACACATCTTTAATCCCAGTACTCTGGAGGGAAAGTCACATCTGAGTTTGAAGCAAGCCTGGTCTCCAGAACAAGTTCCAGGACAGCCAGAGCTTCAAAGAACTCTTGCTTCCCAGAAAATAAATAAAAATACATTATTTTTGGATCTGGAGAGATGGGTCAGCAGTTAAAAATGCCTTTTGCTACTCCAGAGGAAGAGTTTGGTCTGACAGCCTGCAATTACAGCTCTAAGAGATCTGACTTTTTTTGGCCTCTACAGGTACCCAACATGTGCATGGGTACATGCATACCTATAAACTCTTTGTTTTGTTTTGAGGCAGAGTCTCATTGTGTATCTCTCACTGGGCTAGAACTCTTTAGTTTCACCTGCCTTTGCTTTCCAACTTTTTTTCTTTTAAGATTTTTTTCTTTAGTGTGTATATTTTGCTTGCATGCGTGCCTGGTGCCTTCAGAGGTCACAAGAGGGCCTTGGGTTCCCTAGAAGGGGAGTCAGATGGTTGTGAGCTGCAGTGTGCATGCTAAGAATTGACGCCAAGTCCTCTGCAACAACAACAAGTGCTCCTAACTGCTGAGCCATCTTTCCAGCCTGCTGAATGCTGGGGTCTTAAGCGTGTGTGCTACAACTAACCTGCATTATTAACGAAAAGTTTTGAGTTGATGGTTTTACATTAGAGACTGACTAACAATGGCCCTGGGAATGGTAAGCCAGTGCCATACCCTACCCTGTGATGCATGTCCTACCCTTTTTAATTTTTATACAATACTTGGAATTCTACACTCGTATCTCCAGGCTCGGTTTATAACTGTCTTTTTTAAGCAGCACTCATGTGCCGAGGTTATCTTTGTATAGCTGTAGCTGTGTGTGGCTCCAGCAGAGCAGTAGTTGTAAACAGCGCACAAACCTTAAAGTAGGTAGTACCTGTCGGCCCTTGCAAAGACTTTGTGACTTCTGGTTTGGGGTAAGAGGGATTTGAAAGAGTTAAATACAGTGTATAAGCCTTGATTTACCTTGGTTCCATGAGAGAAGAAACCAGAGATCTTGAAGACAGGATATTAGTAAATGATTTGGAAGAACTGTGACTTTTTAGCTGTACTAGTGGTACTGTAGTTCAGTAGGAGAATGACAGTCTTTATGGGTACCTGACGTCTAGTTTACTTTTCTGTAGTCCAGCAGAATTCATGGCTCTGAATAGATGGAGCCAGTATAGCAAAACCTTACAGTTGCTACTCGTGGTATATTGCTTTGCTGTTACGGTGTTTCCCTTCTTTCCTGTATCTTTTAAATGGTCACAATAAAAAAGAAAAAGAAATCCTGTTTTGAAGAACCAGAGGACGCTGCTGATTTGATTTCACCTTGAGTTCTTTATTTTTAAATACTTAGATCTTTGTCAAATTCTTGCCCAACAATTATTTGGGGCATCTGTTACTAGCCAGGCACTAACTAGTCAAGAGTAGCAAGGCAGCCTGAGGAAACAAGACAAGGGCTTCTAGTCTAATAAGGCCATGCAGTAGTAGCACACACCTTTAGTCCCAGCACTTTAGAGGCAGAAGCAGGGGGATCTCTTAAGTTCAAGACTGATGTAAAGAACAAATTTCAGCAAGCCAGAGCTACATAGAGGAGCCCTGTCTCAAACCTAAATAAGTGAAGATACATTTTGGGGTTTGGGGGAGATGGCTCAGCAGTTTAAAATAATTTTTGCTCTTCCAGAGGTGCAGAGTTTAGTCTGGTATAATTAGACTTTGCACAAGATGAAGCTCAGAGGTTCCCAATGGACAAGACATACCCTGCCAAATCCCCTTCTTGAGAGAGAAAGAGCTCAGAGATTCTGTATCTTTGACCATAAGGTGCTGTGCATTTAAAGATTAGGTGACTGGAGTGACAGCAGAGACTATCATTACGACCATCTTTGTTCTGGTTTGTTCTGAGACAGGGTTTCTCTGTGTAGCCCTGGCTGTCCTGGAACCCTCTCTGTAGACCAGGCTGGCCTAGAGACCTGCCTACCTCTGTCTCCTGGGTGCTGAGACTAAGTGTGCATTACCGAGTTGGAGAGATGGCTCAGTGGTTAAGAGCACTGACTGCTCTTCCAGAGGTCCTGAGTTCAAATCCCAGCAACCACATGGTGCCTCATAGCTGTCTGTAATGAGATCTGATGCCCTCTGCTGGTGTGTCAAGATAGTTACAGTGTACTTACATACATAAATCTTTAAAAAAATGTGCATCACCAACCCCAGCTCAGCTACATCCACCAAATATCTGAGCACTGGCAATTAAGGATTTCTGTGGCATACAAACACATCATGTGCATTCTGAGGGCCTCAGGGAGGACCTTCATAACCTTGGCGAAACAGCAGGAATAAATGTTCTTGACTACAGGAAAAGAATCAGACAACAAATGCATCTATTTATATCCTAAAATCTGCTGGTCAGCAACAAACTAATAACCCACGGGCTTAATGGAAAGACCATTAGACAGAAAAGCCCACCAGTTAAAAAAAAATAATACATGTGAATTTCAACGGGTTGTTTTAATTGCTCAGTAATTTGCCTGTGTATGCATAATGCCCCACATGTATGCTCCGTACTCCTGAGGCCAGAAGAGTCACAAGCAGAGTCACAGACACACACGTATAGGTTCTAGGAACTTAAACCGGGGTCTTCTGCAAGCGTAAATACTTTTTTTTTTTTTAAGATTTATTTATTATATATAAGTACACTGTAGCTGTCTTCAGATACACCAGAAGAGGGAATCGGATCTCTTTACAGATGGTTGTGAGCCACCATGTGGTTGCTGGGAATTGAACTCATGACCTCTGAAAGAGCAGTTGGGTGCTCTTAACCGCTGAGCCATCTCTCCAGCCCATACTTTTAACTACTAAGCTATGTCTACAGTCCCAGTATTTGGGAGGAAGTTGAGGCAGGAAAACCATGTTCAGGGTTAGATCAGACTACCTAATAAGACCTTTTCTAAAAATTTGTTCCAAGCCAAACATAGTGACATACACCTTTGATCCCAGTGCTTGGGAAACAAGATACAGGTGGATCTCCCAGTCTACAGAGCAGGTTCCAGACCAGACCAGGCTACACGTTGGGACTCTGTCTAAAAGAAAAAAGCATTTTCTTGTAAACTGGACAGTATTGTTTTTCATCCACTTAGAACTCAAGAATGAACTATTCCAGAGGCAATCGGAATGTTGCAGCATCTGTCAGCCAACAATTCACCAGGCCCATTTCTACATCTGGACACACAGCTAGACTAGCCATCCTTCTTTGTAGTTAGGTGTGGCCACGTCAACAAGTTGTACAAGTAGTAGGTTGCAGCTATACCAACACATCTGTCCCTAATAAACAACACCCCTGCTCCGATCCCAGGCAGGTTTCTTGCCTCAGTAAACAGTGTCCATGTTCTGTTAAAGAAATGGATACAGGGGCTGGGGACTTAGTTCTGTTAGAAAAGTTGCCACACAAGCAGGTTCTGGATTTGAGCCAATGAGTCCATATGGCATGGTAATGTATGCTTGTGATCCAGCACTGGGGAGAAGCAGAGAAAGGCAGATCCCTGTGGCTTGCCGCAGCCAAACTAGCCTATACGATTTGATGTATTTTAGATCTTGTCTCATAAAAGAGGTGGAGGAGCTGGGGGCCGCTCAGCAGTAAAGGATGATTACTGCCCTTCCAGAGGACCAGAGTTCAATCCCCAACACTTAGACAAGTGAATGTGGGAAGATGGTAAGGGGATAAGAGCACCCACACTGGCTCACATTTACCGATAGCAGCAGCTACAAGGCATCTAGTGCTTTCTGCCTCCATGGCACCCACACATACCATTTACTGGCAGACACACACACAAACACATAGGTAAAATGATTTTTAAAACACACAAAAGACTAGCAGGATTCTGGGCTAGCTGTTGATCTGTCTCAAAACAAAGCAAAACATTACACTTTCGAGTCCAGCAGGTGGCGCAGCAGATAAAAGACTTGCCTGGTGACCCAAGTGTGATTCTCAGAACTCATGTAAAGGCAGAAAGACTTCCATACATAGCAGGCACATGCGCGCGCGCGCGCACACACACACACACACACACACACACACACACACACACACACACACACACACACACACACACACACTTTATTGTTGGGGAGGTGACTATGGGTTAAGACCACTTGCCGTTCTTCTAGACGACCTGAGTTTGGTTCCCTAGGACCCACATCAGGCAGTTCACAATCATCTTAACTCCAGCCCCAGGGCATCCAAGCCCTCCAGCCTCTTCCAGCGCTTGCCCTCACATGCATAAACCCACATACAGACACACAAGCATACACATAGTATTTAAAATTTATTTATTCATTTTATGTATATGAGTACACTATCACTGTCTTCAGACACACCAGAAGAGGGCATTGGATCCCATTACAGATGGTTGTGAGCCACCATGTGGTTGCTGGGGTTTGAACTCATGACCTCTGGAAGAACAGTCAGTGCTCTTAACCACAGAGCCATCTCTCCAGCCCCACATAATTAAAAATAATAAAAACAATTTCTTTTTCTTGCAGCTCACTCTATATCCTTGTCTGTCCTAAACTCTCTATAGACAAGGCTGGCCTCAAATTCACAGGGACCTGACTGTCTCTGCCTCCAGAGTGCTGGGATTAATGGCATGTGCCACCACTGCCCGCCCGGCAAAACAACAAATATTAGCCATTAACAGCACAATTTTCCATAGACTAGTAGGAAAAACAAAATACAAGACAAAGATATTTATTATCACATTTTCGCATTGCTACTTAAAAAATAGGTTAAGCCCAGAGTGATTATTTATGCCTGTCACTCTAGCACTTGAAAGATGGCGGCAGGAGGATTAGGAGTTCAGAGCTAACCTGTGCTACATGAATAAAATCTAACTGAAAAATGTAAGTGTTGGAGGTGTGAGTTCCTGTGGCAGAGCATTGCCTAGCACACATAAGGCCTTGAGTTTGAGCGCCAGAAATCCCCCCACCCAAAGGTTTAATTTTCAGTTCACAAATAATTGAGTGAGAAGCTCAAGCTTTGGGTGGTCCTGCTTGCATGATGTCCATCATGGTAAGAGTTACTTAGAGAGAGATAGTGCTCCCAAGACTGGGAAGAGAGGCAGTCTCACTCTTTTGTTACACTGCCATCTGTCAGAAGGGGCCCATGATCCTCCATAGGTCCTTCTGAGAGCAGCACCCCAGTGACTTACAGTGACTTAATCACTCCATGTCAGGCAGGTGCCACATTGAGGACCAGTGCTTTCAACATAAGAATTCTTTGGGGTACACGCTCAAGCCAGACTCAAATTCTCAGAATATGTATGCATTCCCCGCTGTCCACACCTACATATGAGACGTCACTGTGGGAGACAATGAGAGGAGAGTGGGAAGGATGGCTTTGTTCTTCTTTCTGTATTGTTTCATTTCTAACTTTAAAATGATTAGTCTGTTTGTTTGTTTGTCCTGTGTGGCAGGGATGTGTGCTTCGAGGCTGGAGAAACCCACAGGAGCTCCTGTCCTGTGAGGCCTGGAGCCGAGACTTCTGTGATTTGAACCACCTCACCATTCTCTTGTGTCATCTTAAAAACCTCTTGTACTGTGTGTGCATATTAAACATATTTTCATGTTTTGAAATATAAAATGGGCTTGAGAGATGGCTCAGTGGTCAAGAGCACTGCTGGCTGCTCCAGCACAGGACCCATGTGCAGCTCACGCCTGTCTATAGGCAGTTCTAGGTGATAAGATGGCCTCTTCTGGCCTCTGCAAGCACACATGTGGCGCATACATACATGCAGCCAACATTCACACATAAAATAAAAATAAATAGTTAAAGAAAAATAGTTGAGCGGTGGTGGCATTGTAGAGGAAGGAGACTAAGGAGGAGGAGAAGAAAGAAGAAAGGAAGAAAAAACAAGAAATGAAGCTAGCAACAATATATACTTTATGAAAAACTGTAACATTGTTTTGTTGTTATTGGTTTTTCCCTGAAGAAATCATCAACGGCCTTTTGTTGCCTTTTATTTTTATTTTTCTTATTAAATTTCAAGACCAGGTTGGTCTTGAACTCACAGAGATCCTCCTGCCTCTGTGCCTCTGTTTGTTGCTCTTTCGTTGTTTTGTCATGCTTTTAGATGGGGCCTTGCTATATGGTCTCTGAACTACTGCTAGAGTAGTGATGCTCCTGCCTCCAGCCTCCTGATTAACTAGAGGTACTGGTGTACACCAGGATAATACGTGTGTGCGTGTGCTCACGTGTGCATGTATGTGATGGTTTTGACAGCATCACCACCAATATTTTTCCAGTAATGAGATGTAAAGCATAGGAAAAACCAGTTTATTTAGATTCATTGCTTCCCTGTACATGAGTCTGAGTTCTCAAATATTATCATCTATAGTTAAGCCAAGAAGTCACATATACTTATTATAAATGTATATATACATATACAAGTCACACACACATATGACTTGACCTTAAATGATCTTCCTGTACAAACTTGAATGTCCTGGACATTATTCTTTTTTTTTTTTTTTTTTCGGAGCTGGGGATCGAACCCAGGGCCTTGCGCTTGCTAGGCAAGCACTCTACCACTGAGCTAAATCCCCAACCCCGTCCTGGACATTATTGAATTTCCTACCCATTCCCTCCTATTTTATATGGGCTTTGATCTTTCTTTCAGTCTTCCTTTTTTTTTAAAAAGATTTATTTATTATATATGTACCCTGTAGCTGTCCTCAGACACACCAGAGGAGGGCATTAGATCTCATTACAGATGGTTGTGAGCCACCATGTGGTTGCTGGGATTTGAACTCAGGACCTCTGAAAGAGCAATCAGTGTTCTAACCACTGAGCCATCTCTCCAGCGCTCTCTTAGTCTTCTTTAGAGTCTTTTCTTCCATACTTCAAAAAATGTTTTTAAAAAAAATGTTTTTTGAAATTTTGTGTTTATTATCATTGTGTGGCTACATGTGGGATGCACATGGCAAGACGCATGTGTAGCGGTAGTGGTCGAAGGCAAATTTTCGGGGTTGGTTTTCCCCCTCTGCCCCCGTGTGGGTTCTGAGGATCCAGTCAGTTGCCAGGCTCTGTGTCAAGCACCTTTCCTGGTAGATCGCTCTTGCCTGCCCTTAGAGTTTTCTTAGTCTTTCATCGATTCTTGAAATTGGGTTTTCTTTCAACTTTCCAAATCACAGTTGTTCTCCTGCCCCGTGAAATCTAGGGACTGACTGGCCAGAGCATTACTGTAATTGTGTTCTGGAGAAAACCCTTCCTTTGCCTGCCAGGAATCTTAGCTTCCAGTGGGGGAAGGGGCAGCGTGTCGAGACTTTGACATGTTGCCAAGTCAGTGCCTTCTTTTGCCCTTAGCCATCTGCAGGAGACTGGTTGGACCCCATGGATTAAAACCACAGCATCCAAGCCTGGATTGGCCAGACTTACGGGTATCCTAGGGGTTGAGGTCCATCATTTTTCTACCATACAAATAGGACCACTTTCAAACCACAACCCAGCTGATTTAAATGCTTTCCAAAATGAGAAATTAAGAGGACATTGCTGTTCATGGGTCAGCAGTGTCACAAAAACATGTTAGGAATTTCTTCAGCTCTGTGGAAAAGCATTTGCCTAGTATGCATGAAGCCTTCTGCTGGCTCCCATGGGCTCTGCACGTGTGTGGTACACTAACATGCATGCAGGCACATACTCACACATACTTATACACATAAAGTAAAAGTAAAATCTTAGAAAGAAAGAGAACAGAATAAGTCATTGAGGAAGGCAGCCAGCATCACCTTCTGGGCTCCACATACGTGTTTGAATGTGTGCACACATGTGCCACCAAGTGAACATGCCCACATTAACGGGAATATACAACAAACACACAAATACAAATGATCATAAAGAAAACTAAAGTCTGGGCTGGAGAGATGGCTCAGTGGTTAAGAGCACTGACTGCTCTTCCAGAGGTTCTGAGTTCAAATCCCGGCAACCACATGGTGGCTCACAACCATCTGTAATGGGATCCAATGCCCTCTTCTGGTGTGTCTGAGGACAGCTACAGTGTACTCATATATAATAAATAAATCTTTTAAAAAAAGAAAACTAAAGTCTGGAGGAGAAAACAAATGTGTCTCAGGCTCCTTTGAACAAGGGATAGGCTTGATGCAAAGGGAAAGAAAGTCAGGTGTCTGGCAAGGATCTCAAAGTCAGAGAAAGTCACAGCGAACTCCTGGCCATCTTTTTTCCCCTGTAATGACTTTACTTCCTTAGCTTGCAGGAATTTTTTTTAAATGGAGAATAATTTTTGAATCAAATTCAAATTGCATTGTTGTGTCAATCTCTAATTCTATTAAGTTACATGACCCTTAAATTCTTACTGCTTTTTTTTTTTTTTTGGTGGTTGTTGATTTTTCTACATTTGTATTTAAATAAAAAGTTGGTGGCTGGGCAGTGGTGGCACATGCCTTTAATCCCAGCACTTGGGAGGCAGAGGCAGGTCTCTCTGAGTTTGAGGCCAGCCTGATCTACATAGCAAGTTCCAGCCCGGACAGAGTATGTGTGTGCATGTATAGACATATATGTACCACGGCACATGTTTGGCCATCAGGGGAAATCCTTTGGTGCCTCAGTTCTCTCCTTCCACCATGTGGGACCTGGGGATCAAACTCAAGTTTCATGTTTGGAAGCAGGTACCTTTACTGAGATTCATTCATTTTTATGTGCATTGTTGTTTTGCCTGTGTTTATGCCTGTGTGAGGGTAACAGGTCTTTGGAACTGGAGTTACAGACAGTTGTGAGCTGCCATATGGGTGCTGGGAATTGAACCTGGGTCCTCTGGGAGATTAGCCAGTGCTCTTAACCTGTGAGCCATCTCTTCAACCCCAGGCCCCATTATTTTGTTTGTTTTAGGTAATGTTTTATGTAGCACAGGATGGCCTCAAACTCACTATGTAGATGAGTCTACATCTGTGAGTCCTAGGTCCCTGAGGTGAGATTACAGGTGTGTACCACCTCATCTGGCTGGGTTTGTTTTGTTTGTTTGTTTGTTTGAGACAAGGCCTATGTCTCCACCACTGGCTCTATATTGTTCTTGCCAGGACATCATCAGGATCATCCTGTATAGTCTTCCTAACCTCAAACTTACCCTGCCTAAGGGTCATTAATTTCCTCATGGGTATAAGTTAATCCACTATAATTCTCTTTTTCTTTTTTCTTTTCTACTGGTTTATGAGTGAGACCTGAAATTTGACAAGATAAAGGGAGGCAATTAAAGATGAGCATTCTATCCTGTTTCATTGTTTTTGAAAAGGGATTGTGCTATGGGACCTGGCTTGCCTGGAGCCCCCTATGCAACAGAACTCACTGGCCTGTAACTCCCTATGTAGCCCTTAAACCGGCCTTAAACTCAAAGGGATTCTCTTGCCCCTGCCCTTTAAGGGCACAGCTATGTGCCTCTAACATCTGGCTTATTCATTTTTTTCTCTTTTTGAGATAAGGTCTTATTGTATAATCAAGGCTGGCCTAAACTTCATGCAGTCCTCCTGCCTTGGACACCCAAGTGCTAGGATTATAAGGCATACAACGCTATGGCTGTCTTTGTAAGAACTCTAGATACAGGGAAGGCAGCCTTGGAAAGGAGATAGGAAAACTCTAATAGGACGACTGAGAGTCAGCAGTTGGAATGGTAAGTGGGTCTAGACAGATCTTTCGCTGATATTTTGTTTTAATTTGAGGGCAGTGGTGTGTACTTGTTCATATGCTAAGGGAAGAACCTCGGGAAGGTGAGGCAGCCCTGAGCTTATTCACAGTGCAAAGTGAAAAGGAAGATAGGAGAGAAGGGAGCCCAGGATCTGGAAGCAAAGACCGGCCTTAAAACAGGTGAAGGAGCTATCATGCTCGCCAACACGAGAACAGAAGAGCTGGAGGCTAGGGTAGGTTTACCACTCGTTTCTGCGAGGTGGAGGCTGCTTTCTCTGGAGAAACATGAGGCCATATCCTGAGAAAGGGAGGCATACAAGAAACTGTGTGAGAGGGAGGTGGGAAGTAGCCTCTGTGCAGGGCTGTACCCATGAATTCAGAAAAGCATTGCCTGCCCAGTGGTGGATTTTTATTAACAGCCCGAGTGTGGGGTTGAAGTCATCCAGGGTTGGAGCAACAATAAAAAGACAGAAGGTGGGGTTGGGGATTTAGCTCAGTGGTAGAGCGCTTGCCTAGCAAGCGCAAGGCCCTGGGTTCGGTCCCCAGCTCTGAAAAAAAGAAAAAAAAAAAAAAAGACAGAAGGTGGCAAGAATGCAAGTCAGTGGACCTGTGCAGGGCCTGGACTTGAGCCTCAGCGCTGGGCCAAGGTGTGATGGAGCTGTGAGTTCGCTCTTACCCGACGACGTCTTGTTTGACTTTTGGGTACATTTTCTTTCTCTTTTTTTTTTTTTTTTCGGAGCTGGGGACCGAACCCAGGGCCTTGCACTTGCTAGGCAAGCGCTCTACCACTGAGCTAAATCCCTAACCCCTGGGTACATTTTCAACTTCAGACTCTTTTACCTTCAACTTCCTAGGTGCTGAGATTACTGGTGTGAACCCCCACACCCAGCTTTCGAAAAATGTTTTTACTTTATTTTTTCCTTCTTCTCATGTTTTTAGGCAAGATCTTGCTATGCAGCCTACACTTACCCCAAATTCACTATCCTCCTGCCTTAGCTGCTTAAATGCTAGGATTGCAGCAGACATGTACGGCCATGCCTGGATTTCGCTGTGCCTGTTTTGTTTAGATATGCTTGGATCTGCAGAGAAACCGGAAGCACAGGTTTGTTGCCTAGGAACAGTAGGCTTTCCCACGTAGTCTAGGTGTGTGCTGAGCCAAACGATCTAGGCTTCTAAGTACACTGTGATGTTCCCACAACGACAAGATCAAACAGCGGCTCTTCTCTCAGAAAAGCTCCATTTTAGTGGACGCATGGCTACTCTTTATCCAATTCATGGGTTCATTTCCAACATCGCTTCCTCAATTAGCCCTTCCGTCCATCTTTCGAAGGTCACCCACACCCCTCTCCCTAAAGCTTTTCAGCATGAAGTTATTTACCCAGCTATGTCCACCTCTTCCTGTCAACTTCCAGGAGACGACTCCCCAGGATCTAATTCAATGTGAGAAGGGCTGGAGAGGAAATCCAGTTGGCAGAATGCCTGCTTAGCTGAGGAGGCACCCAGCCTCATGGCCTGAGGAACTACAGGTTCTCAGCCTTTCCATTGGGAAGACGGTCATTGTTGGACTACCCAGACCATACCGGGTAAGGCAGCCTAACAAATCCTGTTATGACATATGTTCATTCGATGGGGTTTGTTCTTCTAGAGAGCTCTACCTGCCACCATAGGTAATGTTTCATAAAAGAGAAAGAGTTTTCTATTGCTTCTGGCCCCTCCCTTCCTTGGAACCTGGAAAAGAAGCTGCCAGACTTGAAGACACTTGCTTCTACTCATCTTGGAAACACTTAAAACTATGTCTAATGCTACATTCCTGTTCTAGAATATAAATTCAGACAAATAGCCCAGGAGAGTCAAAATCCTGACTTCAATCACATATGAAGAAGGTGAGGGGAAAGAAAGGAATAAAAGAATGGAAGGAAGGAAGGTAGAAGGAAGGAAGGAAGGGAGAAAGAAAGGAAGAAGAAAGGAAGGAAAAAAGAAATTGTAGTTATGACCTAACCACAGTCAAAAATTTCTTTGGCTTCCATTGGTCTGGTGTTAATGAGAGCCTTTACTCTTAGAACTTGGTGCTTGTGTGGCCAAGCAGAGGAAGGGAAATCAGACAGGAAGCCATTGAGCATATCATGCACTTGCTGGCCTTCCTCAAGTTCAGACCTCTGCTTGAAGGATCACCTCACACTCCTGGTTCTTGTAGGCCCAGGCTAGCATGAGAAAACTGGAAAAGTTCTTTCAGATGTCAAATCCCAGCTTCTATCAGACAGATGAATAAAGCCACAAGGGATGGCAGGCAGGCCCTCATGTTGTCTATGTGAGCCGTTCTAATCTTTCTTCTTCAATGTTCAGTTCCTTAGACCAAATGCTAATATATTCTGCCCTAAAGCATGGTGAATAAAATTAAGGGATCGTTTCTGAGAGCACTTCACCCCACTGGTCTCTCTACGTTTCGATAGGACTCTTTCAAGGAGGGATAATATATTGTAAAGTGGATTCTGCAGGCTGTGAGAATTACTCTTTCACTTTACAGGATTTTTGCTTCGTTTTGTTTTGTTTTTTCGAGACAGGGTTTCTTTGTGTAGCTCTGGCTTTTCTGGGACTTGCTCTGTAGATCAGGATGGCTTCGACTCAAGAGATCCAGCTGTCTCGGCCTCCCGTGGGATCAAAAATGTGCACCCATGCCCAGCTGATTTGTTTTATTTATTTTTAAAATGTATTTATTTCAATTTCATGTACATTGTTTTGTACTGCATGTATGAGGGAGTCAGTGTAACGCCCCTGAAACAGGAGTTACAGTTGTGAGCTGCCATTTAGGTGCTGGGAACTGAACTCAGGCTCTCTGGAAGAACAGCCAGTGCTCTTAACTGCTGAGCCATCTCTCCAGGCCCCTGGTTTTGTTTTGAATTTTCTCTGTGTGTATGTGCAAGTGAGTGTAATTGCTGGATGAGGACAGAGGCATTGGGTCCCTTGGAACTGGAGTTATCAGGCACTTGTGATAACTCCATCATCCTGATGTGGCTGCCTGATGTGGGTGCTGGAACCAGACTCAGGTTCTCTGTAAGAGCAGTATAGACGCCCCCAACCTCTGAGCCCTCTTGCCATTGCTGGCACTGGAACTTGAGAGCAAAAGGAACTAAAGCAAGGATGTGTGTGGTGCCAAAGAAACAAGTCTCACTCACAACCTGTCTATCTGTCTCCACCCTGCCCCTACCAAACCTCTCCACCCCAGGGTCTCTCTCTCTCTCTCTCTCTCTCTCTCTCTCTCTCTCTCTCTCTCTCTCTCTCTCTCTCTCGTGACCCTAGCTATACTGCTGTCCATAATCAGCCTCAGCTCTTCCAGTTGTCTCTGACTGTTCTCTTCCCCATATCTACAATAAACCATTCTCCTCTACCATGCTTAGAAGCAGTCTCGTCCCCATTTTCCCTCAGTATGCTCATGGGCATGCTATGCTCTGTGAACAAAGCAAAAAGCTCCTCTGACCTGACACTGGCAACTCATGTCTACTGCCAACGTCCATGAAACTACACAGGCAAACATTCACACAAGTGACCTTCAGAGTGCTTGTGTCTTCTTTTGCCTTTGCTCCGCTCTATATCACCCCGAAATATCTCAAGCTCCACTCCCCAGGGGTACAGGTCATCTGGTGTGGGAAGCTAACATGGGTAACTTTAAAGCTCTGAGCTCTTCACTGCTGGTATTTACCAAGAACCTGTGGAGACTGAATTTTAAAGGGAGGGACTAACCCCAACAAAAAACATAATAAACTGTTCTACAGTGATAAAGGCTATGAAGAGAAAAGTAATAAGGATAAGATGAGGAAGACCTTATGGATGGCTTGAACAAAAAAGGCCTCTGATGCTCTCATCTGAGCAGTTGCTGAAGATGCGGGGGCAATGCTGGGGGAGGGGTGGGGGAGTGGAAGGGACTCCAGGCAGAGGGATTAGCATTTGCGAAGGCTGAGAGGTGAGGATGTGTTTGATTTAATGCTAAAGGAGAAAGGAGAGTGCAAGGTTGAAATGGAGACTTGCCATGAGTTTGATGTGAGGCCCTGTGTGGTTTCACGGATGTTGGCAGTAGTTAGGAATTGCCTGTGTCAGGACAAAGGAACTTGGCCCTGAGCAACACAAGGAAGAATCAGGACAATTAGTACTTCCCAAGCTCTCTTCCAGATGATGTTGGCCTAAGTATAGATTTCTCTCCTCCCTCTGGTTCCATACTTCTCTACTTAGTTTTCTTTACCAAGATAACCACACTGTTGTTAATAAAATTCTATCAGAAAGCCTTTCTCTTCAACATCTGTGCAGTGTGAGCAGGAGCCAGGAGATTCAGAATAGGGGATGGATAACTTGGAAATGAAGGAGCTGGCTATTAGCGGACCTTTGACCTGCACAGGTTGGACAGACATAACTGTCCTTACTACATCTGCCTGGGTGAGGATTACAAGTCCCAACAGATTAGAAGTGCCTGAGATTACAAAGCAAGGTGTCTAGACAAAGAGCCCAATGTTATGGCCTAAATATGTCCTCCCAAACTTTTCTGATGACACTTAATGGCTAATATGATAGTATACAAAAGTATGTCCTGTAAGAAGATAACAGAGGGGCTGAGAGATGGCTCAAATGGCTAAGAGTGAGTGCTGCTCTTACAGAGGGCAGGAGTTTAGATTCCAGCATCCACCCTGAAGGCTCATAACTACTTATAAATCCAGGAGACACAAAGTCCCTGTGGGCATTTGCACTCTCATGTATACACACACAAGCACATACACAATTAAAACTAAAATAAAGGATGGAGATGGTTCAGTGGTTAAGAGCACTGACTATTCTTCCAGAGGTCCTGAGTTCAAATCCCAACAACCACATGGTGGCTCACAACCATCTGTAATGTGTTCTTGGTGCCATCTTCTGGCGTACAGGCAGAACACTGTACTTAAAATAAATAAATCTTTAAAAAAACTAAAATAAAAATTTTAAACAGAAGTTATTAGAGGGGTGTGGGTAGGGGCTGGGGATTTAGCTCAGTGGTAGAGTGCTTACCTAGGAAGCGCAAGGCCCTGGGTTCGGTCCCCAGCTCCGGGGAAAAAAAAAAAAAATAGAGGGGTGTGGGTAAATATCTCTGTCAGTAAAATGAAGTGAAAACTTGTAGTTCTTCGGAAAGTTAGTTATGTCAAGTAATATTTTGCTGAGGCACACAGGCGAAAGAACATGTTTCTGAAGCAGACACAGGTAAAAGGATGTTTCTGTATGGCAGACTCATGAAAGGACGCTTGGTGAAGGAGTATGATATGACCCCACAGACAGTGGGGGACAAGCACTGAGCCTTGGTTTGGTTTGTTCCACCTCCCTATTCTTCACTAATGCCATGCATGTACTGGTTCGCCTTACATAGCACTGAGAGAAACTTGCCCAAGAACTGCTCTCACAAGGTTCCTACAGCAGCTTTCAGCTTCTGTGCCCTCACCTCAGGCAGGTTGGTGAGCCTGGTAGTTTCTTCAGGATTGAATACAGCTGCCTGGTGTCTGCCTGCTTGCAGGACTGGTCTGCAGCTGCTAAGTTGTATTTGGTGTTTGCTACAGGACTGAACTGCTGCCCAAGAAGATTAAACTTGCCCCCAAAGAACTATTGTTAAACAGGTCCAGTTCCCCCATATCCTAATAACTTTTCCATTGCCTCTGCTGGGTGGTGGGCTAGAAGAGAGGTTGAACCCTTGTTAAAAGTATGTTGTAGGGCTGGAGAGATGACTCAGCCGTTAAAGGCTAGGCTCACAACCAAAAATATAAAAGTATGTTGTAAAAAAATTTATGCGTACAGTGAAAGAAATGTCTACTACAAAAGCATGAGAACCTGAGATTGGATTCCGAGCAACGTTAAAGAGTCAGGAGGAATAGCATGTATGTGTAATTCCAGAATTGGGAGGTGAGAAAGGAGAATCCTAGAAGCAGCCTACCAGCCAATCTAGCCAATCAATGGGCCCCTGGGCTAGTAAAAAAATTCCTTTTCACCCAATGACAATGTCTGCCCTCCACATGCACATACATGTCCAAGCATCATATCCACACCAGTATACATGCATAAGCATAAACATAAACTTCTCTCTCTCTCTCTCTCTCTCTCTCTCTCTCTCTCTCTCTCTCTCTCTCTCTCTCTCACACACACACACACACACACACACACACCAGGGTGGGGGGAAGATAATCACTTGACTCCAGGAGTTCAAGGTCAGCCTAGGTAATAGAGTAAGACTGTTACTTTTTTTCTTTTAAGCATTTAGATCATTCAGACTTTTGAACAATGGGATTAAGATCCTTATATAAGGGGCTACACAGCAGGGCAGTGGTGGAACATGCCTTTAGCCCCAGTACTTGGGAAGGCAGGCAGACCTCTGAGTTTGAGGCCAGCCTGGGCTACGAGTGAGTTCCAGGACATCCAGGACTACACAAAATATGCATAAATTATCCATATTTATAAATAATATATATATGCAGAAAGAAAGGTGGATCATGAGTTTGAGATCAGTTATGTTATGTACCAAGCCCTGTCTCAGCACTCTCTTCCACAAAATTACCTGCTTGAAGGTCATGAAAAAAATTTTTTTTCCTTTTCTTTTTTTCAGAGCTGGGGACCGAACCCAGGGCCTTGAGCTTGCTAGGCAAGCGCTCTACCACTGAGCTAAATCCCCAACCCCGGTCATGAAAATTTTTATTTTCAGTTTATCACTACAATGTCCTAGACAATCATCATATTGCTATTATCTCTGGTGCTGGGATTTAGGGAAACCTTTCTTTGCTTTTGTTTGTTTGTTTGTTTTGTTGTTGTTATTGGTGGTGGTGGGGTTGTTTTTTGTTTTTTATTTTTTGTTTTCCCAGATAGGGTTTCCTTGTGTCGCCTTGGCTGTCCTGGAACTTGCTCTATAGATCAGAATGGCCTCAAACTCACAGAAATCCTCCTGCCCCTGTGTCATGAGTGCTAGGATCAAAGATATGTGCCACCACCATCCAACTGGAACTTTTCTTTTTTAAGATTTATTTTATGTATATGAATACACTGTAGCTGTCTTCAGACACACCAGAAGAGGGCATCAGATCCCATTACACCATGTGGTTGCTGGGAATTGAACTTAGGACCTTTGGAAGAACAGTCAGTGCTTTTAACCACTGATCCATCTCTCCAGCCCTGGAACTTTGCTTTTCAATTTCATGTATTTGCATTGTTTGTATCTGGTTTGGATTTCTTTAAAAATGAGCATTGCTATGCTTTGAATATGAGCTGCTCCTTACAGGCTCCCGCATTGGGAATTCGGTTGTCTGCTGAGAATCTGCGGGGTGTGATCTTGAGTGTTCTGATGTGATTGACAGTTTTATCACTTGGTGGATTGATAATATGATGATACTAGTGGAGAGGTTAAAGTGGAAAGTGAAGAATAGTTGATAAGAAGTAGGCCAGTGGGTCATGTGCTTGGGGACCATATCTTGTCCTGGCTTTTTCCCCTTTTTGCTTTCTCAGCTTCCTGTCTGCCATGGTGTCAACTGCTCCTATCGTCACCATCACCATCATCACCATGGTTTGCCTCACAGAAAGTCAAGCACACATGATGTACTAAACCTCTACAAGTGGGGGCCATAATATATCTCTCCTCTGTGAAGCTTGTAACAACAACAACAACAACAACAACAAAAATAATAATAAAATAATGTATTGTACAAAACAACATATGATTATATGACACAGTATGTTATATTGTTATATTATATTTATATATTATAGATATTATATTATCCATATTATATATCATACACTACAATAATACTCATATCATAATAATTATAATAATATAATTGTTATGATTATTATATTTATTTTTAATTCATTATATGAGTGTTTTGCCTATATGTATGTATGTATCTATGTGAATCATATTTGTGCATGTTACCTATGGAGGTAAGTAAAAGGTATTGAAGCCCCTGGAACTGTGTAGCCCTGGCTGTCCTGGAACTCACTCTGTAGACCAGGCTGGCCTTGAACCCACAGAGATCTGCCTGCTTCTGCCTCCCAAGTACTGGGATTAAAGGCTTGTACCATCACTGCCTGACTCAACTTTACCATTTGTGACTGTGAAACAAGGTTTCATTTTTAGCCCAGGATAGTATGGAACTCACCAAGTAGCCCAGACTTGCCTCAGACTCTTAGCAATCCTTCATTAGCTCCTAAGTAGTGGGATCATAGGTGTGAATTACCATGCCCGGCCTAACATAAATCTCTTGACACAGAAATAGCCACTTAAGGATAACTCATTGAGACATCACTGTCTATATAAACTAGTCGGTTGGCTCATTTAACAGATCTACCACAGCCTGTGGTACAGCATAAGGATTTTGGGTTCCTGGCAAAAGCGGAGAGAAAGATAGGGCTGGAAGTGTCAGAGATGACTGCTTCTTTCTGAGTAGATATGGATTATATCTTAGAAAATTCCTGGCGCTTGTTCAATACATGATGATAGTGAAACCAAGACTGATGTTAATCTTCAGGGAAATTAATAGGTGCTGAGCTATCAAGACTGATATAATAATGGCGTTTCTGCTGTGGAAAATAATAATAGTCTTTGGTCTTGATATAGTCTTACAATACCCAGCACCTTTCTGCAGTTGTAAACCTGACCCTGGCTGAAGTAATGAGGAATAAGCACATCAGACACGTGTGCCATTGAAGAAAACCTGACGTGGTTTCTCCACTCCTACCATATATGACTTCTAAGGAATGAACTCAGGTCAGGCTTAGAGGCAAGTGCCTTTACCCACTAACCACTCTCACAGGTCCAGAAAATAAATGTGTTTGTTTTGTTTTGTTTTGTTTTGTTTTGTTTTGTTTTGTTTTGTAACAGTCTTACCAATCAGTCCTGCTTGGCCTAGAGCTCACTCTGTCCACCGGGCTTGTCTCAAATTCAGAGATCTGCCTGAGTCTGTCCAGGAGCCTGGATTAAAGACACAGGTCATGGTGCACAGTACAGACAGGGTTCTGGTCACCAGTCAAAGGATCGTTCTGCAGAGCTGGGGAGAATCCCGGCATTTTGAGGAGGCCTAGTCTTTTTATTTCACTTTTGTATGGAGTCTGACCATCCTGAGTATATTATGACAGCCTTTCCCAAGAATCCACAGGAAGGAACATACTGAGGAACAGAAAGTTCAAGGCGAAGACTGGGAAAGACAGAAGTCTGGACTGTGTGATGTGGAAGGATTGTTGTTGAAGTTTCTTGATTTCCTATCAAATTGAGTCGTGCACAGTGAGGCGTGCCCTTTGTTTACGACTTGGCTTGAGTCACGCCAGGCAGTTATCCCGCAGCTCTACTGGGCAGCCTAAAACCCCAGGTCTGATGTCTTCCTGCCTCTGCTTAACAACAAGGATTTCTTCGGCGTGTGTTATTTGCCAAGAGGGAGAGCTTCACTTAAGAAGTCCCGACCGGGAGTAAAGAATCTTTGTGGCTCAAGAAAACTTACTTGGATTAGAGAATTATAACTCATTTGGAAAACGACTCTTTCAATGCTAGACTTCGAAATGCTAGATTACTTGACTGTGGCTCACTTTTTATTTGGTTACAGGATGGAGCCCAGGGCCTCCCGCACGCCAGGAAACTGCTCTCCACTGGAGCTGCGCTCCCAGCACTGTTGCTGCCCTTCTGAAGAGAAGAACTAACTGAAATCACTTGGCTTCCACGTGAAATTGCATACGGAAGATAAATATTCAAGGAACTTTCAAATTCTGTATCTTTTAATAAGCTGTTGCTAGATCACAAAGCTAAAGCCAGTAAGGTAGATTTGAAAGAGATTTGTTGATAATACCAGCACTGTGAAAATCATAAGTAAATATGTTAGTGAAATTCGAATAGGAAGAAGTCCAGCTGAGTTTTTTTTTTTTTTTTTTTTTTTTTTTTTTCTCGGAGCTGGGGACCGAACCCAGGGCCTTGCGCTTCCTAGGTAAGCGCTCTACCACTGAGCTAAATCCCCAGCCCCCCAGCTGAGTTTTACCATGGTCCCCCATCTCCTACTCCCACTTTCCACTCCAGCTTTTTTTGATACAGTGTATTATTTATTTTAAAGATTTATTTATTTATTTATTTATTTATTTATTTATTTATTTATAAGTATACTGTAGCTGTCTTCAGACACACCAGAAGAGGGCATCAGATCTCATTACAGATGGTTGTGAGCCACCATGTGGAGGCTGGGATTTGAACTCAGGACCTCTGGAAGAGCAGTCAGTGCTCTTAACCTCTGAGTCATCTCTCTAGCCTGAGACAGTGTATTATATTGCCCTGGTATTTGCTATATAGTCCAGGCTGTTTTTAAATTTGAAATCCTTCAACCTCTGGAATATAGGCATGTGTAGCTAGGCCTGGCCCTACTGGCTTATTTATAGAAATTGAAAAATCAATATGGACTGAAAGTTTGTTTGTTTATTTATTTATTTATTTACTTATTGGTGTTTTTGAAAAAGGGTCTCTCTTTGTGGCCCTAGCTATCCTGGAATTTACCACATAGACCAGGCTGGCCTGAGCCTCACAGAGATCTGCCTGTCTCTGGGCAGTCACATCCAGCTTTAACAGAATCTTGAGAAGGAACAAAGGACTCAGGTTTTTCTAACTTCAAAGCTTAACTGCTAAGTATCAATAATGTCGCCAGTATCGCACTGCCATAGCACATATAAAATTAAATGAGATGAAGTTGGCAACAAAAATGCACTTTTAGAATCAGTCCATGGGGGTTGGGGATTTAGCTCAGTGGCAGAGCGCTTGCCTAGGAAGCGCAAGGCCCTGGGTTCGGTCCCCAGCTCCGAAAAAAAAAGAACCAAAAAAAAAAAAAAAAAAAAAAGAATCAGTTCATTTTTAAAATTTCAATTAAGTTTATCTAACCAGGTATATAAAAACATAAAATTATACATATTTATTAATAAGTCTGTAATGTGACAAGGTTGTTGAAGTTTTGACAGTTAGGGCAATGAAAGTTAGATGCCAAGCTAAGTCAGTAGGGAAAGGTCAATGTTTTCAACTAGTTGTGCTAGAATAAATCCACAGACACAAAAGTAGAATCCATAGGATTCTACTATAGACTGTATACAAAATTAACTCAAAATGGACAAAATCTTAAGAGGTAAAATTCTCAGGGTGACACAGAACTAGCTGACCATGACGTTAGATAGTGCAGCCAAAATATGAAAAGTAAAAGGAGGGCTAGAAGCTGAGCACAACTGTGGACAATGAAATTCCAGCAGCACTCGGGAGGCAGAGGCAGGCAGAACTCTGTGAGTTCGAGGCCAGCCTGGTCTACAGGGTGAATTCCAGGGCAGCCAGGGTTACACAGAGAAACCACCTCTTGAAAAACAAACAAAACAAAAGAGAAAAGCAAAGAAAAAAGAGGATAGGTGGGGCTGGAGAGATTGCTCAGTGGTCATTGGCTGCTCTTCAGAAAGACCTGGATCCTTGCTCCTACACGATGGCTCACAATCAACTAGAACTACAATTCCAGGGATCCAACACCCTTTCCTGGGCTCTGTGGGCACCAGGCAGGCATGTGCTAGCTACATAGCTAGCAAACAAAATGCTCATACACATAAAATAAATGAGTACATTTAAAAAAATAAAAGAAGGGCTGGGGATTTAGCTCAGTGGTAGAGCGCTTACCTAGGAAGCGCAAGGCCCTGGGTTCGGTCCCCAGCTCCGAAAAAAAAGAACCAAAAAAAAAAAAAAAAAAAGAAAACAGGTAACAGGTGTATGTATGGCTGTTAGCCCAGCCCTGGGGAGACTGAAGCAGGAGGATATCAATTTTGAAGACAGACCGGTCACAGTAGCAAGCTTTAGGCCAGACTGGTTTACATAATAAAACTTTATCTGAACTTGCTGTGTAGCTCAGGATAACCTCGAACTCCTCACTCTTTTGTCTCCACCTCCCATTATATCTGTGGACCAGTGCTCCCCATTTATAGGTAGTGGGGATCAAACCCAGTGCCTTGTGCATACTAAGCAGGACCTTTGCAAGTAGAACTACATCTCCAGCCCACTAATTATTAAATAGGCAAATAATATATGCAATTATGTAAATTGATATAAACACTTTAGAGGATGCATATGTATACCTATATAAATATGTAAATCTACACATGCATATGTAGATCTAACAGATATGCATATTTATGTGTTATATAATATATAGGTTATATTGTATAATATAAATATACACACAGATACATTCATCCAAACATAAGTTAAAAGGGAGGGGTGGAAAAGTATACACTAAATGTTATTAGTTGGACTGTCCGGCCCACGGCACATGTTGTTTGTAATCCCAGCACTTTGGAGGCAGAGGAAGGTGAATCTCTGAGTTTGAGGCCAGCCTGGTCTACAAAGTGAGTTTCAGGATAGCCAAGACTACAAAGAGAAACCCTGTCTCAAAAAACAAAACAAGAAAAGGGTCAAGAGGATCAGGGTGAAGGCTCAGGGGTAAAGGCACTTGTGGCTGAACCTGAGAACTTGAAATCTATTTCTAGGAAACCCCATACTGGAAGGAGAAAACAGCTACTGCCACTTACCCTCTGACCTCCACGTGTAAACTGTGCCATCTGCAGGTACATGCACACACAGAGTCACACAAAGACATACAAAACATCCGAAACACAATTCACAATTGCAATTCTTTCTACAGAAAAAGAAAGAAAAGAATTTCCGTACCACGGCCCCCTCCAAAACATGTGATACATTTATTCGAGTACTAAATTGATCAACTGTGTACTCCCTCTTAGGACTAAATAAATAAAATGGGGCTGATGTCTTGGGGGGAGCTATTATATGCTTTTAAATCATATATTTTAAAAAATTGCATAACAGCATCCCTTCTGCTAAATTACATTTGCCAAGTAGATGTTCGAGTTGAACAAGTGAGAACCAAGTAAGTACAGCTCAGGCTGAGGGCTGAGGTCCCCATACCTGCGTTATCTGTCTCTCCCAGATCAAGATCAAGTCTTTCATATGAGATTTCAAAGCATTTACAGATGTTAATTAGTTCATAACAACCATGAGAAGCAGGCACATTTGATCATGAGAATTATGCCTGTTCTCCCCGGGAGGAGGTGGACAGGTTGAATGATTTCCCAGGATTCCGCAGTCCATGACTGTTAGTGAAAGTAAGAGTTCTCCTCACTAGCAATTTTCTTTTTCTGGAAAAGTGATAAAGTGGACTAGAGAAAAAGCTCTACCTGTCAAGAGTTTGCCATGCAAACATGAAGATCCAGGTTCCATCTCTAACAATCCACGCCAAAGCTAACAGGGTGGCCTTCACATGTAATCCCACCTCTGGGGATGGGCACAGAAAAGGGATCCCTGAGGCTGCCTAGCTAGTCTAGCCTAGCCAGCAAGTACCAGGTCCCAGGGAGAGACTCTGTCTCAAAGAACAAGGTGACTGGCTCCTGAGGAGGCACTCCCAAGCCTGACTACACACATGCACATACATGCACATGAACATACACATCTGCACAAACACATAACACAGAGAGAGAGAAAGTTGTCAGTCAATGTAAACCAAGCCAAACTAATTATTCATATGCTGAATATTTAAAAAACACAACTACTTTTACTTTTTATGTTTTCTGTTGTTTTTTTTTTCTACCCCCAAGCCCCTTTCAGTGAAGCTTATTAGAATAAAAGGTCTGCAAGGTTATGATTGGTCCTTGAGGTGGAGAGCATTGAACAGAAACAATCTTATATCTGGAGATCTGAACCTGATGCCATCTTGAAGGGGAGGAGAGGAGCGCCCCTAGAGAGTGCCTTCAGAAAGGTCTCCCTCTGCAGCAGCCTCCCTCCCTCCCTCATATCAATCCCTTTACATTTCCTTAACTATTTGGAGTGTTTTGCTGGGCACAATGGCATTCATCTTTAATCCCAGCATGTGGGAAGCAGAGGCAGGCAGATCTCTGAGTTCCAGACCAGTCTGGTCTACAGAGTGAGTTCCAGGACAGGCAGGGTTACAATAGAGAAACCCTGTCTCGAAAGGAGAAAGTTATTTATGTTGGAATTTTTTTGTTTGTCTCTCTCAAGAGAGGTTATCTCTGTACAGTCCTGGCTGTCGTGGAGCTCACTCTGTAGACCAGGCTGACCTCAACTGTCTCTCATTTGAGTGCTGAGGTTTCAGGTTGGGTGAACCACATACAGCTTGTAGCTGTAGAACTAGAGTTTCATAAAGGTTACTCATTGTCAGAGTCCGATGTGCAGGGCCGGACGTGCCTGAGGGAGAGCCAGAGATAGGACTTGCCGAACCAGCTATCAGCCCCAAGGACACTGACCATCCTTCCTTCCCCAAGGACACCCTCCCCTTCCTTCACCCCCCTGAGTGAGATGAGCCACCCTACCTGCCTGCCGAGCTGCTAGATAACACACACTCCTTGCTGATGTCATTTCGCGCCGAAAGTAACCGTGCACCTTTTGAATTGACCAATCATGTGTAACTGCGCGAATGCCCCTTACCTCCCCTATAAAAACCCCCGAGTTTGGAAGCTCGGGGTCGATTCCTCTGTCTCCTGTGTGAGATATGTGTCGACCCGGGATCCCACTAAGACCTGGGATCTCGTTAATAAAGCTACCTCTTGCTGTTACATCAAGAATGGCTCCTCGTGATTCCTGGGGGCACTCCACCCTGCGATCGGAGCGAGAGACGCGGCTCCCCGTTTTGGGGTACGCTCTTTCATTTGGGGGCTCGTCCGGGATCGGAGCGTGACCCCCGGAACCCCGAATGCCACTTGGAGGTACATTAGTGTGAGTGCTGGAAAGCGGCCGCTGTGTGTGAGTGTGTGTGAATTAAGTCCTGTAGTCTGTGTTTTTCGGTACCGGTTTAAGGTCTTAGTGCACTGTCTGGGCAGATGAAGGATTCCTGCCCTGTGCACGAGAGTCTTAGTGCACTGTCTGGGCAGAAGAAGGTTTCCTGCCCTGTGCACGGGTGGAAGAAGGATTCCCGCCCGGTAGAAAGCTAGCTTGAGAGTGCACTGTCTGGGCAGAAGAAGGATTCCTGCCCTGTGCACGGGTGGAAGAAGGTTCCCCACCCCGAATAGGCGCCTGTGAGTAGATGAAGGATTCCTACTCTGAATAGTCTTTTTCTAGTCTTTTTCTCTTTTTTTTCCTTTTTAGAAAGCTCACTGGGGGACGCCCCAATCGAGCAGGCTCTGGGACGCGTGAGAGACGTTCCTCGAGCCAGCCTTTGTCGGGTCCTGGCTCTGGGACGCGTGAGAGACGTTCCACGAGCCAAATTTTGTCAGGAGGACCCGGCAACGGACAGTCAAAAAGATCTGACTGTGACTTGACTTTGGAGGTTGCGTTCGGCTGCCTATTTGAGTGTAGGCATGGACAAGTGTGCTTAGATGTGTTAGTGTCTGTTGTCTGTATTCTGTTTCTGTGTTTGGTATCCCAGAAGCAGCTAAGGTTAAGCTGCAGTTTGGGCCAGGTACTGAAGGTACCAGGCATCTGTGGAAATTGGTTATAGGATGCTTTGTTTTAGTCTTGCTTGTCTGGTTTGTTTTCTGTGGTATTGCCGAGTGTCTTTTTTTGGCTTTTGTTTCGTGTTTGAATTTGGACTGACGACCGTGTTTAAAATCTTGGACCAACGACTGTGTTTGAAATCATGAAACTGTTTGCTTTGTTTGTTGAAGAGTTTTACTTGGTCCCCTTAATGCTTAGTGAGTAAGGAACTTAATTTTGTGGACCCCGCTCTAGTGGCGGTGTATTGGTTGATAGCCAAAGTTAGTTTTTAAAACAGTGTTTTATCTGTGCTTGTGCTCGCAGCCAGCTGAGATAAGCTAGAGAAGTGAGTAAATATTGCTTGGGAGCAAAAAATCTTAAAGGCAGAGTTTCAGCCGGTATGACACGTAGTGCATAACTGCCTAAAAGATCAGAAATGCTGTCAACAGGCTATAAAAAAAAAAAGGGGGGGGGGGACAGGCTGCGTTAGAAATGCTACAGGAAGAATAATCTAAAAAGGCTGAGAGCTAGGTGGGGCTATAAGGAAAACAAGAACAGGAAAGGAATTTCTGACATTTGCTCACAGTAGGAGAGCACTCATTTAGAGAAGTTCTTTAAGGAAGCCTGCCTTATCTGCTGTCTTTATTCCAAGGGAGGAGTCAGTCTCCAGCACTAAATTACTTGGAGGTGGCCAAGGTCAGGATTAATGTTTTCTTTTCCTTGGGCCCTTTTAAACCCAGTGAGACGGTTTGGTAAAGGGCTGCTACTGAGGTCCTGATAGCCCCAGGTGAACTGGTTACGATTCTTTTTTCCAGCCACCTGGCATCTAGCAACCAGGTTCTAACCATCTCTCCATCCTTTTGTTATTAGTTGTTACTAAAAGCCTAGTGTCATTTGGAGGCTAGTTCTCTTGAGAGACAAAGCCACCAAGCTGACACTGAAGGGAGGTAGGTACTCCTTAAGGGAAAATCTAAGCCCAGAGAGACAGCCGGTAACAGCTAGGCTGACTCTCTGCTCGCCTTTCTGTTTCATAGACAAAGCTTGTGCTTATATTTACAGTGGCCTTTTTGTCCAAAAAAAGGGCCTCCTGGTTTAGCTGTGTGACTAAATGCTATTTGTCCTCTTCAGTGGACCTCTCTCCTCTTGTTTTCTCACCATCCCACGTGAGATGCTTGTTAGTAACTGTTACAGATCTTCTTTACCACCAAGGAAAGACAGAATCCTGCTAGAGGCCAGAAAGAATGTTCCAGACGTGGATGGAAGGCTCCTGACTGTTGACTTCAATACGCCTGAAGGTAGGGAGTGCTCCAGGTCTGCCCCCAGGCTCCAAGGGTGGGTCTCCTAGGGGCTGGAAAATGCCCCACCAATCTGGCTAAGATAAGGAAAAGATATGAAGAGAAAGTTACAGAAACTTGAAGGGTTAAGCTAAGTCACTGAGAGAGTTATTGTAAGTTGCAGAGAAAATAAGTTGATGCATGGTTCGGGGTCTGTGCAGAAAAGTGGACAGCACCTAATAGCTGTAGAAGAAGATGCAGAGAGACTGAAAAGAAAGAAAGAAAGAAAGAAAGAAAGAAAGAGGTAAAAAGAGCAGGAAGCTAGGGAAGAAAAGAGACTAAAAGAAGAGGAAGCTAGAGAGTTAAAGAGAGATAGAAGACAAGAGAGGAACATATACTGGCCACAGTAGTTAGGGAACCTAGGAAGATAGTACCTGGCAACAGAAGAGAATTCCTGGCTAAAGATCAGTGTGCCTAATACGAAGAAAAAAGGACACTGGGTCAGGGACTGCCCAAGAAGAACAAGAGGGGCCACTGGAGAGCCTCTTGGTCCTAGAGTGCTGGCTATGTACAGAGATAGAAGGGAAGTGTGGATACAGGGACCCAATGCTCTGTGCTCCTATGCCCCCCAGTGGGCCAATATCCAAAGACCTTAAGTGCAAGGGGCTACTGGAAACGAACAATACTTATGGACTGCCCGAAGAACAGTGGACCTTGGCGTGGGCCGGGTAACCCACCCACTAGTTCATAGTCATCCCTGACTGCCCCTATCCCTTGCTCATGAGAAAATTGCTCTCCAAAATGGCTTGCGTGGGCTGAAATGGCTGGGTGAGGCCATGTGTATGCATATCTACAGACTGTGTGTGTGGAGCTTAAGACCTGTCTCAGTGCACCAGTACCTGATGCTGGGAGATGTGTGACTTTGTCCTGATCTGCCTGGAACACATCACTCCTGCCAGCCGGGCACTAACAATTATCACCCAATCCAGGACTTAAACTGTGATAGAGTGGCTGATGTTCTGCCTTTGAATAGAGTGTCCCAAAAGATGGGACCACTGGTCAGCTGCCATGGACTAGATTCTCCACCGGTTGGGGACAATCTGGTCACCTTGCTGCCCAATCCGGACCTGGAGCCACCACAGCACGAGTGTCAAGTACTGGCAGAAGCCCATGGGTGGAGGAAAGACCTCTGCGACTGGCTGATTGACCCCTGCTGAAAGCCGAGGACCTTGTCCACAGACGGGAACAGTTCTCTTCATGAATGAAGGTCAGAGACAAGTGGGTGCTGCCATGGTGGACAACACAATGTCATCTGGGATGGCTGAACCTCTACCCCCCCAGCACATCAGCACTTCAGATGCTTTTGCCATCTCTTGGATACCCTGGTGAAGCCAACCACTGTGAGTACTATTCATTGCTCAGGATATCAGGAGGGAAGAGATTCAGTGGGATGGGGCAATAACGAAGCAGATCAAGAGGCTCGAAAAATGGCTATGCAGGAGCCTATCCTGGTTGCAGGCCTGCAAGAGACAGCCACTGAGAACTAGGATCGGACTAAGGGATGGCCTCACTTAGAAAAGGCCCAAATTGCTTAAAAGATAAAGGACAATGGCATACTTGAGGGGAAAGCTATACTCCCCAGAGAACAAAGAAAAGACTCACTTTGCCAAATACAGAAATGGACTCATTTAGGAGATAAGAAGTTTGTCCAAGTAGTTAAGGTGTATGTAACAGACTTTAAGATTTTAGCCAGAGAGACAGTAAAAAGTATAAGGTATGTCAATAAGTGAATGCTTAGCAAGCAAACAGGGCAAAGAGACCTAGAGAGTTTAGTGAAAAGTCGAAGTGAACTTCACTGAGATAAAACCAGAAAAATATAATCACAAGTATCTCCTAGTGCTTGTAGATACTTTTTCAGGAATAGATAGACGCTTTCCTCACCAAACGAGAGACGGCCTCTGCAATCATCAAGAAGATACTGGAAGAAATCTTCCCCGGATTTGGAATGCCCAAGGTAATCTGGTCAGACAAAGGCCCTACTTTCGTTGCCAAGGTAAGCCAGGGTGTGGCCAAGTATTTAGAGGTCGATTGGAAATTACATTGTATTTACAGACCTCAAAGTTCAGGACAGATAGAGTAAATAAATAGAACTCTAAAAGAGACCCTGACTAAATTGACCATGGAGACTGGCGCGGACTGGGTGACACTCCTTCCCTCTTGCTCTCTTCAGAGCAAGAAATACCCCTTCCAGATTCAGCCTTACCCCCTTTGAGATCTTATATGGGGCCTCAGCTCCCCGACTGTATTAGATGATGTTACTGAACCAACATGTCATAGTGCCATAGTAATAATGATTTGTGTGCCAGGCTAAAAGACCTTCAGGTGATACAGAAAGAAATCTGCTCACAGCTGACAGCAGCCTATGCCCCGGAGACCCCTGAGACATCCCATCAGTTCCAGGTCGGAGATTGCAGCTACACTGAGCCCAGACACTCGAGCCTCGCTGGAAAGGACCGTAGCTGGTGCTGCTGACCACCCTGAGAGCTGTCAATTCTCAGCCCTCACCAGCCGCGTACTAGCTGTTGGGGCTGAGAGCTGGGACCTAGAGGGAAATTCAGTATTGTTTGTCCTGGGTTCTATCAAGATAGGTTAGGGATAGGCTTGATTTCCATTACAAATGATGTAACATTGCATATGTTAGTACTCTTAACACTTCTTGGGACTGTGCCTCAGGGATCACAGTCTTTATAAGCTTAGAAGTTCTAAAAGCTAGTCATGACCTTGGTGGATAGGCTTGGATAGTGTCCAGGTTAGAATCCTCATGTTAAGACTACAATACCAAGCTGTTATGCTAGATGAAGCTGAGTTCTCCTGAAGTTCTAGGATTAGAACTATTAACAAAAAAAAGAAGTGGGGAATGTAGAACTAGAGTTTCATAAAGGTTACTCATTGTCAGAGTCCGATGTGCAGGGCCGGACGTGCCTGAGGGAGAGCCAGAGATAGGACTTGCCGAACCAGCTATCAGCCCCAAGGACACTGACCATCCTTCCTTCCCCAAGGACACCCTCCCCTTCCTTCACCCCCCTGAGTGAGATGAGCCACCCTACCTGCCTGCCGAGCTGCTAGATAACACACACTCCTTGCTGATGTCATTTCGCGCCGAAAGTAACCGTGCACCTTTTGAATTGACCAATCATGTGTAACTGCGCGAATGCCCCTTACCTCCCCTATAAAAACCCCCGAGTTTGGAAGCTCGGGGTCGATTCCTCTGTCTCCTGTGTGAGATATGTGTCGACCCGGGATCCCACTAAGACCTGGGATCTCGTTAATAAAGCTACCTCTTGCTGTTACATCAAGAATGGCTCCTCGTGATTCCTGGGGGCACTCCACCCTGCGATCGGAGCGAGAGACGCGGCTCCCCGTTTTGGGGTACGCTCTTTCATAGCTTGTTTCCTTTTTTTTTAATTAATTTATTTTGAATGCTGCCACCTCTGTGACTTAAAATCCGCCATTTTGTTGTGTTGTCTCACCCCCTCTTTCTTTTCTTTCTGAGACAGCATGGTATGAACTTACATCTAAGGGTTAGCTTAGAACTCCTGAAAGCAAGATAAAATGTGAGTCTCCCTATCCTCGTGGATCTTTGGCCAACTTAGTCCTTGAAGGCAGTAGGAACAGAGACCTCGAGCAGGGGTTTCAGAAGCCCTGTGAGTACATTTGGTGAATGACCACACCAGGACTGCTTGTCTGTAGGCAGATTCCTTAGGGTGACTTAAGGCTTATAAAGTTTTGAGGGACTGGGCAGGGACATCTAGGATGGGCAAAGGTCATTGACTGGGGGTTTAGGGTACCTGTAATACACTATTAACACAGAGAACCAGTTTAGGACTCTTAAGTGCTGGCTAAACAGGTTTAGTCAGGAGAGAGAAAACCGATCCTATAAACTGATTGAGGCTACGTGACATTCCTCAGGTAGAGGCTAGTGTAGGGGCTTTGAATACCCTAGACAAGGTCAGAGAAGGAGAAACTCTGTCAGAGAAGGGAGTAGCCCATATTACGCAGAGCCCAGAGGCTATCTGGTCTCGGTGGACTTTGACTTTAATTAGCTTAGTTTTCCCACAACAAAACAAAGAAAAAAATGTGGCGTGACTGTAGTAATGTACTTGCAAGGCTAAGAGAGGAGTATTCTGAGTTCAAAATCAGCTGGGGTTAGACTGTGAGACTGGATCTCAAAAACAAATACCCAACTCATTTATTTGTGTGTGTGTGTGTGCGCACGCGTGCGCGCGCGTGTGCGCACGCGAGTGTCTGCAGGTCAGAGGTCAACATGGGGTATATACTTCAATCACCTTAGACTTTTGATTTGTTTTCTTTTTCTTTTTTTTGGAGACATTGGTTCACTAATTGGCTCTGGCTGGCCTTGAACTCACAGAGATTTGCCTGCCTCTGCCTCCCAAGTGCTGGAATTAAAGGCATGTGCTACCACACCTGGCTTTTTTTTTTTTTTTTTAAGATTTATTTATCTATATTTTATGTGTATGCCTGTTTATGCACCATGGGCATGCCTACTGCCTACAGAGGTCAGAAGAGGGCATCAAATCCTCTGGAACTAGAGTTATAGATCCTTAGGATCCTCAGGAGTCACCCTGTGTGTTGGGAATCATACCTGGGTCTCCCAGAAGAGCTGCTAGTGTTCTTAACCACTAACCCATCTCTCCAGCTCCCTGCCATGCCTGGTCTTTATGTGGGTTCTGGGGTCTTTATGTTAGGGAGCCCAAATTCGGTCTTTATGCTTATATAGAAAGCACGTTTGTCCACTGAGCCTTCTCCCCAGCCTATTTATTATTAGTATTATTTATTGTTTTGATGATATCAGGGATTGCCAATACTAGGCAAGAATTCTACCACTGAGCTACAGCCCTAGCCTTATTTCTTATGACAAGGAGATGACACATGCTTTCCATCATTCATGGAGACTCTAAAGCATAAAACAAAAACAACAGGGGTTGGGGATTTAGCTCAGTGGTAGAGCGCTTGCCTAGCAAGCGCAAGGCCCTGGGTTCGGTCCCCAGATCCGGAAAAAAACAAACAAACAAACAAAAACAACAATACAAAAGAAACAGCCAACCAATCAATCAAGACAAAATAATAAGGGGCTAGAGAGGTGGCTCAGCGGTTAAGAGCACCGACTGCTCTTCCAGAGGTCCTGAGTTCAATTCCCAGCAACCACGTGGTGGCTCACAACCATCTGTAAAGAGATCTGATGCCCTCTTCTGGTGTATCTGAAGACAGCTACAGTGTACTTATATATAATAAATGAATAAATCTTTAAAAAATAATAATAATAAAACAAACTGTGTAGATGGTTTGTAATCTGCAATTACTTAAATAAACTTAAATAAACTTTGTTTTCTGGTTGATGAAACAAGTTCTAGATGTCCCTCCCTCTTCCTGGAATTATTCTAGGAGAACACCTTCCTGCTACTGAAGTGACATGCCTAAAAATGCTTGCAGACTTCCTAGGTGTAACCCAGTGAGTCAACAGCTTCATTCATAACTCTTGTCATTGGTTTTCTGTTCTGGTGTCATTAGTGTCCTTTCCCCGTCTCAGTACTGGAATGTGCTTTGACAGGGAGAGCAGCTGGAGCTGCAATAGATAACCCTCACCATGGCTTCTCAGCTCCATCATCTCGGCTGCATGCAGGAATAGCTGCATGGGCTTGAATGCTGAGGTCAGGGGTGAGAACTCTTTGGGAAGAAATTAAAGCAAGTCTGCCAACAGAAAGACTGCCTCCCGGCTCTTGCAAACTATATGTTAAGAATTCTCACAATGGGGGTTGGGGATTGAGCTCACTCGGTGGTAGAGCGCTTGCCTAGCTCTGGAAAAAAAAGAAAAGAAAAGAAAAAGAATTCTCACAATGTACTCATATAAATAACATAAGTAAATCTTAAAAAGAACCCAATAGTTTCAGTTTGAGATGGCAACGAAGTTTTTTTGTTTTTTGTTTTTTTTTTTTTTAAAAGGATATGGCTCAGTGGTTTAGAGCACTGACTGCTCTTCCAGAGGTCCTGAGTTCAATTCCCAGCAACCACATGGTGGCTCACAGCCATCTGTAATGAGATCTGATGCCCTCTTCCGGTGTGTCTGAAGAGAGTGACAGTGTACTCATATACATAAAATAAATAAATCTTTATAAAAAAAAAACAATAGTTTCAGTTTGAGATGGCAAAGAGTTGAAAAAAAAAAAAAGAATTCTCTTACCACAGCTTTGTCTCTTGCTCAGCACACTGCTAACAGGGTTTAAAAGGGGAGCAGAAAGGTCACTGGGAATTGCAGTAAAGTCCAGAACCCACTTTGAGATCTAAAATTAAGATTTTTGTTTGTTAGTTTTTGTATTTGTGTTCCTTGTCTGTATCTTAAAACATGTTCATTGTTCTCAATGAACTAAACTGCTTATGAATATGCTAATAATGTCAAAGGACCATGGGATAGCAGTGTCCAGTTTTATCATCTTGATTTCAAACTGTCTCTAAAGTTAATGTAGGAACGAGAGATACTGTTGCTGATTTTAAACTTCTGCCTTTCTTTCTTTTTTTTTTTTTCCGGAGCTGAGGACCAAACCCAGGGCCTTGCGCTTGCTAGGCAAGCACTCTACCACTAACTTCTGCCTTTCTTAATGCTTCCATTCATGCTTTTTGTTCAGTTGGTTACTTTATTTTTATTTTATTTATGTATTAGTGCTCTATCTGCATGTCTGCCTACATGCCAGAAGAGGGCATCAGATCCCATTACAGATGGTTGTGAGCCACCATGTGGGTGCTGGGAATGGAACTCAGGACCTGGAAGAGCAGTGAGTGCTCTTAACTATTAAAGCCTCTCTCTGGTCCCTCTGTTTGCTTTTTAAATATTATTTTTAAATATTTTAAAATTAATCATGTGTATATGAGGGTGTGTGCATATAAATCCCAACATGCAAATGAAGGTCATTAGAAAATTGGGGAAGTCAGTTTTCATCTTCTACAGTGCTTTCCGAGGATCAAACTCAGGTCATGAGATTTAGTGGCAAGTGCCATCTTGCTAAGCCATATTGCTGGCCACCATTTACCTTTTCTGTTTGTTTGGAGACAGGATCTCTCTGTATAGCCCTGGCTAGCCTGGAACTCACTATGCAGAGCAGGCAGGCCCGGAACACAATGCTGGAATTATATGTGTGTTCCATCCATCGATGCCCAATCCGACAGGATGGTTTTTAGTTCACTCATGGAGTTGTTGAATTCCACTGCAACCAGTTTTAGAAAGTTTAGAGCGGGGCTGGAGAGATGTCTCAGCGGTTAAGAGCACTGACTGCTCTTCCAGAGGACCTGAGTCCAATTCCCAGCAACCACATGGTGACTCACAACCATCTATAATGGGTTCCAATGTCCTCTTCTCCTATGTCTGAAGACAGCTACAGTGAACGCATACATGTAAAATGAGTAAATAATTCTTTTAAAAAAAAGTTTAGAGCAGGGGCTGTGGAGATGGTTCAGTGGTTAAGAGCACTGACTGCTCTTCCAGAGGTCCTGGGTCCAATTCCCAGCAACCACATGGTGGCTCACAACCATCTGCAATGCGATCTGATGTCCTCTTCTGGGGTGTCTGAAGACAGCTACAGTGTACTTATATATAATAAATAAATAAATCTTAAAAAAAAAAGTTTAGAGCATTTCCTTCACCCAAAAAGAAATCAAATGCAGGGCCTTGTATTTGCTATGAGCTATGTTCCAACTCTTGAGATTTTGATTTGGGGGAGGTTCCCATTATATAGTCCAGGCTTGCCTCAAGATTTTGATCCTCCTATTGAAGGATATTTGATCACACTACAACTTCGAGATTATGTTATTTAGTGAAAAAAAACTTTCTAGTTGTGGTGTGGCTCAGCCCTTAGCATACACCTTTAATCCATTTGGCTGGAATACAAGCATGTCCTTAGTACCCACTCTTAATCCCAAACGATGAAGGTAAAGTTAGTTTGTAGAAGGAAGCATCCATGTTTGAAAGTGGTGACTAATTGAGTGGCAGACAGAGTGATGAATCAGAAAAAGCTTTGACAGAATAGGAAATGGCCAACTCTCACCAGAACAGAGACAAAAGAGAGGCGACTTAAGAGATAACACAGAAAGAGAGAGAGGAGGCAATTTTACTGGCAGAGTTTTACAGAGATGGGTTACAGAGAGAAGAAGCTGGACACCGGTGAAGACAGAATGAGAGAGAGCCAGAAGATTAGAACAGAACAGATAGCTAGAGTTAGTTTGAAGTTAAGTGGAATAATTCAGGAAAGGCAGAGAGAGAGGGAGAGGGGGAGGGGGAAGAGGGGAGAGGGAAGAGAGGGGAGAGGGGAGAGGGGAGAGGGGAGAGGGGAGAGGGGAGAGGGAGAGAGAGAAGGAGAGGGGTAAACAAGACACTTCAGTCAGCAGCAGCCATACCCCTTTACTACCTCTACTGCCAGCTACCACAGCTGCCTTCCAACACTGGGCAATCGCTAGCGTAATCTGTAATGTGTCAACGAACATTTTCCCTCCTCTCAGATACAATTAAGGACCCCAGATAGACTAGCAACCAATAGATTAGCAGAAGAACAACGTGTAACCCAATAACCCAAGGAGATGTAGAGGCTTGTGCAGAGAAGGAAGCAGAAGACAGAAGGAAGTTTAGAGGAAGAGGAAGACATTTTAAGAGGAGATAAAAGGGCCTTCAGGACAAACATTCACACAGGAAAAAGTTATTCACTCAGGCCTCAAGCTATGACGTCAACTTTGTTTCCTCCCCCTGATAAGTATCAGTTTCCGGGCTGGAGAGATGGCTCAGCGGTTAAGAGCACCCGACTGCTCTTCCAGAGGTCATGAGTTCAATTCCCAGCAACCACATGGTGGCTCACAACCATCTGTAAAGAGATCTGATGCCCTCTTCTGGTGTGTCTGAAGACAGCTACAGTGTACTTAAATATAATAAATAAATAAATCTTAAAAAAAAAAAAGTATCAGTTTCCCCAGCTGATGAGCACGTGGGGAGGAGACTAACAACTGGCTTGAACTGGCAGTGTACTGCCGCATGCCACAGGAGGTTGGGGCAGCAGGATAGTGAATTTGAGGGCAGCCTGGACTACAACGTGAAACTTATCTCTACAATGTTCATCTTTAGTCTTGGAGTATACTCCGGAGGCAGAGGGAGGAGGATCCCTAAGTTAGAGGCTAACCTGGTCTACAGAGCTTGTTCCAGGCCAGTAAGGGCTACAGAGAAACCCGTCTTAGCCCAACGTGGTAGCACATACCTTTAATCCCAGCATTTGGGAAGCAGAGGCAGGCAGATCTCTGTGAGTTCAAGGCCAGCCTAGTCTACAAAGTGAGTACTAGGACAGTGGGGTGGGGCTGTGACATAGAGAAAACCTGTCTTTAAAAACAAAACAAGCCCTGGGTTCGGTCCCCAGCTCCGAAAACAAAACAAAAAAAAAACAAACAAATAAATAAATAAAAAACAAAGATACAATATGAGCAGGGCATGGAAGTGTATACCTGTAGTCCCAGCCTCATAGGAGGCTGAGCTAGGAGGACTGTTGGAGCCTAGGAGTTCAAAGGACAGAGTGGGCAACAGGGAGAGAGAGGTCCTGGATTTTTGGTTTTAAAGTGTGTGTGTGTGTGTGTGTGTGTGTGTGTGTGTGTGAAAGGATTTGCTATGTTCATAGAACTGTAAGAGATTCAGGGTCTGGGAATGCAGCTCATTGACAGAGAACTTGCCTAGCATGTATTCAATCCCAGAACCAAACAAGGAAGAGATTCAGTGTTTCTGGACATCGAGAGTAAAAGCAAGGCAAGGACAGAAAGATGGCGACAACCTTTGTTCCTGATGCTGAGAGGCTAAGCTGCAGTCTGTCCTTTGTATCACTTAGGTAGATAAGCAGTGGGCAGTTGACTTGTGACATGATCATTAACTTTCTGACTAGAAAAGTGTTTTGTGATCAGTTCACTGTAGTTCCCTTTGCTTGCACCTTTTCTTTTTTTTTTTTTTCCGGAGCTGAGGACCGAACCCAGGGCCTTGGGCTTGCTAGGCAAGCGCTCTACCACTGAGCTAAATCCCCAACCCCATGCTTGCACCTTTTCTTATTACTAAAGTTTTGTGTCCAGGGAGGGAGAAAATCATTATACGGAGATGTAGGAAGGCAAGATAATGACAAAGAAGATTTCTTACAGATGTTTTACATAAAAACTTGGCAATCAGTGCATCTGAGTAATGCTGAGCTAGGAAGACATTTCTGCAATTTGGAAGTGCTACATTTTTCTAAAGATATTTATTTTTAGTATCTGGAAAAATCATTGTGTGATATTTGAGAGAGGGAAGAAAAGAACCCTGAATTCTTTTTTTTAAAGATTTTTTTATTTTATGTATGTGAGTACACTGTAGCTGTCTTCAGACACACCAGAAAAGGGCATCAGATCCCATTACAGATGCTTGTGATCCACCATGTGGTTGCTGGGAATTGAACTCAGGACCTCTGGAAGAGCAGTCGGTGCTCTTAACTGCTGAGCCATCTCTCCAGCTCCCAGAACCCTAAATTCTAATAGTTTCACTTTTTATTCCATGTTTTCAAAAGAATAACTGTCTTAGTTTTAGCTTTTTTGTTTGTTTTCACAGGGTCTCACTATGTAACTCTAGCTGGCTTGCAACTTGCTCTGAATTCCAGGGTAGCCTCAGATTCACTTGTCATGAAGAGATCCACCTGCCTCTGTCTCCCAAGTGCTGGGATCAAAGCTGTGCACCACAAAGACCTGGGCATTTTGGGGGAGGGGGCAGGTTTCTTAGAGCATTTGGATGGTAGACAAAAGAAAGTGATTGACATGAGAATTATCCTCAAAACAGTCTCCCCAAAAGGAATCTGTTAGGAGAAGGCAACAATAGGTTTTTTAGGTTTATTTGTATTATTTTAACATGTATTTACTATTCTGATAGACACATTAAAATAATACAATATACATATATGTATAATACATATATAGATATTTATATATGGGTATACACATATATTTTATATGCATATGTACTCTTTACAAATGATGTTTTAAATACTATTTTTATTGTTAGAGTGGTTTGGTTTTTTTTTTTTTTTTTTTTTTTTTTTGGTGGAATGGTTGGTTTGTTGGTTGGTTTTGAGATGGACTGACCTGAAACTCAGTACGTAGCTAAGGATGGCCTTTAATTTCCGACCTTTTATTCTGTTCCTTGAATGTAAAGATTGCAGATATGTACCACCACACCTGGCTATGTTTTCAAATTTTTTGAGCTATAATTTAAACAAAACTTTTATTTTAAAATTGCTGTATGATTTAATTTCCTACCACAAAAGAGATTTAGAAAATTGGTCTTTTAGATGGTGGCATACAACTAGAATCTTAGCATTTGAAAGGCTGAGGCAGCAGGATTGTTCTGAGTCCTCAGCTAACCTTAACTATGTCAAAAGTTCCATGCCAGCCTAGGCTATAGGGCAAGATCTTGTCTCAGACCAAGAACAAAACACAAAAGTTGAGTCTTGAGAGATGACTCATCAGTTAAGAACACTTTCTTCTTTTCTAGAGAGCCGAGTTTGAATCCCTGTAACCAGGCCAGATCAGTTTGTCCCCCACCAACCCCTCCTGTAGCTCTAGAGGCGTTCTTTTGGCCTTCAAACACACCCACATATATGTGACACACACACACACACACGTGCATGCACACAAAAATAGAAGTTGTTCTTTAGCTCTAAAGAAGAAGAAATCTATTTGAGCAGTCGTTCAAATTTAAGGCATAATTAGTTTTATTTGGAGACCATCTCTAAACATTTAATTGGTTTTTAACTAGGGGAATTCTGGATTGAGAAAGAATAAAGTCATTTTGGATGTTATTTTCTTTGTTTTAGGAAGCCTCTGCAAAGGGTGGATGTGTACTCACTCGTCTCGCCCAGGGTTAAGGTCGGGAGTGTGGGTATTACAGTAGCTTCGTTATTGCACAAATTCTGCCCTTGAAATTATCGTTGTAATTTCTGAAAGCAGATAGTCCAGCACAGTCATTTGGAGGTCATTATGAAGGGCCAGATAAATATTTATCAAAAGCCAGAAAAACTAGAATCCGAGGCCATATGAAGGTCTTGTTTTTAAACTTGAGTGGATCTCAAATGCTTATGCAGTGGCCTTAGCCTCTGTGGGGAGAAAAAAATGCAGACGTGCTTAATAACTGGAGAAAGTATTGGAAAATTATCAAACATCTGCAGAATGTGTAATGAATAGGATCTTCGTGATCCTCCCCCACCAAAGCCCCAGATACAGAGAAGTCTACACAGGACCAAGTGTTTGTCTTTATGTCCTGAGTTGGCTTTTCATTTCGGTGAGGATGTTTTAGATATTTTCTGGGTTTGTAGCCTCAGAGGATTTGGTGACTGCTCTCTGATGTCACAAGTCTTCCTAAGAAAATGATATTTTCACCTAGGAATAATTAACTGTCTGGACTAACTAGAGGAACGCACTGTATGCTTTCGCCATGTCAACATTAGATGCCTGCCGTAGTCATTGCTGACAAGAAGAGAGCTTTCAAAGATGAATACTCAGAGTATTTTTGTAAAGCGAGGTGCTGGAAGGGGTTTGATAAGAGCTCTTGATTGATTACCAACTTACGTAACTCTAAATAAATGTTAAAATGGGAGTCACAGGGGCACATGGAAGGCAGACTATAGAGTCTTCTCACATATTAGCATTTAAGTTAAGTAGAAAATCTATGATTTAGCTATGAGCAGGTGAAAACAGAGTATGAAGAAGGATAAAATATGATTAGGCAGGGTGGTGTGTGCCTTTAATCTCAGAGTTTAGGAGGTAAAAGCATGTGGATCTCTGTGAGTTAAAGGCCAGCCTGGTCTATACAGTGAGACTCTGTCTCAATCCTCCATCACACTCCACAACATGAACCTTAATAAGGGGCATTGATTGAGAATATAACCTGAAAAAGGTTATTTTGATGTACGAATAAAATATAAAACAGCCTTAAAATATATTGCTGGAATAAAAGGATTATGGCTGTAAAGAGTAACTGTTTTAACTATCCATTGTCAAGGTTAAATAGACGATTGATAAACCCAGGAACTTCTAAGATTTCAGCACCATTCATATTCCTCCTTTTTTTTTGTTGTTGTTGTTGTTTTGTTGTTTGTCCTTTTAAGACAGGGTCATGTTATAGCCTTGGCTGGGCTGGAACTCACTGTGTAGACCAGGCTGGCCTCAAATTCATAGAGATCTGGCTGTCTCTGCCTCCCAAGTATCGGGACCAAAGGCATCCCAATTTGTTTCTCATCATGTAGGGAAGGTTTATTTCCCTGAGATATTTCAGTGGGGTTTTGAGGACTGCTGCTAATCCCTTTTTAGGGATCCGGATTAATCAGACACAGCTGCAGAGTCTCTCACTTTAAATTACAACTTAGTAATGAAAACAAGTTACCAAAATGCAGTGTGACAATTGAACACTGTATAAAAGGCAGAGGTGAGGGGTGAGGGGGCAGGGTGTGTGAAGAGCTGGGGGCAACATTTAGGGCATAAATAAATAAAATAAGTAGTTTTTTAAAATCTCAAAAAAAGTTATAAATGAATAATGCACAGACGGAATAATATTTTTTTTGAAATCTGGAGTCAGTGGAATCTTATTTTTTTTTAAAGATTTATTTATTTGTTATATATAAGTACACTGTAGCTGTCTTCAGACACACCTGAAGAGGGCATCAGACCGCATTACAGATGGTTGTGAGCCACCATGTGGTTGCTGGGATTTGAACTCAGGACCTCTGGAAGAGCAGTCGGTACTCTTAACCTCTGAGCCATCTCTCCAGCCCCTCATTTTTTTTAATTTGTGTGTATAGCATGTGTGTGTGTACAGCATGTGTGTGTGTACTGGTACTTGAGTATCATGTCACTTGTGTAGAGGTTAAAGGACAACTTTTGGGAGTTGGTTCTCTCCTTCCACCATTGTAAGTCCAAAGGATCAGATTCTGATCTCCAGGTTTGGAGACAACACATTTATCTGACGAGCCATTTTGTGGTCCCAGTAATATCTTATTATAGGTGATATTGTCTAACCTGACTGGAGAATAGCAAGAGTTAATGAATCAATCAGAGGGTAAAGTATGTTCTCGGCAGACAAAACAGCCAAGAGCAAAAGACACATAAAGGACTGTGTGCTCGAGGAGCTGTGGATTATTTGGTAGCACGGAGCTCTGCTGGAGCAGATAGTTTGTTTTCTTTGTATCTGAAACTTCCTAGTATGGAGCCTGTACTTATCCTGGGATAAGTAAGAACAAATCTTGTTCATTCTAAGGAGCTCGAGTGAAATGTATTGTCTTCTCGAGTAGTTTCTTTTCTGTTGTTGCCATAATATACCATGACTGTGGCGACTCCTAAAAAGAAGAATTTATTAATACCATTTGGTTCTAGAGATATGAGAGTGCATTGTGGGAAGGAGATGTGGCAGTAAAGACTGGCACTCTGGCAGGAGCAGGAGACTGGGCAGTCACGTCTCTCTAGTCTCTCCACAAGCTTGAAGCAGGAGATCAAACTGGAAGTGGGATAGGGTTATATAATCACAGTCTCCACCCTCTAGTGACATACTTCCCCGAGCAAGGCTATGCCTCCCAAACTCCCCCAAGCAGTGCCACTGACTGGATTCAAGTATTCAGATCTCTGACTATGGGAGCCATTTCTCATTCAAACCATCAAAACCTCCCTTTCGCTTACTTAGAAGTCAGTAAGCAAAGGAATCTTGATGATTTAGTTTCAGGGGTCAAAGGGAAGAGACTAGAGCTCAGAACAGATGGGCGATCATCCGCACCGTTGTTGTGGTCTGGAGGTAGCTTTATATGACACGGCTATGTCTACTTTTCTTTCTTTTTTTTTTTTTTCTTTTTTCTTTTTTTTGGAGCTGGGGACCGAACTCAGGGCCTTGCGCTTGCTAGGCAAGCGCTCTACCACTGAGCTAAATCCCCAACCCCTACTTTTCAAACTTTGTCTTCCAAATTCCTTTAAGATCTCACTATACAACATAGTCTGGCCTAGAACTCACTATGTAGACCAGGTTGGCCTTGAATGCACAGATCTGCTTCCTCTGCCTCCCGAGTGCTGAGATTAAAACTATGTGCCACTATGCCTGACTCTATTTTCAAGTGTGTGTGTGTGTGTGTGTGTGTGTGTGTGTGTGTGTGAGAGAGAGAGAGAGAGAGAGAGAGAGAGAGAGAGAGAGAGAGAGCATGGCATGTGTGTGGATGTCAGAAGACAGTTTTGTGGAATCACTTTTCCTGTTCTACCTTTACATGGGTTCTGGGATCAACTGCAGCCGTCAGACTTGTGTGGTCAATGCTTTTACCCTCTGAGCCTTCTTATTGGCCTCTTTTGTCTAGTTTTTAAGCCTAAAAGATTCTTTCATTAGAATTCTGCCTAGCCATTAGTTACATAGCATAAGTCTCAGGCGAAGAAATTCTTCCTCAGTCTCTCCTGTTGAGTCCTTCTAAGGTAGAACAGCTATGCTGCTCATGTTGTTTCTTCTTGCTCTAAAACAACATAATGAACATACCCAAAGGTAGCCCCAAATTTACATCCTGTATGATGTGTAATTTCTTCCTTTTGAGTGTGTATAGAACTTGTGACTTACCTCCTACCACTAGAATATGGCAAGAGTGATGGGACTTGGCTATGGCAAACTTGAACACAAGACTTTAATCCTTGTTTTGAATACAAGAGCTGTTGTGTTGTGAGAATGCCCATCTAAACTGTTCCCACACTCCTGACTCATAGAATTGGGACATGATCAATATGTATTGTTTTGAGCTGCTAAATATGTGATCTGGCCATGGAAAGTGAACACCAGTATGTAACATAAAGAAGAGAATGGCCAGTTCTGGTGGTGCAGGTTGGTAGGATTTGCTATAGGAGGCAGAGGCAGGAGGATCTGGAGTTCGAGGCCAGCCTGGGATACACATTTTGGGCTGGAGAGATGGCTCAGCGGTTAAGAGCACTGACTGCTAGAGGTCCTGAGTTCAATTCCCAGCAACCACATGGTGGCTCACAATCATTTGTAATGGAATTTGATGCCCTCTTCTGATGTGTCTGAAGACAGGGACAGTGCACTCACATGCATGAAATAAATAAATAAATAAATCTTTTTTTTTTTTAAAGAAAAGAATGAAAACATATCTCCCTAGTTCCTTGTAGAATCTCTAGAACTTAGGACACTGAATAGCAAATGTTTCTTGGTTATGTAAATGGAAGAGTGGATTCACATGGTGGGACTGGAGTCTGGGACCGTGGCTAGTGATCTCAAGGTAAGTAATAATCCTTTCAAAGGTCTCCTGGGTGTGTGTGGCTAAAGGACTTCAGAAAGTAGTGCTTTGTTTTACGCTTTCCTTCACCTTGTTTTGTTTTTATTTTGTTTGTTTCTTTTTTTTAAAAAAGATTTATTTATTTTATGTATACGAGTACACTGTAGCTTTCTTCAGACACACCAGATCCCATTACAGATGGTTGTGAGCCACCATGTGGTTGCTGGGATTTGAACTCAGGACCTCCGGAATAGTCAGTACTTCTAACCGCTGAGCCATCTCCCCAGCCCTCTTGTATGGAAGCATCACCTGTCAATACATTTGATGGCCAATGAGCTGAGGCAGGAACTAGGAGGTGGGACATCTGATAGGGAGAGAGAAACTCTGTGAGAGAGTCAGGCCCAGGAAGAGGTCTGCCCTGAACAGAACACTGGTAGAGACAGTCACATGTAACTGAGGAAAGGTAACTAGCCATGTGGCATTCATAGAATAGAATAAAGGGAATAATTAAGTTATGAGGTAGTTGGGGAAACAAGTCAAAGTTTATGATCTAGACATTTATTCATAACTAATTAGACTTAGAGTTGTTATTTTTGGGAACTTAGGCACAGGTGGAAAAACCATTGGCTATAGTCCTGTATCTAGTCTTTGAGCCGCAGATCATTTCTGGTATCAGTAGTGAAGAGTTCTATGTCAGTAGAGAAGTCCAGACTAAATCAAGTAGATTGTGGAAAAAAGGGGCTGGTAAAATGACTCAGTGGGTAAAGGTGCTCGCTGTGTAATCTGCATTAGAACCCTGGAGCTTTTCTTACGCCAGTAGTAATACATTTGTTTAAAAAGTTGTGGAAATTGGGGGCTGGGGATTTAGCTCAGTGGTAGAGCGCTTACCTAGGAAGCGCAAGGCCCTGGGTTCGGTCCCCAGCTCCGAAAAAACCAAAAAAAAAAAAAAAGTTGTGGAAAATGGAAGTCTTCTTTAGACAATTTCTTTCTTGTGGGGGATGGGCTGGGCATGGGGGTGAGACAGGGTTTCTCTGTGGAGCCCTGGCTGTCCTGGAACTTACAGACTACACTGGACTTGAACTCAGGGATCCACTTGCCTCTGCCTACCAAATGCTTGGATTAAAGGAGTGCTCACCACTGCCTGGCTTTAAATCTTAAAAATTCTAAGCATATATATATATTTTTTTTTTTAATTTGAAGATTTGAGAGTGTGCATCTGTATGAAGTTAAGTGCACAGGAGAGAGCATGTCCCCTTGAAGGTTAAAAGAGGGCGTGGCTCTCTTAGACCTGTAGTTTCAGAAGTTGGTGAGCACTTGACATGAATGCTGGGATGCAAACTCTAGTCGTCCTGAGTGAGCTGCAATGGCTCTTACCACTGCACCCAACTCTCTAGACCTAAACAGCTTTAGTTTTAGTTACTCTGACCTGGATAGATATCCAGTGTCAAACATTGCACTGCTTTTCTGCTAAAGTTAAGATTTCTTTCTTTCTTTTTTTTTAAAATGATCGTGTGCTTTATTCTTAGAATAATTTAGTATTTCTGAGCTCTGTCAGAGACGACTCTGATGTGTCTTCATTGGTAGAACGTGAACTCTGAATTCTCTTTGGACTTTATTCCAGTTCTAGACCTAATAATCTGTTTAAGTCAGGTCAGTTGGCTCATGCCTATACTCACAGCACTGAAGAGGCAGGTTCAAGGCCAGCCAGGGCTCTATATTGGGACTCTATCTCAATTACTTCCCAAACTAATGTCCCCTCCTAACCTGGGGCCTTTTTGTCAGTTCTCTCATTCAAAGGAAAGAAAGACTCCATGAAGGAGCATAACACACAGTGAGGACACATCAGATTTTCAGATGGTGTTGGTTTAACTACCTGGATTTCTGTGTTGTTTCCCTTCATTCCTGGATTCCTTTCCTCTAAGTTTCCCCATCTGTTAGAATACCTTACTTGTTGTGCTTTTGATAACTGGAACCCTAGGGACTATCCCTGGGACATGTGGATGATTCGAAGGCTTTTTTCAGTGTGCAGGGTCTTCTTCTTAAGGTAGTAGGATTGTGTCTCCTATTCTTCTGAAGTTAGATTTGGCCATGCGACTTTACTGGCTAATAAAATAAGAACGCACATTGCTTCTGGCAGAAGACATTTGTCTAGTTTTATAAACAGCCAGACCCTTGGGTGGCAGTTTTGAACGCTTTTAACCCCAGAACATGGGAGGCAGAGGCAGGCGGGTCTCTGTAAATTCGACATCAGCCTGGTCAACAAAGTGAGTTCCAGGACAGCCAAGGATACAGAGAAACCCTGTCTCAAGAAAACAACAACAGCAACAACAACAACAACAACAACCCAGCCAAAGCGAGACCAGACCAGACCAGGCCACACTGCCTCATGGGTTCACCGGAATTAGATTGGTATTGCCTGTCTTGTGTAGAAGTTAAGTTATTGCTAAGTTTTAATTCCTTTATGTTTCTTCTCACTGTGAATAGTCACATCTTTACTGTAAGGGCAACAGGAACGAGGGCTTCATGCAAATTGAGGTCTGCTGATTAATTATTCCAGCTAAGTTAGTGGCATGAACTTTTTCCACATGAATTTCCTAAGACTTCTTTCCTACATAATTTATTACACATTTATAACATGTATAAGGGTACTTAATGTTTCTTAGGAAAATTTTATGCAAATAATGATTGAATAATAAAGTACTTGACCTCAATTCGAGGAAGAAAAATTGTATTTCACCAGCTAATAAACTTCCTGCACCTTCAACATCTGTCATTTCTTTGGCAACTGGATCTCTCATGTCTTGAAAGCTAAATGTTAAAACAATACCAGTTCCTTATTTTAGGCCTTTTAGGCAAAACGAAATATGGTATTAAAGCCAAAGAGTTAATGCATATGCTCCTTATTTTTCAAAAGGTATTTTATTATATAGAAAAAAACTCTCTGCCTGAAGGATAAACAGTATAAAATATTTCAGCTAAAAAAAGAGCCCTGGGCAGGTATTACCACAACTCTTAATTATAGCAGATATTTACTATGATAACAGAAACCAGTTTAAGGAATGTGATTTATTAACATCACGTTCAGATAAAGAGATAAAAGGAGGCTTGAATAAGCAAGCGAACAGTAAGGCTTGAGGAGTGTGTTTATGAATGTATCCTGGAATTGCTCTTAGCTACAATGAAAGACCGGCAAAACCAGCCTTCAGAACAACCTTTCTGCCTACTGGGAGAAGGGAGGGCTAGACTTCACCTCTTAAGATCGCCCTCCCACGCAATCTTTCCACCTCGCAGTTAAAGAATTAAACCCAGACTTCCGATCATGGCGCCAAGCACGTCATCTTCTCCCCTCTCCTCTAGCAAAATCCCACCCAAGTCGGCTGACCCCTTAGGGGGCTCCCTCCCCTATCCTGGTTGCCTGAATCAAACCAAATTGAGATTAAAAAAAAAAAAAAAAGGTTTAAAGTGGTCCTAGTTAACTGCAGTGCAGGCGGGGTTGTCTCCATTCGATGAGTGAGGAGCTAGGACCCCACTCCATACCTGGAGGCAACTACACTGTGTCGCAGTTCTTCTTTCACGGGCCCTGCAAAGACCCTCTGGCCTTTGTGAATAAAACCCTCCCCGGGAGAGGTGCGGGCGGAGTAGGAGACGCGCACGCACCGCCCGCCGTGTGCGAGCTTAAGTTTTCTCGCCGGTTTCCCAAGCTCGCAATTGCTCAGCAGCCTAGTCGTCCAAGAAGGCCCCGGGGATGGCTGCTCGAGGAAAACCCGACCCAGACTAGCGCACACACGTCAATTTCGCGGTCTTCACGACTGAGGCTTTTGTTTGCGCCGTGACCGGAGGGGGACCCGACGCGGTCCCGCTCTTGGCTTCTGGGAAAGGCGTCTCGGTTGGGATTCTCAGGGAAATCGAGGAAGCGCCCGATGCTACAAACAACGGCAGCGTGCCTTCGAGGCTTTTCGCCCACCTTCCTGGGTAGCCTTTGACTACGTTAAACAAAAAGATTGTGGCCGCCCTTCCGTACACGCTTGCACAGATCGCACGGCATCCACGTGCGGAACGTTGGCGTGTGTGAGGAAAGGGACCTAGGCTGCCCTCCCCAGGACGGCCCATCCCTGCCCCGGGCGCCCCGGCGGGAGACGCGGGGCGAGGGTCTCGCTCTCCCTCCAGCTAGCCTGGGAGTGAGGGGCGGGGCCGGGCGGGGCCGCGGGCGCGCAGGCGCAGTGCGGCTCTGTGGCGCCGCCGCCGCCGCCGCCCGCGCTGCACCACAGGCCCGAGACAGACAGGGGTCGGCTGGAGAGCCGGAGACTGAGAGGAGGCGGCGGCGGAGGCGGGGCGACTCCGGTGACCGGGAGCGCCTCAGACTGGCAGCTGCGGCGACTCCCCCTTTGTGTCTGGTCTGCTCGGAACCCCTGGAGGTGCTTCCCGGAGGGGCTCAGGGTGTTTCGCAAGCTCTGCTGCCCACCCCTTCCTCGGCCACCTACGTCTGTCTTCCCGCCGCCCCCCGCCCTCGGCCCGCGACGCCCTAGCTCCGCCCGGAGCCCAGAGCTGCGGAGAACGAGGCGGCGGCGGCGGCGGCGGCGGCGGTGGATTCCTCCGGGGGGGACTGTGATTCGTTCACGCAATCGACGGGAGGAGACCGGGCTTTCATGGTGGAATTTACTTCAGGCAAGAGCGAGGGGCTGGAGTAGCCGAGAGCGAGGCCCCGGCGTAGCGCCCTCGAAGGGCTAACCCCGCACCTCCCCGCGTGTCGCTCGCCCGGGCTCGCCGCGCCGCCACGACCCTCCCCTCCCCCGCGCCCCGAGGCCCGGCCTGCGCGACCCTCGCGCGATTGTTCCTAGGAAGCCGTGGGCTCGCCCATGGAAGCAGGCACCTTTTTCGACCCAGTCGGCGGAAAGGATTTGTTGATGTCGAAATCAGAGTGAAGGAAGCAACGAAGCGAAACTTTAAAAGGAACCCTACTGTCCTCCGAGTCGGGAGCGATGCGACTCGGGCGGCCGGGCGCTGCTGCCTGCCCTGCTTCGCCCTTCCCGGCGGTCGGGAACTTGTTCTGATCCTTAGTGCTCCCATCGAGTCCCCGCCCTCCACTCCCCGGCACTCTGGATATGTTTTCTCCCAGATCTGGCTATTTTTTTGATATCGTGAAACTACGAGGGAAATAATTGCAGGGGTTTCTTCTGGGCTCCCTGCTTCTTCCCCACGGACATGCCTTCAGTTTGGGGAACCGAGGCACCCCGTCCTAGGCGAATGAAGCCCCCCAGCCACGAGGGAGCGAAATGAAGGGAAATTCTGCAGTGGAATGAGAGCTCTACAAGCTAGGTCCTCGCATCTGCCATTTGTCCTTTCAAACTGCATTGTAATCCGGGCAGGATAAATCAGGAAGAGCAGCCTCCTGGCCGGATTTCTCACCCGAATTTACTTTCCTGATTTCTTTTCTTTGCCCTCCTGCTTCTTGGCTGGCCCAGGGATGACTTCCTCGCTGCAGCGGCCCTTTCGGGTGCCCTGGCTGTTATGGGCCGTCCTGCTGGTCAGCACTACGGCTGGTGAGTAGCCCTAGGTGTTCCAGCTCCTACCCCTACGGGTGGTGAGGGAGGGAGCCTGCAGAGGCCGAGGCCTGTGTTCGCCCCTCGCAACGTGTGCGCTCGGATTCGGGTGGAGGAGCCAGCCAGGGAAATCACCTTCGGTGTTAGCGTGTAGTTTCCCGTCCCTACTCCCGTATTCCCTGACCCCTCCCCCACGGGGGAAAAAAGACATATTGGGTGTGGTATCTTGACATTTTTAGCTGTGAGGTAATGCAAGGATTAAAAATAATATTTTAATCACTAGTGAACTGTCTATTAGATTTTTGGAGATAAAGCTGGCAGTTTTTTTTTTTTTATTTTGGTGGAAAGAAGCAGATTTGATTTACAATAAAAAGAACAACTAGACACACGGTTGACTGAACCTTATTTTTACATTTAGATCACTCTTTGGGAATCTACGTTACTTTTCGTTATTTAAAATGTTACCTGATGAATAGAATAAATGTTGAGGAAACCAGAGTGTGAGAATCTTGATACAGTGTATAACACTGTTGCTATCGTCATTAATACTGTTTTGCTCCCAAGAATCTTCTGTGTCTTTTCATCTTGGACAGTCTTACTTTGTATGCTTTTGGAATTACTGCCGGTCATAGAAGTGTTTTTGATAACTTTTCTATTAGTCATCTGGCGTCTGTTGGTTTTCCTGTCATTGAGACAACTTTGACCTCACATCAGACTTCGAGGAGATTTGACTCCTGAAAGTTCTTTGACATTTTCCTAACGTGTGAAAGGAAATGCTACTCCCCTTTCCTCTGGCCATTTCCTCTTTAATTCTTGAGGAAAAAAAAAACTCATTTTCTCATTGCAGTTATTTTCGAGCAACAGTCTTTTGTGGTTTACTTTTAGAACATCTCAGGAATGAATTCTTAAATTAGTCACATGAAGTATGCCTAGACAAAGTAATGGTTTTCTAATTTTTTTAAAAGTAATTTTCACATTCGATGAATTCTTCATTGCTGTAATAGACACGGAGATTACTTCTCTTATTTACATTTTAAAGGTCTGTCCTGGGAAAATACTGAACGAAAATTTGAAGTTTCCTTTTGTGAAATTTGATACCATTGTCTATTGTTGATTAATATGTAGTATTTTATATTTTTGGTTGTGAGTTTAGCCTTTAATGGCTGAGCCATTTCTCAAGCCCCATTATATTTAGAATTTTAATGATGAATCTATGTTTTTTTAAAATCATTAGAAAATCTGATTTGATTACATATTGGAATGTGATATTTTAATATTTTCGATTGTTTCAATTATTTTTGAAGGAAAACTGAACATATTTTCTCCAAAATTTCTTTGTTAGCTGTTTAAATTCTCTAACCACAAGTCATGTGGTTCCTGTAAAATATGAAAAGAGTAAAAATGGCCTTGACACGTAAGCAGTCATTCTGCAAGCAGAAACCCAAGAACATTTTGTTTTAAAATTTTGATCTTTTTATAATCTTTAGAATGCAGATTCTCATTTATAGTATTGTGGTCATCATTGTGACAAGAACTGATAAAAATCGGGAAAAAAAACCCATTGATTTAAAAAATAATTATTTGGTAAATGGGTTTGGTCTTTCATAAAGGGTTATATTTAAAGAATCCTCGTATAAAGTGAGCTTAGTGTTTCCCCGTGTCCTAGATGATGGCCTCTTTGAAGCTGGATTCAGAGCTGCAGTAGCTGAGTTTTACAGAGTGCTTGCTGTGCACCAACATGAGCTTTACATATATTTTCTCCTTTGGTCGGCTTGACAATTCTGTGTTGTAGGTTTTCATTGTGATTCCCCTTTTACTGAAAGGGAGGGAGAATTAAGTACAAAGTTTCAAGTAACTTATCACATAGTAAATTTCGAAGCCAGGATTATAGCCTGTATCCTTCCCTACCTCCTTGGTGCTAACAGCAGCAGCAGAGCCAGCAACAACTTCCTCTCCCTGTAATTGGAACATGAGATAAAGTAATGCTTTTGCCAGGTCCACTTTGAAATGAAGCTCGGACATTTATAAACTAGTGGTGCAGGTACTGATCATTCACAGCCATGGTTCTGAACGTATAAAAATTTTGTCTAACAGGTTCATCTCTGTGATTTCAAGGGTCAGCCTGGTCCACCTAGTGAGATCTAAGACAGGTTTTCTAGAGAAACCCTGTTACAGGGAAAAAAAAAAAAAAGACAGACAGAAAGAAAACTTTGCCCAGTAGTGTATGATCTACTGCGGCTTCACTGAATATGACATGACTAGGAGCGTCAATGTAGATTTGGGATATACTGATGTAAATGGTCGGTGCAATTGATGTAATCGAGTAGGAGAAAAAGCATTGCAAGACTAATAGATGTTACGTCATTCTTTGGGGTCCTGGATAAGTTGTCTTTGGTGGTGGTGATGTTTAGGGCAGTATGTCCTGCAACTCTGTAGTCTGGGTTGGATTCAGGCTCTTGGCAGCTGCCTTGCCTCAGCCTCCCACGCACTGGGATTACAAGTGTGAGCTACCAAGTCAGGCTTACTAAATACATAATTTCTTTTGAAAATTATTTTAATCCCCTTTACTCTGATTAATTTTTGGACTCCTTAATTCTAAGGACAGCTGGTATGCAAATAATTGGAATTTATTAGAAAATAGAGATGTACTTGCCTAAAATTATTTTAGTCAAAATTTATTAAATGCACCACCAGGTTTAATAAGGTATTTCAGGCTTGCTTCAGGGTCAGCTTTTGTAATTCATTTGAACTAATCCTTTAGTCTGTATTTTGGTTTTACCTTTCTTCAGGAATATAGTTGTCTAAAGTGAGAACGTCATCTGTTTAGCATTGTTGAGTGGTTAGTGAATTTTGTCAAGTAACTGCAAGTTTAGTAATCTTCGTTTCTGTTTCTCAGTATAGACACTACAACAGTTCCCTGAGTTTCTTGATAAGATGAGTATTTTTTTTTCTCTATACTTTAGTTCTACTGAGCTAATTTGTATATAACACCCTTTTGGGGGTAGGTGGGAGTTCTTTATCCACAGAGTTTTAAAAGAGATGCATGCTTTATATTATCAGTGTTAACTGGATCTGAGTATGGCCAATGCTCACCTTTGCTACAAGATCATCTGAAGCCACAAAGTCTTCATATTGTGTAACAGCTATTTATTTTCATTTGTCTTTTCGTGGGCCCAAATCTGAAGGGAGGGAGAGTAATACCTGCCTACCTAGGAGTAGCATGTGCCAAGGCAGTGACGGGGCAAGGGGGCAAGCCCAGCCCCACTGGCGTATTTGTAGATTCTGCTCCTCTAACTTTCCATTGGTCTGTCTCTGTCAAGTCACACCGTCATATGAAAAGAAGAGACGTATGAATAGTACATTTTGTGTATAAGGAGGCTACATGTAACATATGAATGCATAGTATAATTACAGAGAAATGAAGAATTAGAATCCCAGTCCACTCCAGAGAATTGGGAAGATGGCACAGGAGGGTATTTTTCTCACCATTTGAATGGGGCTTTGCATGAAAATCTTACAAGCTTGGTTTTTTACACCCTGGACTATCACCTGTGGTATTACTCTTAGTGTTTATTGTCTGTATCCCAGAACTCTGGAGACAGAGGCTGGTGGATCTCTGAGTTCATTGCTAGCCTGGTCTAAGCAAGCTCCAGGACAGCCAAGGCTAACAAAGAGAAAGAAATCCCCTTCCCCACCACCGACAACAACATCAGCAACAACAACAAAAGAAGAAAAAAGAAAAGAAGAAAGATTGCATCTATTTTGTAATGGATTAAATTCAGGGCTTCCTGCATCCGAGGAGTGCATATTGCCATGCACATAGAGAATGTTTAATAATACTTAGTGAATGACTTATAAAAAGGAATGGGGGGGGGGTGCTGGAGAGATGGCTCAGAGATTATGGGCACTTGGTGCACTTGCAGAGAATGTGAGTTTTTTCCCCAACACCCACACATGTAAAGCTATAACAATCTATAACTCCAGTCTCAGAGGATATGACCTCTTCTTCTGGCCTTTGCAGATACCAGGCACGCATACAGTACACTTAACATACATGTAAACAAAACATTTGTATGTATAAAATATATGTTTAAAAAATGGAAAGGAATTGTAACTTATTTCCTTTTAGCATATATGTGGAGCTCCAAAGACAACTTTGTGGAGTCATTTCTCTCCTTTCACACTTGTGTGGGTTTTGGGGAGTGAAGTCAAGTATCCAGACTTTCTTTTTTTTTTTTTTTTCCTTCTTAACAGCTTTTATTGCAGGACCACCTTCATTTTGCTGATACGGGGACGTATCCAGACTTTCTTAGCAAGCATCTTTACCCACTAAGCCTTCTTAATGGCATGCTTTTTCTTGGTCTTAAGAATGATACATTATTTAGTATAAAAGGCTTTGCTCACTCAGTCTTCTGTTAACTTAATTTGTATTTTTGTTTGTTTTGTTTTATTTTGTTTGTGGTGCTGGGGCTCAGACCCAGGCTCTTGAGAATGATAGTGAAACACTCCTTTGGCTGTATTCTCAGTCTTGTGTTTGTATTATGGGCATTCTACTTTTTCCTACTTCTATCAAAACCAAAACTTGTTAGAAAGAAGTGCGCACGTGTTTGCGTGCGAGAGGAGAGAGAGAGAGAGAGAGAAAGAGAGAGAGAGAGAGAGAGAGAGAGAGAGAGAGAGAGAGAGGGAAAGAGAGAGAGAGAGATTGATTTAAAAATTAATTTAGTTAGCATAGAAAGCAATGGCCTGGGCTGGAGAGATGGCTCAGCCGTTAAAGGCTAGGCTCACAACCAAAAATATAAGAAAGCAATGGCCTTCATTATGGCACTGTCATAAATATATATGTATCTTTTATGTTCTCTCTTATTTATTTTATGTGAGCTTGGTTCTAAAACCTGCGTCTAAATAATTTAGTCTTTAGTCCTTTCCAAAAAGCAATGAAGATGACTTTGAGTACTATAGCCTGCCTGCCTGCCTGCCTGCCTGCCTGCCTGCCTGCCTGCCTGCCTTCCTTCCTTCCTTCCTTCCTTCCTTCCTTCCTTCCTTCCTTCCTTCCTTCCTTCTTTCCTTCCTTCCTTCCTTCTTTCCCTGAGACAAGGTCTCCCTGTAGCTTGGCTGGCTTTGAACTTGTTATAGAACTGAGGCTGGGCAATACTGAGGTTACAAGACAGACTTGTTTTAACATCATCATTCCTTTTGATCTCTGAGAGGGATATGATAAGACTGCATATAAAATTTATGGATATTTTGTATAGAATTGGAAATCTGGTGATAGATGGCAGGATTTTAAAAATTAGGTTTTTTTGCTTGCATGTAAGTGTATGTATTATGTGTGCCTAGTGCCTGCAGAAGCTAGAAGAGGGAGTTAGATACCTAGGAACTGGAGTTTCAGAGGTTGTGAGTTACCCACCATGTAGGCACTGGTCCCCAGGAAGAGCAGCTAGTACTTTTAATTGTTGAGCTAGTTCCAGGCTGACAGAAAGGATTTATTCTTTTTAAAGTAAGCAGGCATTTTACTAGTATTATAAAATAATTTTATTTTAAACATGCTTGATATAATTATAGTATAAAACATATTAAAAAGAAAGTATGGGCTTAATCTATAGAATGAGTATTCTGAAAAAAAAATTTGACCTTATTTAAGTGAGGAAAGTGATCAGAGAAAAAAAAGTGACCAGTTTACCTTCAAAATCTCAGTTAGTTTACCTTTTTTTTTTTTTTTTTTTGGTTCTTTTTTTCGGAGCTGGGGACCGAACCCAGGGCCTTGCGCTTCCTAGGTAAGCGCTCTACCACTGAGCTAAATCCCCAGCCCCTAGTTTACCTTTTAACTACAGTTTATCACTTAAGCTGAATGGATTTAATGACTTCTAGTAAATATGAATTTCTTTTAAGGCTTGAATAGAATGTAACCAAACTTAGTCTAGAACATGTGTATGTGCTCGCTTTTATAGTTAATATAGTGCTTGGCAAGAAGTGTTGAGCTTTTTTTTTTTTTTTTTTGAATATTTACTTTATGTATGTTAGTACACTGTCACTGTCTTCAAACACACCAGAAGAGGGCCTCAGATCCCAATTACAGATGGTTGTGAGCCACCATGTAGTTGCTGGGAATTGAACTCAGGACCTATGGGAAGAACAGTGAGTGTTCTTTTTTTTTTTTTTTTTTTTGGAGCTGGGGACCGAACCCAGGGCCTTGCGCTTCCTAGGTAAGCGCTCTACCACTGAGCTAAATCCCCAGCCCCCACAGTGAGTGTTCTTAACCGCTATCTCTTCAGCCCGTGTTGAACCTTTTACAGTTTCTGTTCAGATATGTATTACTGGAATGGCTAGGAGGTTAGGTCTTAGGATAGGTGAGATCTGAAAGAAAGAACTGGAGTATGCACTCAGCAAACATCTGTGATGCCCTGTTGTCGGTTACTTTGTAAACGGTGTAGGGTGGAGCAAAGACAACCTGCCCATGCTCATGCGGTGTATCTCATGATGGCGAGATGTGGATTAGATTGCATGCTATTTGAAGCAAGAGGAGGAACTTGGTGGACTGTTAGAATTTTAAAATTTCTTCTTGTCTTCTTTGATTTCTCTGGGTGTCTTTTCTTCATAATTCACTTTTAAAATATCTGTCTAGGCCTCTGTAAAGAGCAGTGAGTGAGCATTTCAGGTTTCCCTATCCTAAAGTTCTTCCTTTCTGCTCATTCCTAATGTAGATGTCACCAGATTGATTGACGACTACTACTTCTACTTCTACTTCTACTTCTACTTCTACTACTACTACTACTACTACTACTACTACTACTACTACTACTACTTTCTTCTTCTTTTTCTTCTTCCTCTTCCTCTTCTTCCTTCTTCCTTCTTCTTCCTTCTTCTTTCTTTTCTTCTTCTTCTTTTGAAAGGTAGCATCTTACTCTGTAACCTATCTGGCTTGATACTCTGTAGCCCAACATTGTCTCTTCCTGTCTCAGTCTTTCTAATGGCAGGAATACTGAGTGAGCTACCACACCCAGCTAGCTAGCATTGGATTTCTAATTGCCAAATCTAGTCACCTGACTTTTTACTTATTTCTACTGCTGCCTCTCTCCCTTGTGGATCTCTCTCTTCACTGTTCCTAGGGTGGGTTTTAATTTTCTTTTAAAGATTTATTTATTCATTTATTATATATAAGTACACTGTAGCTGTCTTCAGATACACCAGAAGAGGGCATCGGATCTCTTTACAGATGGTTGTGAACCACCATGTGGTTGCTGGGAATTGAACTCAGGACCTCTGGAAGAGCAGTCAGTGCTCTTAACCGCTGAGCCATCTCTCCAGCCCTTAATTTTCTTTGGAAGTAAATGATGCCAAAGTGAAATGCAACCAGGACTGGAAGTTCTGAGTTCCTGCTTAGGGTTTCTGCTGGTTGTTTACTATGAGCAGATTCCCTGGTTCTGGCTTTTGTATCCTCATAAGAATATGATTCCCATTGAATTGAGGGGGTGGCCTGGATGACACTGTCCTTTTGCAGTCTTTTCCTTATGGGATGAGAAAAACCAGTGGTCCACACAGTTATTGGTAGGTATATAAACACTTTGAATGATATATGCTTATTCGTTATATATATTTTTCCTTTTTATTTATTTATTAATGAGTACACTGTTGCTTTCTTTAGTCAAACACATCAGAAGAGGGCATCAGATCCCTTTAACGATGGTTGTGAGCCACCATGTGGTTGCTGGGAATTGAACTCAGGACCTTTGGAAGAAACAATCAGTGCTCTTAACCACTGAGCCATATTTCTAGCCCCAACCCCCGTTTTTCTTACACCAATGATAGTCAAATTCAAATCCTTCTGCATGCTAGGCAAACTCTATCTCACTGAGATACACTGTAGCCCCAGTATTTCAAATTTACCTTAAAATGGGGGAAATTTGAGGCATTTCTAAGCTATAACAGACCACATTGAGGAAAATGTAAGTAAAAATATGTTTTATGTTGTTTGCATATGTTGAATTAACCCAACAAATGTGTAAAGGTGGGCTCTTTAGAGCTGTGTTTTACTAAAAATAGAAGAATGATGCACACCAAATAGGTAAGGCAGACTTTACGAATAAAGGACTTTAAATGATAGAAGTTTAGTTAAGAGTAGATTCATCTTGACTGACTGTGGTGTCACACGTCATTAATCTCAGCACTTAGGAGATGGAGACAAGTGGCTCTCTGAGTTCAAGGCTAGCCTGGCCTACATAATGTACTCCAGGACAGCCAGGACTATATAGAGAGACCCTTTTTTTTTTTTTTTTTAAGATTTATTTATTTTATGTATGAGTACACTGTAGCTGTCTTCAGACACACCATAAGAAGGCATCGGATCCCATACAGATGGTTGTGAGTCACCATGTGGTTGCTGGGAATTGAACTCAAGACCTCTGGAAGAGCAGTCAGTGCTCTTAACCGTTGAATCATCTCTCCAGCCAGAGAGACCCTGTCTTAAAAAACAAAAAAGATTGTCTGCAGTCTTCTCTGCCATTATTCTTCCCAGCCTTCAAGATAGTATCAGCTCAGTCTTTGGCCCAGGTATCATATATTTTAAATCACTGAGATCTAGTTAATCATTAGTTAATCTAGTCCATCCATCCATCCATCCATCCATCCATCCATCCATCCATCCATCCATCCATCCAAGCAGGCTATCACTTTGTAACCCAGTCTGGCCTTGAACTCCTCCTAGTGGTTTTCCTACCTCAGCCTCTGAAGTGTTGAGTTATAGGCCTGAGCCAACATATATAGCTTGCTATTTAAACTTAGGTTATGTGTTTTTTGTTTTTTGCTTTTTTTGTTTAGCAGTGCTAAAGAGTGAACCTAGGCATGCTAGACAAGCACTTTACAACTGAGCTATCCTTCAGGCCTCAACATTTAAATGCAGCTTTACTGATTTTTAATTCATATATCATATAATTCAGCCACTTAAAATATATAATTTGGTGAGTTTTGTTATAATATGTAAAGTTTGCTATTTTAACCATTTTCAAATGTACATATTCACAATATAAGTTGGCTGTACTAGTCCATGTGTTTAATTCCAGCAGACAAGTGAATGTGAGTTCACAAGAGTTCTAAGATATCCAGGGCTACATAGACCCTGTCTTAAAAAACAAAAACCGGGGTTGGGGATTTAGCTCAGTGGTAGAGCGCTTGCCTAGGAAGCGCAAGGCCCTGGGTTCGGTTCCCAGCTCCGAAAAAAAAGAACCAAAAAAAAAAAAAAAAAAAAAAAAAAAAAAAAAAAACCAAAAACAGGAAAAAAAAATCATAATGTGATACTCATGTAACCAAACCTCTTCATCACCCTATACAAAACTTAAAATTCTTAAAGTAATAACTCCCTGTTTCTTCCTCCTTCCAGACCTTCAGCCTGCCAAGAACTGGGATTACAAGCATAGGCCACCATGTCCAATCCTAGTATTCTTATCGCTTAGCCATTCTCATTTTGTAGGGCTGAGAAAAGAACCAATTAATTAAACTTAATTAAACTTAAGTCTTGAGGAAGATTTTGATTGCTATTATATTTTCACCTATAAGTAAACCTGCCAGAATAACTTAAAAGTTTTAAAACTATTTTAATTCTTTGAAAATCTTGTACAGTGTATTTTGATCACACTTGTCCTTTCCTCCCTCCCCAACTCCTCCCAGATCCACCTCGCTACCTTACCACCTCAGGCACCTCATTGCCCATGCCTCTCTCAGATGTGCTTTTGTCCAGTGTGTGCTCCCCCTTCTCTCCCCTTTCCTCTCTCCTTCCTTCCTGTTCCATCTCCCCTTGTCCTTCTGTTGGGTCCAGTTTGTACTGGTCATAGATTCCTGTGTGTTGTGTGTGGGATCATATACTGGAGTATGATCAATCAACCTACCGGGAGCCACACTCTAAAGAAAACTAACTCTGCCTGCCCCAGAAGCCACTAAGTGTCCATAGCTTAAGTTATGGGTGGGGGCTCGTGCAGCACTCACTGTACTTGCTAGAATGTTGACTGGCTTGATCCTCTGTAGGTCTTAAGCAGGCAGTCACAGCTGCTGTGCGTTCGTGAGTACAGAAGTCCTGTCATGTCCAGAAGAAATTGTTTTGTCCCAGTCCTCCCTGACCTCTGGCTCTTACAATCTTTCTCCTCTCTCTTCTGCAATTATTCCTGAGCCTGGAGACGTGTGTGGATGTAGATACCTGATTGGTAGCTGAGAACTCCAGTGACATTTTCTGCACTCTGGCCAGTTGTGAGCTTCTTAGTTAACCGCTGTTCACTTTACAAGGGAACTTCTCTGATGAGATCAGATTGCTGCACTAGCCTATGGCTAGAGAAATACAAATTAGAGGGCAGTTTATTTTTTGTTTTTTTTAACAAGCAGATGTTTCTTCTTAATAAAGTAAACTGAAAAAGTTTTTGTTAAGGCATATGTAAAAAATTAATTTTTAATCAATATACTATTCTTAAATAGACCATTCTGAATGTTTTACCAATTTTTTGTGCCCTCTAGATATAGTTTAGATGAAATTTGGTATGTTGGAATCTCTACCTAGTAAATTATGAATTTGTTTTCTATGTTTTGATTTCCCATTTTATAATTCTACTAGTTGACAGGATAAAGCAATTTCTATTTTTTCCTTTAATTAAAAGAAAAAAAGGGGTTGGGGATTTAGCTCAGTGGTAGAGCACTTGCCTAGGAAGCGCAAGGCCCTGGGTTCGGTCCCCAGCTCTGAAAAAAAGAAGAACCAAAAAAAAAAAGAAAAAAAGAAAAAAAGATTTAGGTGTCAGTGGTGATTCATGCCTTTAATCTCAGTACTTAATGAGGCAGAGGCAGGCAGGTCTCTGAGTTCAAGGCTGGCCTGGTCCACAGAGCAAGTTTCAGGATAGCCAGGGCTACACAGGGAAACCCTATCTCAAACAAAAACAAAAACAATCAATCAGTTAATAAAAGATTTAAAGTCTCTGAAAAGGAGTTATGCTACCTTTTGCTATAACGTGATATTTTGTGGTGTTAGGAGTCAGAACCCAAGGCCCTGTGCATACATAAGGGCCTCCTTTACCACTGAGCTATATTCATTCTAGCCTGGAAAGGATTTTTTTTTTTTTTTTTAAAGGCCTATTTTTTTTTTAAAGATTTATTTATTTATTTATTATATGTAAGTACACTGTAGCTGTCTTCAGACACACCAGAAGAGGGCATCGGATCTCTTTACAGATGGTTGTGAGCCACCATGTGGTTGCTGGGAATTGAACTCATGACCTCTGGAAGAGCAGTCGGGGGCTCTTAACCACTGAGCCATCTCTCCAGCCCCTGGAAAGGATTTTTGAATAGAAATGTCTCACTAAAAATGAAGAGAACTTTCCTATCCTTTAAACCTTATTTAATTTTTCTATGTCCACTCTTGTAAGTTTTTTCTTTTGGTTTACTCTTTGGCTATTGCTCTGTCCTTGTATGTTTTGTGTCTACAATTGGAGTTCTTATTCTTTTACTTTCCTCTGAGGCATTATAAATATTCGTTTACTTTAAAACATACAGGCTAGAACATCCTTTGATTAGTACATCTAAAGGTCCCAGAAGGAATTGCATTAAAGTATAGGGTGTTGCCAAGAAATTACTAATCTTTAACAGTGAAGAGTGTCATCTAGAAAGTTGAGAGGTAAGCGTGATTACTTGGCACTGCTCTGGAAAGGTACAATCTAGCTTCCTGTCTGTTTAGCACAGTGACAGGCATGAGTAATTATGTTTTGCTTCTGTATGGTAAAGTGTGGAACACATAAAGGATTAGGGATCTGTGCGGTTAGCTGAGGCAGTCTCCTCATTCGGGGAGGCTGTGAGAGTGAGGAGGGTCTTTGGATTACCATATCAGTCCTGGACTGTTACTTGATAGAGTTGCTTCTTTATTTTGACATATTGTGTGTGTGCATGCAGTTCAGAGGACAATGTGTGGGTATTAGTTCTCAACTCCACCATGTGGGGCCTTGAGATTGAACTCCGATGGCTATAGGCTTGGAGGTAACTACCTTTTCCACTAAAAGTGGCACCTTTTTCTCTCTCTGGGTTACAGGGATTGAACTCATGTCTACAGGCTTGTTCAGCAATATTGTTCACAATATTCCCCTAATATTGTATTTTCTATTTTTCATTTATTTTTATTTTTTGCAGTTGTGGCTCAAACCTGGGTCTTACACATGGTAGGCAAGTGCCTTGTTTATAATTTATTTGAAGGAAAATAGTCTTTGCACACATCTTTAGCAGAGATCAGTGTGGTTTTCTACATGCCTGTGATTCTGAGGTTACATGGTACATCAGACTCACTTGAGGAACTTGTTGAGGCAGATTATAGAGTACTGCCTGTGGTGTTTTTACTGTATTGCTAGGCTGAGATCTGAAAATTTATATAAATTCCTATGGTTATAGGAAGTACTAAGGAATTTCTGATTTTGCCAATTTGGATTTGATACTTTGACATTTATAAATAATAAAGCAATAAATATCTGTTGAACGTTGTGGACTGACTAACATATTGGTCTTAGATGTTATTCTTTACATTTTTCAGAGAAATTTTAATTTTTTTAGACTTCCTATTTCATTTTATGTGTGTGAATGTTTGGCTGACATGTATGTCTGTGTACCACAGAGGTCAGAAAAGGCCATCAGATACCATGGAACTGGACTTGTAGAAGGTTCTAAGTCTTCATGTCAATACTGGGAATTAAACTGGGGTCCTCTGCAAGAACTATTGCTCTCCACTGCTGAGCCATCTCTCTAGCTCCTAAAAACTAAAACAAACAGAATATATGTTTTTGTTCCTATGTGTGCGTGTGCAGGCGATAGAGGATAACTTGTAGAGTCAGTGGTCTCCCTTCATCTCCAAATGAGCTCCAAGCATCAGACTCAGGTGTCCAGGCATGCTCAGTGAGCATCATTCCCACCGAGCCACCTTACCAGTTCATGGGTGTTATTTTTATAAGCCTGTCCCATAACTCTTAGGTTTTTGTGACTAACTTAGAAAAGTACTGGCTTGTTTGGTATAAGCTAATAGTGTTCAGATTATGGTCTCTGGATTAGTAGCATCAGAATCACCTGGGAGATTCTTAGAATTATTTTAATTCCATACCTTTGACATAGTAATATGAATTTTGGCTTGTTCTGTGTAAGTCTGACGCATTCTTAAGCATGAAAATCACCAGAGGTGCTGGAGGTGAACCCAAGGTCTCACACACTTTGCTGCTGATCCACAAACTCAACCTAACCCCCTACTTTTTTTGAAAAGATATTTTTGAGATATAATTTCAAGTAGTTTAATCTGGCCTTGAACTTGTTGCTGAATAGCCGGAATGACTTTGAACTTCTGATCTTCATGCCACTAAATTCTAAATATTCTATGTTATAAGTATTATATATTAATTTTGGAACATTAGGTTAGTTTAATTAGTAAATTGGACTCTACTTGAATTTTTCCATTTTCTTAGTGTAACTCCTTTTTTTTCCTTAAAGATTTATTTTATGTATGAGTACACTGTGTCTGTCTTCAGACACACTGGAAGAGGGCATCAGATCCCATTACAGATGGTTGTGAGCCACCATGAGGTTGCTGGTGATTGAACTCAGGACCTCGGAAGAGCAGAGAGTGCTCTTAATCACTGAGCCATCTCTCCAGCCCAGTGTAACTCCTTTTATATAAAGGATAAAAAATGTGTTTGCATGTGAATAGGAGAAGGGAAGGAAGAAATATATAATTTTTTCTATAAAGGAACTTCTATATTTGGGTCCTCGTAAAGCTCTATAAATACGTCTGACACAAACTCACTTTTCAGCTTGTGGTCATCATGTCTGAACCCTAACTAAAAAGCATTTTTTTTTTTTTTTTTTTTTGGAGCTGGGGACCGAACCCAGAGCCTTGCGCTTGCTAGGCAAGTACTCTACCGCTGAGCTAAATCCCCAACCCCCTAAAAAGCATTTTTTAAAGTGAAAAAAATCCATTTACATGATTTTACTTATCACTTTTTTTTTCTTTTTTTCAGAGCTGGGGACCGAACCCAGGGCCTTGCGCTTGCTAGGCAAGCGCTCTACCACTGAGCCAAATCCCCAACCCCTACTTATCCCTTATTAAAACTGATTTTTTTTTTTTTTTTTTTTTTTTTTTGGTTCTTTTTTTCGGAGCTGGGGACCGAACCCAGGGCCTTGCGCTTCCTAGGTAAGCGCTCTACCACTGAGCTAAATCCCCAGCCCCTAAAACTGATATTAAATTAAAATATACAAGTTTTTTTTAAAAAAAACCTTTGGGTTTTCTTATTTCAAGAGCAGTGAATATGTATAAAACACCAACCTTACAGTGCAGAAATCTTGCACTGTTTTAGCCTAATAGTCAGGATTCCTATCATCCTGTTGATAGAGTGTATTATGTTACACAATGTGGTAGAATAAACCTTTACCTTTTTGGTCTTCCCATAATTCTATTTTAGCCATGAGAAAACCTCAAAATGTGAGGACTTCTGTCCAGTGCCTGATTAGTATATCTCAAAATGGTCAAGGTCATTTAAGACAAAGAAAGATTAAGAAAGTGTCATAGCCTAGAGGAGCCTACAGACACATGATGACCAAATGTAATGTGATATCTTGGATGGGTCCTGTGTTCAGAAAAAGGACTTGAAGTGGAAACTAGAGAAACATGAATAAAGTGTGTTTAGTCAGTCAGTAACTTACTAGTGTTGACCTACTAGTTTATATCGTATAGTAATGAAAGATCTTTGTACTGTGTGTACTACTTCTAAACTTTGCTGTAAACAAAAACCACTCCAGAATAAAAATTTGTGAAAAAAAGCACACATGCTCATGTCAGAAGTATTAGGAAAACAGATAAATAAGAAAGTAGGAAAAAAAGGTCACAGTCCTTACTAAATATGAGACTTATATATAAGTACACTGTAGTTGTCTTCAGACACACCAGAAGAGGGCATCAGATCCCATTACAGATGGCTGTGAGCCACCATGTGGTTGCTGGCAATTGAACTCAGGACCTCTGGAAGAGCAGCCAGTGCCCTTAACCATTGAGCCATCTCTCCAGCCCCGAGAATCTCATTTTAATTTAAATCTTTCCTATGCATCCATTTGAAAGTGACACTGTGATGTGACGTTTTGATGTGTATGTGCATGTTACCTTCAAACCTAGTTTTTAAAAGTGTAACCTGGGGGCTGGGGATTTAGCTCAGTGGTAGAGCGCTTACCTAGGAAGCGCAAGGCCCTGGGTTCGGTCCCCAGCTCCGAAAAAAAGAACCAAAAAAAAAAAAAAAGTATAACCTGAATTATAATTAATTAACTTGTTTAAGACAAAGTTTCACTATGTAGCCCATGTTGCCTAGACTCCTCCCTCAGCCTCCTGAATGGTGAGATTTTGGTTTGTGTCACTTTTTTCTTTGTTCTGTCTATACTGACTCCGGGTAATTTCATATAGTCTTAGGACTTTAATTGGCTTTTGGAGGCTAAATTTCAAATGTATTTCTTTCCTAAGTTGCACTTTTTTTTTTTAAATGGAGATTGAATCCAGTGCCTCCTTTACTGTATGCTAAGCAAGTCCTCTCCCAGTGGGCTCCAGCTCCAGTCATGGATATCTTGTCTAAAACTGAACCGAAGGTGCTTTCCAGTTTGTCTTGTAAATTTACTTCATTCAGCAAATTGGCAATTCTCTCTTTTCCAGTTGTGTAGTATGCAAATAGGAAATGCAGGCTCTTGTCTCTTTTTTCTTTTTTTCTCATTTCATTCAATCTGATAGGAAGCTCTCTTGGTTACCTTCATGATATATATGGGTTGTGGCTGCTTTTTACCAGTTCCACTGCTGTCACCTTGATCTAAGTGCTACCACTCTCTTCTCATGCATAATGTTTCACTAACCTTTTCTCCTCTATTAACACCTGTGCTTATTATAGCCTTTTAATATAAGAGCCTTGGTGACCATTATTAAATATCATGTTCCCCCTTTTCTGGTTGTCCCAGGGATTGAACTCAGGACTAAGCCTGTGCTAGGCTAGTGCTGTACCACTGAGGTATCTATACTCTCCTTTACTTTCTATTTTGAGACAGGGTCTCAGAAAGTTGCTTAGGCTTGCCTTGAATTCAAGAGATAGCCCAAATTGATCTTAAAACTTGTGATCCTGGGGCTGGGGATTTAGCTCAGTGGTAGAGCGCTTACCTAGGAAGCGCAAGGCCCTGGGTTCTGTCCCCAGCTCCGGAAAAAAGAACCAAAAAAAAAAAAAAAAAAAAAAAACCAAAAAAACAAAAAAAAACTTGTGATCCTCCTGCCTCAGCCTCCCCAGTAGCTAAGATTATAGACCTGCATCACTAGGCCCAATTTAAATAATGACATTTCTTTGTTTTAGTTTCTCCAGTACCTCTCCATGTTACTGTCATGATAGCCACAGGCATTTAAAATATACCATGTGATAAACTTGATGTGATGGTAAAGCCTGCAGTTGTAAGTGGAGGCAAGGGCTCTGAATTTCAAGGTCATCCGGGTTACATAGTTCAAGGTTAGCCTGGGAGGTATGATACTTTTTACAAAACATAACAACAGCCCATGTGTACTCTGGCCCTAGAGTTTGTGACTTGCTGAACTAATTTCTCTCTTGCTTAACTTTAATTCTTTTAACTTTACAAAGAATTAAAAATTAAGAGATATGTCTTGGGGCTGGGGATTTAGCTCAGTGGTAGAGCGCTTACCTAGGAAGCGCAAGGCCCTGGGTTCGGTCCCCAGCTCCGAAAAAAAGAACCAAAAAAAAAAAAAAAAAAAAAAAGAGATATGTCTTATAATAGGTTACATTTAAATTGCTTTATACTGTATAATTTGACAATGGCTAATAATAAGTAAATCTGAGGGAGTATGCTGAGGGAGTAAGGGAGTAGTCACATAAACAGTTTTTGTTTATGTTTGTTTATTTATGTTTATCTTATATGTATGAATATCTTGCCTGGGGGCTGGAGAAATGGCTCAGTGGTTAATAGCACTGTCTGCCCTTCCACAGGTGCTGAGTTCAAATCCTAGCAACTACATGGTGGCTGACAACCATCTGTAGGGGGATCTGTTGCTCTCTTCAGGAAGGGTACTCATTCATTAAATAAATAAAATTTAAGAAAAAAAGTGAATATCTTGCCTGCATGCATGGATGTGTACCATGTGCCTGGTGCCTTTAGAGGCCAAAAGAAGGTGTTGGTGCCCATGGAACTGGAGTTACAGATGGTGTGATTATCATGTGGGTGCTGAGAACTGAACCCAGGTCCTTTGCAAGGGCAGCAAATAATTTCAAGTATTGAGCCATTTCTCTAGCCCCAGTATTTCTTGAGTGTTCAGTATATTTAAGTTCTTTTTTATTTACTATTATCTCACTGTTCAATAAACCAACTGAGCAGTATTATTTTTCTCTTTTCTTGTGTGTGTATGGGTTAGCTTTGAACTCAGAGTCTAAAGCATGCTAAGTAAGACCTTTAGCATGCAGCTGTCAACTACTATTGTTATTGTTTTCCTTTCTGTAGAAGTACTCATCTACTAAGTGGGAGACCTGAGATTAAGTTCAAGACTTTATTACTCCAAAGCAAGACACTCATATACATACAGGGTTAACCTGAAGGTATAAAAGGACTTAGAAACCCTGTGTGTGACTTATAATCTTAGCACTTGGGAATTTAAGGACACTCTGGAAAACCTAATGAAACTGCGTCTCAAAAAAATACCTCCACCCCCAATTAAATAAACAATCAAAAGGAGCTTGGATGGGCTGCCATTGGAGCTCCCTTGGTGTATAGGAAGCTCACAGCTTAATCCCTAGTACTTGGTAAATGTGTTGGAATAGAAGTTAGGAAGTTCAGCGGTTCAGTGTCATCCTAGGCTGCTCAGAAAAGCAGGTCCAATCTGGGCTGTATAGAAACTATACATTTAAGAAACAAACGAGGGGGCTGGAGAGATAGCTCAGTGATTAAGAGCACTGACTGCTCTTCCAGAGATCCTGAGTTCAATTGCCAGCAACCACATGGTGGCTCACAACCATCTGTAGTGGGATCAGATGCCCTCTTCTGGTGTGTCTGTGAAGACAGACACAGTGTACTCACATACATGAAATAAATAAACAATTCTTTTAAAAAATAAAAACAAACAAGACAACAACAATAAAATTTTTAGATATACAAAAATCTAAATTATTTTAATTATTCAAGGTAATTGATCAACTGAATTGTGTCTCAGTTATAGTCTCTTATTTTTCTATAAAGCATAGCAGATATTTGAGGTTTGCTTTTGTTTGTAATGTTCAAATGTTGATGGATAAAACCTTTCCTTGAAAATGCAAAGCTTCAGTTGTGGAAAACAGCAGTTAGAGCAGGAGTGTGGTGATGATGTAATGTAGTGGAGGATGTGTTTATGTTTCCATGTGTTCATAGTGATTAGAATCCCTAGGGGCCAGTCTAGTATGAAGAGGGACCTTTTATATTTAGTGAGTATACCCAAGGCAGTATTGTAGAGATAAGAAAGCAAGATTAAAGCAGTCAAGTGAAGTTATTCCTTAACTTTTTGAAGCACGTTTTACATGGATATGGCTGTTGAGTTGTTTTTGTCCTTTGGCCAAAGTTTGTGTGTTAGCTTGATGAAATGTTATAAAAATGATAATTTATGAACTTATTTTGGCCTTAATGCTAATCTTTTCTCCATTTATACAGCACTTTCTAGGAATCATTGTTTTGTTCATATATTTAGATTTCTGAGAAGTTCCTTTTTTTGTTTTTGTTTTTTGTTTTTTGTTTTGGTGATAGGTTCACTCTATTATGTACCTCTGGCTGGCCTGGAACTCACTATGTAGACCAGGCAGGCCTTGAACTCACAGAGATTTGCCTGTCTCTGCCCTATAGTCATACACTATCACAACTGGCTAAATCATTCTTTTAAAAACAAAATACTGGGTTGGGCCCTGGAGAGATGTTTAGTGGTTAAGAGCACTGGGCATTCTCACAAAGGACTTGGGTTCTATTCCCATCCCTACCTGGGACCTTATAACCATCTGTAAATCCTGTTCCAGTGGATCCAATGCTCTCTTTTGGACTCCAAAGGCACCGGGCATGTACATAATACACTAACATACATGGAAGCAAAACACTCAAGCACATAAAATTAAAATAAAAATAAAAGATAATGGGTTGCGTCTTTGGGGGGTGGCTATAGAGTAGGACACATGGCCCTTGGTTCCATCCTCATCATTAGTAACAAAGATTGTCTTTGCTTGGTAGTAAGTTGAACTTCAAGAATTCGATACACGGTATGGGGATTTAGCTCAGTGGTAGAGCACTTGCTTAGTAAGCTCAAGGCCCTGGGTTTGGTCCCCAGCTTGGGGGGGGGGGAGAAGAATTCGATACACTTACCCCATTTGTCCCTCTCTACATAAAGATTTAGCTTGTTTAGTCTTAATTTCTTTCTTTCTTTTTTTTTTTTTTTTCTTTTTTTCGGAGCTGAGGACCAAACCCAGGGCCTTGTGCTTGCTAGGCAAGCGCTCTACCACTGAGCTAAATCCCCAACCCCTTGTTTAGTCTTTTTGTAGCTTTATGAATTCATACATTTTATGTGTAGTTCTAGCCCTGGAGAGTCCTGTGACTGTTTTTTAATTTTTAATTTTTTGAGAAAAGGTCTTGCTGTGCAGTCCACAGTAGCTGGAATTCTCTGTCCTTTCTTAGCTTCTCAGGCACTTGGTTGTAGGTCTGCACCACCATTTGGCTTGGGGATATTACTTAAAGTAAGCAATTATACTTGAAAGAGAACTCTGAATAATGAAATAAGTAACAATATCGAATGGAAGTTAACAAGCCTCAGTGCTACATTACTGGGAGAATGTCCTTTTGTTCTGCATTCTTCATTTTGTAAATTAGGTAAGCTGTTGACATCTTCACAGCCTATTTGACTTATTCAGGCCACTAATTATAGAATTTGTTGCTTAGAACATGACATCTTTTTGTTAAGGTGCTAAGAGAGATTCCTGTGAGATTCAGCTTAGTCATGTCCTTAGCAATTGTCTTGAGAATTATGTTGGAAAAGCAGTGAATTTCTACAGCAAATAAATATTTCATTGTTTTTTAAAGAAACTAGTACTATATAGGATTCACAAAACAAAACAAAACAAAACAAAACTCCTGACACCTATAAAATAATAGACTAGACTGGCCTCCAACTCAGAGATTCACCTTTCTCTGCCTTCTGAGTGCTGGGATTAAAGGCATACACCACTATTGCCTATCTTGTTATTTTCATTTATTCATTTATGTGTGCATGAGCCCATGTGTGTGGGGGTCAGAAGACAAGTTGGGAGTTTTCTTTTTCCAGCTTGTAGACTCCAGATATCAAACTCGGGACATCATATTTCCCAGTAAGTGCTTCTTCCTGTTGAGCTTCTCACTGGTCAGTTTTGTTCTGTTCTGTTCTGTTCTGTTCTGTTCTGTTCTGTTCTGTTCTGTTCTGTTCTGTTCTGTTCTGTTCTGTTCTGTTCTGTTTTCTGTTCTAGAGGCAAAACCCTAGCTGGTCTTGAACTCACTATGTGGACCAGGCTGGCCTCATACTTACAGAGACCCCACCCAGCAAACTTTTTTTTTAAACAGTGTAAGTTTGCCTTTTCCTCTAGTTCTCTTTAAGGTGTTGTTTGGTGTTTGTGTGTGTGTGTGTGTGTGTGTGTGTGTGTGTGTGTGTGTGTGTGTGTGTGTGTGTGTGTGTTTGTTTGTGTGTGTGTGGTGTTGGGGTTCTTCCTCCCTACACTAGAATTTAACCTAATGCCTTGGCAAGTTAGTCAAGGCTTTGCCACTGAGCAGCATCCTGAGTGAGATGGCTTAGCAGATAAAAGTGCTTGCTGTCGCTTACCTAGGAAGCACAAGGCCCTGGGTTCGGTCCCCAGCTCCGAAAAAAAGAACCAAAAAAAAAAAAAAAAAAAAAAAAGTGCTTGCTGTCTAACTTGACAAGAAATTCTTGGAATGTAGCAGAACTTCATTTCAACCCAGGATTATTTTAACTTCTTTTTTTTTTTTTTTTTTGGTTCTTTTTTTCGGAGCTGGGGACCGAACCCAGGGCCTTGCGCTTCCTAGGTAAGTGCTCTGCCACTGAGCCAAATCCCCAACCCCTATTTTAACTTCTAAAAGTTTTTATTATTTATTTATCTGTTGCTGGCTATGTAATCGGGACCCTCACCTATGTCAGGCAAATGCTGTGCCACTGGGTTATATCTCTAGCTCACATGTTAAGTCTCTATTCTTCTTCCCCCCCCCCCCCCAGAGCTGAGGACCGAACCTAGGGAAGTGCTCTACCACTGAGCTAAATCCCCAACCCCTTTTCTTTTTTGTTTTTTTTTTAAGTCTCTATTCTTTTTTTGGGAGTAGGTATTGGAGGAGACAGTTCCCTTAATGTTTACATTCTGTGAATTATTTTCTCTGTATATGTAGCAAGTTCAAACTAATTTGTAATATTTGGTTTTCTGCTAATACTTGATTACTTGATCAGTTGTTTTCCATTTATCATATATTCATAATCTATCATGTATAATTGTGTTAGGGAAGAGAAATGTGAGTTATGATTCCAGCATTTGATGGTATGTGTTCAGCTGCTAAATTGTGGATTAAAATATCTAGATTTGAATGCTTAATCATTAGGAAGTTGCACTACTTGGGAAGGATTCAGAGGCGTGGCCTTGTTGAGGAAGTATTGGGGTTGGGTGGGGTGGGATGGGGTGGGGTGGGGTGAATTTAGAGGTTTCAAAAATAAGCCAGGCCCAGTGGCTCTTTATTCCGGCTGTTTACCGATCCAGACATGTAGAGAACTCTGAGCTGCTTCTCTAGCACCATGTCTGCCTTCATGCCATCATATTCCCTGCTATGATGATAATGGACTAAACCTCTGAAACTGTAAACAAGCCCCAATTAAATGCTTTTATCAGAGTTGCTGTAGTCCTGATGTCTCTTCACCACAATAGAATACTGACTAAGACAGCCTTATAAGGAGAAAGGGTTGGGAAGTGTAAATAGTAAAGGAGTTGTTAGTTAAAGTGACAGTATAAAAGAATAGCTATGCACACCAGATCTCAAGAATAATCACATCAACGAGTAAAAACATGAGACACAACATAATTTAAAACAAGTAAATTAAATCATCTCTTTAGACCCTCAATAAAAGCTTATTTATTTATTTATTTTTGAGACAGGGTCTCTCTACATATCCATCTGTCCTGGAACTCACTATGTAGACCAAGTTAACCCAGAGATCTACCTGCCTCTGTCTCCAAGAAAGTTAAAAAAAATTTTTAAACTTAAAAAAATGTACTTTTAGTAAGTATGTTTTACTTCTGGATGTGGTAGTATACTCTTATCCCAGCTCCCAGGAGGCTGAGGCAGGGGGATTTCTATATGCAAGGCTAGCCTGATCTATATAGAGAGTTCTAGGATAGTCAGGGGTACATGTTGAGACCATCTTTGAAAATATATATATTCTTTGAGAATTTTTGTATGTACATAAGTGTATTTGATCGTATGCATTCCTGTTTCTCCTTTTGAGAAATTTTAATGCAGAATAATCTGTGATCTAATTTGCTTATCATAGAAATTACTTGTAGCCAGAGAAGGGTAGGAAAGGACCTGTGGGAGAAACAGAAACCTGAGGTAGTCAGGTGAGGGAGCAGCAAGTCAGCCTTTCTCTAGTGTTCTGCAGTATCATGTTGGTATCACTACTCACCTGCTTTGTGATATACTGCTGTTTGAATAGTAAGAACTCTTAGATTTAGGCTGACTAGTGGAACTAGTTTTTAAAAACCTGTTTTTCTGAAATGTTTGTTTTAGAGGTCTTTGTTACTCCAGATTTCCAGTTTGCACTACAAATGTGTATTGGTACTGTCTACTTTAAAAAAAAAAGATTTATTTATTATATAAGTACACTGTAGCTGTCTTCAGACACACCAGAAGAGGACATTAGATCCCATTACAGATGGTTGTGAGCCACCATGTAGTTGCTGGGATTTGAACTCAGGACCACTGGTAGCCAGTGCTCTTAACCACTGAGCCATCTCTCTAGCCCCCTAGGTCTACTTTTTTATGGGAGACTATAAACATGGAGAATTCTTTCCTTGGAGTAATAGCTTATCTATTTGTTTATCTATTGGTTTTTTGAGACAGGATTTCTCTGTGTAGTCATTGGCTGTCCTGGAACTCACTCTGTAGATCAGGCTGGCTTTAAACTCCCAGAGATTCACCTGCCTCTGCCTCCCAACTGCTGGGATTAAAGGCATGTGCTACCACCTCCTGGTTTCTTGGTGTAATTAAAAGAAAGGATGTAGTCTTTCTTCTTGACTACTTTTATTATACTGAGACTACTAATTTCTACGCTTGTGGCTGTTTGCAAATGGGGACTTTCCTGTTTGTCCTGTTCTTAAAACACTGTTACTACCTTGTTCAAGGACCAGGTGCCATTTGTATTCTCATTTAAAGGGCAAGTAACCTCTTTCTCCTGGCATGGGCACATACAAGTCAGTGTGTCATTTTGAGCCTGTTGTGTTTTTTGTTGATTAAATCCCCTCGATCATAATGAAATGCTCTTATAGTGGTTTTGGCTTTGATTTTGGGGGAGGGGAGTTAGTAGAACATTTTTCCCTCCCTCCCTCCTTCCTTTCTTTCTTCCTTTCTTCCTGATGGGGTAATGGCTAGGGACTGGGCTGAAAGTGAGACACATTTGGGGTGTAGTGGGGCACAGCTAAGCCAGGCGTAGCCTGGAGCTCACTCTGCATCAGAGGAGCAAAGCTCAGGGGTGCTTGGAGGTGGAGGAATGAAGCCAGGGCTGAGTGTAGAAAGCCTGAGACAGGGCTCCTCATAGAGGAGGAAACTGTTCAGAGTAAATGTGATTCCTTGTATCTCACTGATTCTTGTTAAGTGTTTGCAAGCTTAAACTAAGTTGTATCACTGCATACTCTTCCTTAAATACTTGTCCTTCCTATCAGAAGAAACTTATGCTGGGAAATCATCCCTTCTCCACAAAAACACTATCTTTGATGTGGAGATGCTCTGAGTTCAGCCAGGGCTACATAATGCTGTCTCAGAAAAAAAAAAAAAAGATAATAAAGGGTAAGGTCTGAAGGAAATGAAAACTTTTGTGATTAATTGCCAGAAGATACATCGTAGGCTGAGAGCCTGTTGCTAATCTGGCATCCCAACAGCAATGGCTCATTCAGCTTCTCATCTTAATTTCTGAGTCTTTAAACACTAAAGAACTGTAGTTGTAGTGATTTTTTTTAACCTTTCTTATTATTAAAAGTTCAGAGTATGCTTATAGAGTATAAATTTATTTATTTGTGTTTGAGACGCGTTCTTACTATGTGGCCTGGCTGTCCTGAAACTTTATGTAGACAAGGCTGGCCTCACACTCAGAGATCCACTGCCCACCTCTGCCACTCAGTACTGAGATTGAAGGAGTGTGTCATTGTGGCAGGCCCATAGGTTTTTGCTTTCTGGGACTCTTTACCCCAGATAGTAAACATTTATTTTCTTCTGCAGGAAAATTTCATGTACTTCATATAAATATATGATTGTATATTTAATCTTCTGCAGTCTGTGAGTCAAAATTAGGGCCTCATTGCACTTTTGGCCGGTGTACTGAGCTAATTAGTTCTACTTTTATATTTATTTACTCATTTTTTTAAGAAAGAGTCTCATGTATCCCAAACTTGAACCCACTCTAGCTAAGGATAACTTGGAACTCCTAATCTTTCTGCCTCTACTCCCCATGTGCTTTAATTATAGGCATGTGGATCCAACCTTATAGCCCTACCTAATACTGAATTTTAAACCTCCTTAAGTTATGCTTAATTTATATAAAATAATTTAAAATTAATAACTTAAAGATACAAGTAGAAGAAATACAGGTGGCCAATAAATAGTAGAAAAAGTGTTCAGTATTTTTAGCTATTGGGGGAATGTAATTTAAAACTGCTTACAGGGCTGGAGAGATGACTCAGCGGTTAAGAGCACCCGACTACTCTTCCAGAGGTCCTGAGTTCAATTCCCAGCAACCACATGGTGGCTCACAACCATCTGTAAAGAGATCCGATGCCCTCTTCTGGTGTATCTGAAGACAGCTACAGTGTACTTATATATAATAAATGAATAAATCTTTAAAAAAAAAAAACAACAACAAAAACCCAACTGCTTACAGCCAGGCATGGTGGTAAATGCCTTTAATCCCTGCACTCAGAAGGCAGAAGCAGGTTGATCTCTGAGTTTGAGGCCAGCTTGGTTTACAGAGTGAGTCCAGGACAGCCAGAGCTACCCAGAGAAATGGTCTCCAAGAAAATAAAACTAGCCAACCAACACAAAAAACCACCAAAACCAGGGTTGGGGATTTAGCTCAGTGGTAGAGCGCTTGCCTAGCAAGCGCAAGGCCCTGGGTTCGGTCCTCAGCTCCGGGGGAAAAAAAACCCAAAAAACAAAAAAACACCAAAACCCAAAAATCTGCTCTGTGATTTCATCTCACCCAACTTAGCATGGCTCTTAACGAATAAAACAAATGATAGCAAATGCTGAGGACACTTAGGTGGGGATGGAGGCGGGAACAGCTACTATGGGAGTCAGGTAGAGGGGACTCAAAAACAAATGCAAGTACTGTCCGACCCTGCCCTATACCACTCCTCAGTATATATTTAAAAGTCTAATATAATGTGCTTCAGCTATATGTGCGTATCTGTGTTCATTACTCCACTGTTCACAATAGCTAAAAACTGGAACCACCTAGACATCCATCAGTAGATGAGTGGATGAAGAAAATTTATATGTTCAATGGAACATTATTAAGTCATAAAGATAAATAAAATTGTAATATTTCCAGGAAAATGAATATGGCTTTGAGATCTTTATTTCTTTTCTTCTTTCTTTTTTCTTCTTTTTTCTGTGTGTGTGTGTGTGTGTGTGTGTGTGTGTGTGTGTGTGTGTATGAGAGAGAGAGAGAGAGAGAGAGAGAGAGAGAGAGAGAGAGAGAATGAAAGGGATTCAAAGGATGGGAGGAAGCAATCTAAACCGAGGTGGGAGAAAGGGGTAAGCAGACTGAGAGGATATATATATATATAACATGAAGGAAGAAGCCGTAATTATTTGGGAGGAGATGGGGCCAGCAAGAGAGGAGAGAGGGGTGAGGAAGGGCTGTGGAGGAGGGGAATGATAAGAACAAAGTAAAAAAAAAGTGACTTGTATGTATGAAAAATGCCACATGAAACCTGTTACTTTGTACACTAATTTAAAACATTTAAAAATACAATTAGTTCTGACTAATAAACGTCTACTACAAAAAAGTTCAAATTGTTTAAAAGGGTATATAATGAAGTGAGCATTGAACAACACTGCTGTTATCTAAGCCGAGGAGAAGGTGGCAGCTTTCTTTCACTCAGCCTATCCAGTATGTTAATGTCTTTTGTTTGCATGCCTCCCATTGGGTAGCAGTGGGAAGGAGCACTGGGACTGCCTACAGCACCGCACAGCTAGCTCATCTCACTTTAGTTGGGTGGCAGAGTGAATGAGAGACTTTTACTAGATTTTTTTTTTTTAATCCAGTGAATGGACATTTTCCTGATAGTAGATACAAGCACAGTATGTTAAGAACATGGCTGAAACACATTGAAGGAAAGGTATTCAGAAATGAGAACAAGTAGTTTTCTTCCTTAATGAATTTGTAAGAGTTTAATAAGGCTTTCATATAGATCAATAATTCTTAATATGTATTGTATGTCAGGCTTCTATTTGTACAAATCAGTAAGCTGTTGTTTTCATTAGATAATATCTTAACATGATATAAATAAGAAGTACATTTTTAGAGTATTAGTTTTAAAGCAAAAGGATGAACAAAAATATTAATCTTTAACAATTTATTTTGGAAAGAAAAATACTGAGAAGTTCCACATAAAGGAATCATATTTCATCCAGAGCCTCAGTATATTAATTAAATCTACTTAACAAATATATATCACCTAATAGTTTATTTTTTGTTGAAAGATTTCTAGGCTGTCTATATTTTTTTGAGATTGCTCTGGTTATGATGCAGTAAATTGTTGGAAATTCTTAACATGAACACACAACAAAGAAGAGTTGGGAAGCTTTTTGTGAAGAGCTCTGTTGTCAGCACAGTTTCGCCTGTGCGTCCTGCCTATTTTAGGGGAAGTCTATAATGCCTAATAGTTCTGTTGCCAGGACTTCATTAAGCTAATGTTGGATCATAGCCAGACATTCAGTTGGTCAAACCCCACACTTCCCTGAGGCCTAAGAAGAGCAGCTGAGAGAAAGAGAATGAAGGAGGGTGGAGGATGGGGGATAATCAAGAGAGGGTTGGAATACGAATTTTTACATAGAAACACAGATTTTTATTGAATCACGTATATTTAACAAACTTTTAGAATTAACTTAGGCCTCCTAAGCCTTAGCATTCTGTTGTTTCTGTTAACAAGAAACAATACTGATAACAAATTTCTTTTTTTCTGTGTAACTTTTTTTTTTTTCCTTTTCACTTTTCAAGACAGGATTTCTCTGTGTAGCCCTGGCTGTCCTGGAACTCTGTAGACCAGGCTGACCTCAAATTCACAAGAGATCTATCTGCTTCTGCCTTCTGAGTGTTGGGATTAACAGTATGTGTCACCACCTCCAGGCACTTTTCTGTGTAATTTTAAATGGACTAATACTTTTTATATTTTAAAGAAATAGAAACTTGATTAGAAATAGTACCTCTACAAAGTTGATGTTGATTTAAGAAAGTAAGAAGGCTGAGGAGTGTGAGGCAGGTGAGTTCAGGGTAGTCAGGGAAACCCTGTGTCAATAATGTAAAATAAAACACACAAACAAACAAACAAACAAAAACTGGTCTGGTGGCAGAGGTCTTTAATCCAGGCACTCAGGAAGCAGAGGCAGGTGAATCTTTGTGAGTTCTAGGACAGCCTGGTCTGCATATTGAGTTACAGGACAGCCGGGGCTATATGAGAGAGCCTCTCTAAAACAATACCACCACCACCACTACCACCCCAATAAAAAAAGGAAGGACGAAATATTTTGTATTTCTGAAGCTGTTAAGAGCTTTTATTTTGCATGTGTATTCTTTGCTTTCTTCGTTGGGTGGCCAGATACCTGGCAGGAAGCAGCTAGCTGTAGATTGAATGTCGGAAGCCTGTTGGCTAGGATGGTTAGTTGTTATTACTTTTATTTTATGTATGTGGTGTTTTATCTTCATGTTTGTGTACCACTTACATGCCTGGTGCCCCCAGAGGCCAGGCATCAGATGTGTTGGGAGCTGATTTGTAGGTAGGTGTTGGAAATTGAACCTGAATTTTCTAACAGCAGCCAGTGCTCTTAACTGTTGAGCCTCTCGCTAGCTCTGGTGGTTATATTTAGTTGTTGACTTGATAATAGAGTCACTGAAGAGAGTCTCTCAGTGAGGACTTGTCTAGGTAAAGTTGTGTCTATGGAATAGCGTCTTCTTTACTCCTGCTAATTGGTGTGGGAAGACCCTGCCCACTGTGGGTGCTATCATTCCTTGTGCAGGGAATCATGGACAGTAAAAGTGAAGGGAGGTGGCCAAGCACAAGTAGACATTCATGTATTTATTTTTCCTCTCTACTTTTTTTCTGCATGTGACTAGCTGCTTTAGGGTACTGCCTTGGCTTTCCTGCATGAGTAAGCTATAACCTAGAATTCCAATATGAATAAACCCTTTCAGGGTATTTTGTTGCAGCATCTGGAAAGGAAGCTAGGATACTACCCATCTTGGTGAGGAAGGCATGGAGTGGAGTGGCTTCTTGCTTACATCTCAGTGGAGTAGGAAGCAGAGAAAGGAGAATGCCAGTGTTGAACTTTTTATTCAGTCAGGGACCTAAGGCCATGGATGGTACTAGTCACATTCAAGGCAAGTCCTTGGCTTCCTTGACAGTAAGTCTTCTTCACAAATATTTTCAGGAACAATGCCCCCAGGCATTTATTAATCCAATAAAATTGACAAAACGAACCACCATACAATGTTTAAATGTTTTATGGTAGCTAAATTTCATTTTGCCAAATATTTGGTATTAAACCCCAGGTCTTACCCATGTACACAAGCATACCACCCTTGAACTATATTTTTATTCCTAAAATTGTATTATAATAATTGTGGTTAGAACTATAGTTTCAAGGTTTTTTTTTTTTTTAAATGAAAAAAACTACATTCATATTTCTGTATGTGGATGAGTGTCTGCTTGCCATAGTATGTGTGTGGAGGTTACAGGAAAACCTGGGGTGGAGGGGTTTGTTGTGTTCTCTCATGTGAATCCCCAGGATTGAGCTTGGGTTGTCAGGGTTGGCAGTAAGCACTTTTTACCCACTAAGCCATTTTCCCAGCCCTACTTATTTGAGACAGCATCTCACATTTATTACATATCATAGGCTGCTTTGAATTTTCTGTCTTTCTGCTTTTTCCTCCCAAGTATTGGGATTACAGACTTCTCTCCTACCTGCTTAGAATACAGTTATAACACCTAATAAAATGGCTCCTTTGTAGTCTCCTCAGAGCTAGCTCTCTTCTTTCACCAGATATGTGGATTCATAGGTTAATGTCCAGTAGCAATGGACACCTGACTTCATAAGTGACAATTAATGACCCTCATATAGTAGTGACACAGTTATGAGGCTTCAGAGAACCAGAGACCTTATTTACTTATTTTTATGTATGTCGCAAGACTACATTACTTAAATGTGTGTGTTAGAAAATATTCTTAAAAATCTTTGGCCAGACATAGTGACACATACGGATCTCTGGGAGTTTGAGGCCAGTCATTCTTAATCTCCATTCTAGGGAATCCAACAAGCTAAATTTTTTCACATACTTCAAGTGTAATATTCTACAGAAGATTCAGTGCACAAAAAGAATATGTCTTATGCTAATAAGCCAATACTATATTTGCCAAAATGTTAAAAAGTAATCCTCTTAATACATTTTATTTTCGGGCTGGGGATTTAGCTCAGTGGTAGAGCGCTTGCCTAGCAAGCGCAAGGCCCTGGGTTCGGTCCTCAGCTCTGAAAAAAATAAAAAAATAAAAAAATAAAAAAATAAAAAAATAAAAATACATTTTATTTTCAATTTTGTAATTTTTCATAAAATAGAATTTTGAAAAATATTTATTTTTACGTGTGGGTATCTTGCTTGCATGTATGGTTGGTGCAGTTTCTGGGCAGGATAGTGCCAGAATAGGACACTGAGTCCTCTGGACCTGGAGGACCTTCTACAGATGGTTGTGAGCTGCCATGTGAGTGCTGAGAATTGAACACCAGTTCTTTGGAAGAGCAGCAGGTGCTTTTAACCATTGGGCCATTTTTCTAGCCTATAATATGGTTTTGTTTTGTTTTGTTTTTTGTATTAGCAGTGTCCCCCCACCTCCCCAGACACACACTTAAAAACAATGTGTATAAGTGCTTTTGCCTGTAGGTTTGTCTGTATATCACATGCATCCCTGTACATGTGCACTGTGGCATATGTGTGTATACGTGTAACATACACATGTAATACACAAGCAAATAAATGTAAGTTCAAAATACAGATACGCCCAATGGAAAGGCATCTGTTAATCACCGTATGCCAACAATTGCCAGTAAACGAATGACTAGGAGCTTGGGGAAAGACTTAAAACTATATCCTGCGTTCTTTATTCAGAAATTCCTATTAGGTCTGACAAACTTTAACTGTATATTTATGAGGTAAAGTGACCCTATGATTGGTATTGTATAAAGTTTAGAATGATGGATCAAATTAACTAGCATATTAATTACTTATCAAACATTTATCATTTATTCACCCTGTTTTCAGCCACATGGTCTAACAGTGCACTCTGTGCTCCTTTCCTCTTACTACCAAAGCATCTGCACACAGCAATGTTAGCACATACATACATACATACATACATACATACATACATACAAACATATACATTCATATCAACAAAATGAATCTCCATAATAACTCTGTGCTTAGGTTTTTTTGTGTTTGTTTTGGTTTTGAGACAAGGTTTCTCTGTGTGTAGCCTTGGCTGTCCTCAAACTCACACAGATCCTGTCTGCCTCAGCCCCAGAAGTGCTGGGATAAAGTGTGCTTCACCACCACCTGGTTACTTTTAGGGTTTTTTTTTTAAGCAACTTTTTTCTATTTCTTTATATATTTTTTAAGCAGCTTTATTTGATTAATTATACAGCATATATTTCACAGAACTGTTTGTATGAACTTCTGGTCAATATTTTTACTATAATAATATTAATAAAGTACAAAAAAGCTATTATGATTCAAGTTCTTTCAAAGACTGTTTCCTCTATTTTCTTGCTAACTTCTACTGTCAGAAGACCATCTGGACACTTTGAATTTAGAGACTAGAATTAGAACTGGTCTCCAGTTGTTTATTATATTGTAATTTAGATACTAATGAAGTTTTGTGGTCCTAAAGGCTGACAAGAAAATCAGATATAGTAGGAACTATTGTTGAATGGTTATTTACTAACCCATCGTGGTTTTATTCTCATTAGAAGTCCAGACAAGAATGTTGGCAGGGTGCCTGCACCATTGTGTGGCCTAAGACAAACAAAACTGTGGTCCCTCTTATTCATAGAGCAGGAAATGAGAGCTGTTAAAGGAGCTAAAATACCTAACTCTTCTCTTTTATGGTCTCTCTTCTGATATATTTCTTAAAATATCAATTAAAATTATTTGAAGAAAAGAATAATGAAAGTGTAGATCATTCACATGAGCTTTGCCATTCTCTATTATTTGTGCAAAGCTCATTTAAATGCAGACATAAAAATATTTATTTAGAAAAAATAATTAAAAGTTTATATCATTTTTATGTTTACCCTGCCAACATTCAACCTTTTCTTGTTTGGACTTCTAGTAAGTGAATGGATTGATAAATAACCATTCAACAATAGTTACTACTATATCTGATTTTCTTGTCAGCCTTTAGGACCACAAAACTTCATTAGTATCTAAATTACAACTTATGAATTTGCCATTTTTATATTTACAAAATGCTCACTGGAAACGCAGATCTAAAATACTTTTATGTGTAAGTGTGTGCCTGAGTATGTATGTGTGTCATGTGTATGCATGAGCCCGCAGATCAGAGGAGGTAAGAGGAGGATGTCAGATCTCTGGAGTTGGAATCACAGAAGGTTGTAAGCATCTGTATGGGTTCTGGAAACTGCATCTGTGTCTTCTGAAAGAGGAGTAAGTGTTCTTAATCCCTGGACCATCCAGCCCCCAGATGTTTAATTTCAG